>NC_143556.1:32421250-33030000 GCF_054136105.1 Typopeltis vanoorti | reverse complement strand
TTAGGTGTGGCGCTCATTCATAGGAGCGGATGCATACGAGCTAAATGTCGTAATTGCAACGTATCTGGACACACCCGAGAGCAGTGCTTCCCAAACTTCTGGATGTCAGGTTAGGTTTCCCCTTTGGAAAAATTGAAATATTTCACGGCCCCCTCGAACAAAAATCGTAACCTAGACATATATTATTATTATATTTATTGTATTTATATTCAATACAAAACATACACAGCGAATATTGCAAAAATCAAATGCAAATATTACATTTTTAGCAACTTACATACACATTTGACATGGCCCATTACCTCATATTTTTATATAGATAGATATGTTATTGTACATTTGCAGTACAAGCACATGCAACGTAAGAATAGTAATAAAGAAAGAATTAAAAACATAAAAGAAGTTTAATAACAATTTAATATGTTTCAATACTGCTACACAAAAAGTCAATATCAGGTGAAATATTTGAAACTGCAATTTTTAGATTCCTTTCCAGTGCTTTCATTGATAAGCAGGACCTGTGTTTATTTTTAATTACCAGTAACGGAATGAAAATTCTGTTTCGCAAAGGCATGTAGATGCGAAAGGAATTAACATATTTAAGGCTGCTTTTGCTAATGAAGGACATTCTTTTTGTCGTCGAATCCGAAATTCTGATTAATCACTGTTAACAAATTCCGATTGGAAGGTTGAATCTTCTCTCATATCAATTAGTTCTTCTAGGGATGACCATAAAATACGAAACAGTCTTGAATTAGTAGCATTACGTTTTATATAATTGACTACAGTAGAAACTTCTGATCACACTTTACTCAGCGATTCTTCCATTTGTCGAAATACTAAGTTTTCTCTATGGATAAGGCAATGAACATGTCTTCCATTCGAATAAACTTTTTTTTTTTACTTCTGCTACAAAACCTGAAATTCTCCCCGTCATGGCTGCCGCACCATCAGTGTAAATCCCAATGCACTTTTGCCAATCAAGTTCATATTCTTTAAAAAAATTATTCCCTTTTTCAAATATATCTTTTCCTTTGGTTGTACCGAAACGATTTCTGCAAAACAGTAAATCTTCATGAATTTGAAAATTATAGAGGTATCTAACAAAAACCATTAAATTAGCGTCCTTTGTATTATCCGTAGATTCATCAAGTTGAATGGCAAATGTTGTTTGATTCGTGAAATTAATATAGACACGATATTATCGGCAATGCAATCTGTTCTTCTTTTAATTGTGTTATTAGACACAGGAATTTTTTTTTTAAAGATTCTGATATTTCGGAACCATAGATAGTTTCGCAAATTTTTATTACTGCTGGTAAGACGAGGTCTTTACCAATTGTATGAGGTTTCTTTGTTTTTCCAATTAACAAAGCAATTTCGAAAGATACTTTTAATAATTTGTCATTCAGTTTAGTATGCTTTGAAAAACATTTAGTTTGTCGTTTTAATTCTTCAGCCTTTCTTTGAAAAAACTCAATGGGCTTACTCTTATATTCCCCACGAACAGTATCTAAACGGCGACAAAGTTTTCCGGTTAGCATGCAATCATTTGATAACTGTTTCCAGCAGATTACACACATAGGTTTGTTTGGATCATCATATGATGATACAAATCCATATTTCAAATAAGAAGGATCGTTTTTTTGAATATTTTTCATGGACATTTTTTGCCTGTTACCGTCTTGCGCTGAAGACGATGCGGACTGTTCTGGTCAAATATTAGATACTGTCGTCTGTGAGTCTGTTTCTGCTTCTGCTGACTGTTCGCTGGATTTTTATTTTTATTTTTTATCAGCAACTTATGCATCTCGGGGTTAAATTTTTAACATAGAAATAATAACACCACGTACCGATACCGGAACACCACAGACTAACAAAATGAAATTAGTGAATTATTACCTGAATAAGGGAACATTTTTCTGTTTTGTTACTTTTCTCCCATTACGGTAATTAAGCCTAATGCAAAATAGACAGCAAAGGCAGCAGTGGCTCGACGGCCATGGAAAAGTTCAATTCACAAAGTGATTTTTCTTTCTGTTTAAATATTTATTTAATTATTTCTTTACCCAATAATGTTTAATATGTTCCTATTTTATATACTTGTAGGTTCCTATTATTTATTTATTTTATTATTTATTATTTATTTTTTACCAAATCATTTTTGTTGTTTTTGTACCTTTCTTGTATGTTTATTGTTTTTTACACATTTTTTTTTGTAATTTCTGCTTTTTGTCCAATAAACTTATAATGAGTATATTTTGTATTTCATTTTTACTCACTGATACGTTTTTATAAAGTGATTTTTTATTGGCGGGAGGATATAGGGGCACCAACTAAAGTTTTGCACACAGGCGCCGGACACTACTGGCGCGCCACTGAAAGGCAGGTTATTAAGACGTGCATTTTGTTAATGCAGTATTAACAAAAAATCGCGCGACCGAAAGATAAAAGGATAGCTGAGAACTGAGCTGAAATGCTAACTTTCTTAAACTGAATTCCATACGTGAAACTGTCATAACATTCACTATATACAGATACTGTTTGCTGGTGCAACATATAGTTTTGCTTGAGTCTATACAGCATAGTTTCTGTATGAGGGAGGACATGTGATTCATTAATTAGTGTCGTTTTTATCTCAGTTGAATTGCACTCTTTGTTGAGTAATATATTACACAAACCGATCGCACCTTATTCACCGACATAATAAAAGCACTTGTTTTTCTTGCCTCTGTACTATAGTGGCTGTTGGGGAGGGCGTGTTGTTTACCACTGCAAGCGAGTTACTATCGCTCGACATGAACATATTTAAGTTTTTTTCATGTACGAGGTATATGCGAAACTTTTTAATTTCTTTTTTCGAAAAGCAAAATCAGCGGTGCAAGTTATATGCCAGGGCGAGTTATATTCGAGTAAGTATTTCAAGTATGGATAAGTACATTGGTACCTTCTTTAAACAGAAAAATAGCTCGGATGATAGTGATAATATAAAACGAGTTTTGAATGTGTATATAAAATCAGTATCAACAGTCGCCTGATTACGAACGGGTGAAGAAAGGGACGGGAAGGTTTGGAGCTTCCCCGGAGAGCATTCAAAGATAAATACAATTGGTTATTTTGTATACGGTCCCGGAACTAATTCGTTTAGAATTTAACCACTACTTTGAAATGAAACTTAGATGAATAAGCATATATTTACTAATATTCATTAAGCGCCGAAATACGCAGGAAGCGAAATTTGTGAACCAACACCGATATGGAATTTTTTCCATTAAAATATAAAAAAATAACAAAAAAGAAATAACAAATAATAAAAATTAAATACGTTTATTTTAAGATAAAAAATCTACTTAGTCTTGAAACATTTTAAATTTATTTTCATTATTTCACGGCCCTCCTAAAATGATAAAACATCTTATCATGGACTTCAAAGCAAACTCACCTCGAATGCGTGGGTTAAGAATTAAAGGACAGTTTTTTTAACTACAGTTTTCTCTTGTACACGCTACAACTGAAGAAAAGAATAATGCTGAAAAGAGTTGTTTTATGATGAATTAGATAAGATCTATGGGGAATGCCCAAAGAGGGATGTAAAAAATATTATAGGTGATTTAAATGCCAAGATAGGCGAAGAGGACACAGGCCAACCATTGGGAAATATAATTTACTTAATGAGACTAGATTGATCAACTTTCGGTTTCAAGAAATATGGTTATCGGTAGTACAATGTTTAATCATAAAGATATCCATAAAATGACCTGGAAGTCTCCTGATGGAGACACCTTTAACCAAATTGATCATCATTTAATAGATGAAAGACATCTATCCGATTTGATGGATGTTAAACCTACAAAGGAGCAAATATTGATTCTGATCACTATTTGATTATATCAAAGATTGGAAGCAGAATCTCTGATGCAAGGAAGATATATGGATCCCATGCTAGAAAGTTTAACAAGGAAAGATTGAAGGAATTAGAAGTTAAAGCCAAATATGGTGGAAACCTCACTGGTCTAACCATTGGGGAGAGTATTATTTGTCACAGGGACAACAGCAGACGTAGGAAATGTCAGTAGAGTTAAGTATAACCATTGGTTTGATGCAGAATGTGAACGTGTGACTGTATTAAAAAATGAGGCATACCAACAAATGCAGCAAAGGAACCACACTCGAAAAGCAATCGCTTGGCTAGAAAACAAGAAAAAAAAGCATAAAAACAGACAGAAGAAATACTATGAGATGAACTTAAGGAATCGGAACATCTCAGAAGTATGAATGAAAGCAGATCTTTCTATCCAAATTTAAATAGTAGTCGGAAAGATTTCCAGTCTAGAACAACGTTATGTAGTGATAAGGAGGGTATAATTGTGAATGGGAATGAAATGATACTAGGAAGATGGGCTGAGCATTTCGATGAATTATTGAATCCAAATATATCTGGTCGAGTGACTTTCAAGAGAGCCAAGATCTAGAAGCAGTTCAACCAATGCTAACAGATGCAGAAGCGAGGCAGCTATTAAAAACTTAAGAACAATAAGGCGCCAGGAATGGATAAGATACAAGCAGAATTAATTAAAAGTGCAGGTACAGAATACTTCAAGCAGCTGTGTCAACTTATCCACCAAATCTGGATTAATGAAACAATTCCAGGCGAATGGAATCTGAGGGTCATATGCCCCATCCAAAAGAAAGGTGATGTAATGATATGTTCCAACTATAAAGGAATTAATTTACTACGTACAACTTATAAAATTTTCTCTAACATTCTACTTAAGAAACTTTATCCTTAAAAAACGAGACTTTTTGTGGTTATGAGATATAGGTTCTTTAATTAATACATATGCAGTATTAGTATAATTCCGTTTATTAGTTTCGCTAGCGACTGCTTAGCTTTGTCAAGACTCGAACGCTGCACACAAGAAACTATGAGAGAATACAGAAACGTTGCTAACTGTTAGGCAGTTAAATTTGAACATATGCGTGACAATGCGTGCATGTGTTGAGAAGCTTCAGTCAGTATCATGGATACGTGTTGTATGCACACGTGTTACATGATTTTCGCGTATTGTAGTTCCGTTAAACTGAGTGAGTTGATTACGTTTTTCCATATATCTTTCAGTATGGCACCCTGATTTCTGTTGAGGTTGTTACCCGGTCTTAATACCACTGCAGCTACCTTGAAAATTCTGACCATAATCATTATCTAAATACGGCATAGAGCTATTTTCCCAGTCAATTGCATGGTTGGAAGTAGAAAAGTGATGTGCTAAGCCTAAGGAGACTGTCATGTCGTGATTCACATCCCCAACATGCCCCTTCTGTCTGATTTCCAGGCTTCTTGAAGTTTGCCCAATATATGAAAGACTGCACGTACATGGAATTCTATAAACACCTGGATATTTGAAAAATGGTACACTGTCTTTAAGAGATCTTAATACTTGTTTGATGGTAGTAGTTGGCTTAAACACCACTCTGATGTTGTGAGATTTTAACATTCTCCTAATCTTGAAGAGACAGAATCAACATAAGGGATGACTACTGTTGTTGGAGGTTGTCTTTATAAAGGAACTTGTTGATGATATTTGTAGGAAAACATTCTGCGATAGTGTTATAGCAATTTGAGAAAGTTCTGTCTGTACCTCTTCTTCGTATGAAATAATTCTTGTTTGGTAAGGCCGTGATCTGACATGTTGAAAATCACTTTGTCATCTGGGAGGTTGTTATAAGAATGGTATTTTTTCTTATACAGTTCTTCAAATGTTTTAATTTGGTTCACCTTGCTTAACTGGAAAGTTTTCTCATATCTAAATTGTAACATGTGGTCTATACTGTTCCAGGTGGTGTAGTCTAAACTCTTTGAAATATCGTCAAAATGGTTCCAGCAATTAAGGTCAATAATATTCAGTTCATACCTGATATGTTGTATCCTTTCTCGAATTAGCGCCAAAGAAGCTTTGTTTTAGATAAATTTGGCTCATTTAGATGAATATATACTTTAATTATTAATAGCTTCGGGATGATTGAAAAATCTCTGCATCTCTCAACAATTTGTAGAGAAACTGAAGTACGTTAAGACATCACAAATGGGCATAATGGCCAGCCTGGATGTAGTTTCCTTATTTACGAATGTTCCAGTGGAGGAGGTCATTAACATTATTAAAGATCTCTTCCCTACAGACATTACACAGTTGTTCAATCACTGCCTGAAATCAAATTTCTTCAAAGTAAACAACACAGTTTACCAACAATCGGAAGGCCTAGCAATGAGTAGCCCACTGTCACCACCTTGTGCAGACCTATTCATGGAAATGTTGGAAAATGAAATTTTTACCAAAATTACATCTAAACCATCGATATGGTGGAGATACGTTGATGATATTTTCATCATTTGGAATGAAAACATGGAAATGGAAAACCTACAGGTGTTTTTAAGGGAGAATGAACTCACTTCACAACAAAATTAAATTTACTCTAGAAGTTGAAAAAAAAAACAGACAACTCCCCTTCCTAGACATACTGGTGAAAAGGCAGGAGAATAATTTTAAACTTTCCATATACAGAAAACCTACAGATACTGGACGTTATTTACAATATTCGTCTAACCATCATAGATCACAAAAACATAGCATCATCCACATGTTACGGAACAGAGCCAAAAAGTTTATTTCAGACGAAGAAGAGGTACAGACAGAACTTTCTCAAATTGCTATAACACTATCGCAGAATGGTTTTCTTACAAACATCATAAACAAGTTCCTTTATAAAGACAACCTCCAACAACAAGGAACAGTCATCAAGTACGCTTCAACAATAGTCATCCCTTATGTTGATTCAGTCTCTTCAAGATTAGGATAACCATGCTTCGTCAACAAGGAGTGATGCAAAATTAGAATTATGTTCATTTACAAACAATAAAACTTCTAGCCTTAATTGAAATAATCTTGTTAGTACTTTTCCCTTGGAAAGCCAGCGAATTTCAGAATGAAACAAAAGGTGTATAAATTCACTGCCCATTTCATCGAAGTGTACTGAAAATAACCTGTTATTTAACGGTCGAGCCTTAATAAAATTAACTAGCTTTACAGCATTGTATAGCGCAGTTTTAAATTCTGGTGTCATTCCTTTGGAGGCCAACCTTTCCCTATGTATGGAACAATATACACGATTCATATCTAGAGCCACTTCCTTGACCATAGGAACAACCCTCAACTTTGCCTGCCTGTATGGCGCTGTTCGGGTTGAAAAAACAGAATATCGTTATGAATGTTCTTATCATGCGCATATCTTACATAGCATATTAATTGCGCATCATCTGTAACATCAGTAGCCTCGTCTATTTGTAACGCATAACAAGGGCTCTTCTTAACTCTTTCGATTAACTGAGATTCTACGTCACCTGCCATATCATTAATTCTGCGACTTAATTCTGTGTCATGGGAAGAGGAGTCAAATCAACAATTTTTAGTAACTTGTTGCCAAACATAGTTTTTACTACATCTTTTATAGTTGGAAGTAGTAAATTTCCCCCGATAGAATGGGGTTTTCCTGTTTTCGCTATTTGTAAACTTAAGAGATAGATGCTTCCAGTGCCTTGCTATTAATCGAACCCATGGCCGAAACTACATCTTTCCATAATTTAATGTTGCTAAGCGTTGCTGAAATTGGCTTTTTTTCTTTCAATTTTCTTATTTTAGAAACTAAACATTACAATGTTTAGTTTCTAAATGTTTGAGTTTCTCAGGTTTCATGCACTCGTTCGACAACACTTCATAACACAAAACACGCTGAGGTTTCTGTTCACTTTCATCGTCACACCAAGTAAACCCGAATTCCAAATACGAACTGTTATATTTCCTACTGTATTTTTTCTTTGAACTGCTTGTTTCTTCTACTTTAATAGTATCAGATTTACTCGCCATTTCAACATGTGTATTATAATTAGGGTTAGCATCACCTGTTTCATTTGCCCTTCTTTTCAAAGTCCTAGTTCTAAGTCACTTTTCCATTATTAAAAAAGGTTTCCGAAAATTATATAAATATATAAATACTGAGGTTAACTCACGACGCACTTTGTCCAAGTATCATTTAGCACTCTGAAGGTATACTGAGCCTTGGTTGAAGGAGGAAAACCTTTAGTAATAAAAATCAATAAACAACAAGCAATTGGTTGAAACGTGGATAACATGTTCACTTCAATGTTCACTTGAAATCTGACAAAACAGCAAGGGAAGGTGGAAGCAATAAAACTATATTGTTGTTCACTTCACCCCCTTATTATTCGTCATTCTGCCGCTACAAATTCTTGTAGTGCCAGAATGACGAGTAATAAAAAATGGGTGAAGTGAACAACAATATAGTTTTATTGCTTTCGGCTTTGAAGATTCTGACGCTATTTGTTGCTGTTTTTAAAGTCTCCATTCGATTTCAATAATTTTTACTTACTTATTCAATTTTAATTTGTTTTGTTTGGATAATTAAAAAATATACATTTATTTAAGTAATTTAAGTCTGCCTGTAAACCACCTGTCCCATCGTCGAGGACCACCTGTGGTCTGCGGACCACAGGTTGAGAAACACTGGGTTAGTGCACGAGACCGAAAGGGTTATTAACGAATCGGACGCTTCGCTATCAGCTACCACTAAATTCTGTTGCCAGTCCATGACTGGGGACACCAAGTACAATAAATGCAGGGGTCGAGAACTGTTTTGACCACGTGTAGGCAGGAGACTGGATTCCCTCCGTGTGAACAGTGCGTGTTTGCGAGCATCACTTTTCATTGCACTTATCTCTACCTCCCAACATACGATGAATTACAACTAAAAGAAACATGATTTTACTGCGGATCGTAAAAATTCTCCCACAACATATAATAAAAATCATAACATCAACAAAAATCTAAATAGAAAAATCCACCAACATCAATTCTTACCGAAAATAGGTGAAAAGGTTGGGGGGGGGTGGGGGGGGGGGGGGGTGGGGGGGGGGGGGGGTGGGGGGGGGGGGGGGTGGGGGGGGGGGGGGGTGGGGGGGGGGGGGGGTGGGGGGGGGGGGGGGTGGGGGGGGGGGGGGGTGGGGGGGGGGGGGGGTGGGGGGGGGGGGGGGTGGGGGGGGGGGGGGGTGGGGGGGGGGGGGGGTGGGGGGGGGGGGGGGTGGGGGGGGGGGGGGGTGGGGGGGGGGGGGGGTGGGGGGGGGGGGGGGTGGGGGGGGGGGGGGGTGGGGGGGGGGGGGGGTGGGGGGGGGGGGGGGTGGGGGGGGGGGGGGGTGGGGGGGGGGGGGGGTGGGGGGGGGGGGGGGTGGGGGGGGGGGGGGGTGGGGGGGGGGGGGGGTGGGGGGGGGGGGGGGTGGGGGGGGGGGGGGGTGGGGGGGGGGGGGGGTGGGGGGGGGGGGGGGTGGGGGGGGGGGGGGGTGGGGGGGGGGGGGGGTGGGGGGGGGGGGGGGTGGGGGGGGGAATAAAAAAAATCGAAAAAAAAAAACCATAATTTGCATTATTCAACGAGTGTCGCCATCTGTCTGAAACATAATAAAATATTTAAACTGCATGGTAAATGAGAACTCTTCATTTTTGGATTGAATTTAATTTTGTAAAATCTAATAAAATTTAGCATATAACTAATGACAGCTCATTTCCTCTTCAGGACACAAAATAATAATAATAAAAAAAACTATCTTCAAAAATGTTTAAAACAAAATTTTATAAAAATAAAAAAAAGTTATAATATTCTTTTAAATTTTATATTTTTGCTATTTGAAATTAAATTAAATTTAATTGTATAATTTATTTTTAAATAGGAAAAAGTATAAATTAAAATTGCATTAAGTTTTTCTAATGAAATTAACATATTCATAAAAAATAAAATAAAATACTACTAAAATCATTCGTGAATTTTTTTACTTAGCCAATCAAAAATATGGTACATTTTAGCTGACTATTGTGAGCAATTTAAATATTCATTTTGACTATCAAGTAAACTATCAGAAAATATGTCAAGTTAACATAAAAAATGCCCCAGGTGAGGATCGAACTCACGACCTTCAGATTATGAGACTGACGCGCTACCTACTGCGCTACTGAGGCACATAGTTGTTTAGAACGTATGTTTTTTTTTTTTTTTTTTTTTTTTTTTTTTTTTTTTTTTTTTTTTTTTTTTTTTTTTACAGCACTTTATATATGCATGTATATTTATATATATATAATGTGTCTATAACAAATTTCCATAATCCAACAAAACATGTAATAGCTACTTGCAATGTTGCTTTTTTTTTTTTCCCCTTTTTTTTTGTAACAGTGACTCAACATTCCATATTTTACAATTAAGCTGGCTAACCTAAAAATCTTGCAAAAGACAGGTTCAATAACTTGCAGTGCCTGCTAAATTTCCTATAAACCAGCAATATAATACAAGTTTCAACAGCAGAAACCTAAAACCATCAAAGTTCATCTTTTTTTTTTTTCCAGTCACCCATTACAAAGATACATCATGAGATTAATAATAATTATATATATATCTATATATATACATACAGATCTATCTACATATATATAGATATATATAAAATATTATCGCATTAGATATTAATGAACCTGAAAAAAATACATCTGCATTTAGGATGGGCTACATAAGGCTTTATTTTACGTGCTTTTTTATAAGTTTTAACACCTTATAAATCTCCAACAAAATGATCTTCCTCTTGAACATGCATATCCATTCTTGTAGTACTGGAAACTTTAGTGGAGATTAAAAAGCAGACTTCTATTTTAAAAAATTGTGAACACTGTCAAAAGGTATGTTCTTGCTTGGATTTATTTTTGTTTTTGTTTTTTTATTCACCGTAAAATGTATCTAAATTGCATCCCTTCATTTGTCTAATTATTTAGTTCTCACAGCCACTTAGATTAAGAATTTGAGTTATAATATCTGTTGTAGTAATTGCCATTAAATTACGGGAAAGTCAAGCTGTATGATGCAGAATGTGAAGAACATCAGCCCATACAGAACTGAAGGTTATGTGAAAATTGTTCTGAAAGAATTCAAGGCTTCACACTGTCACAAAAAACTTGAAAAACACTGATGTCCAACACCAAATTCCCAAGTATTACTGTTCACTTTTCTTATGGCCACATCGTTCCTCACTGATACTCTGAGGAACGCTTGAGTATCACTGGCCTTGCTTCTTTTCCCTTATTAGATATATGATCTTGCAGTCTTGTCACTGAAGGAGTATCAGGTTGAGTTTTACGATGCTCATCTTCTTCTTGACGTTTCTCATAATGAAGAAAGTCATCAAAAATAGATGTCACATGTTGAAAATTATGAATTACTTTCAGTACTTCTTTTCCCTTTTCTAAAAGAACTTCTTGCGTGTCACGTGAATTAGTGACAGGTTTATTCTCATTGTTCTCCAATCGAATATGTCGTAAATGGGAATTGGGAACATCTTTAACATAAATCCATTTAACCTTGAATTGTCCTTTCCACTTATACTGTGTCCACACACCTGATAATGTATCATAGTCTACAGGCGACACCATCTGCGCCATTCCACAGAAGTGTCCAGAGCCATTTACACTAAAAAACAGGTAAACAGGACCTTTACCTTCCTGTTGACGATATGCAACATCTAATCGCTTATTACCATGTTCTGTTGAGCACCAAATGGAATACTTAATAGAACGATGAATATCATCCTCTGAGTAAGATTTAATGATGAAAAATCGTGCTCCCTTAGGATTCAGATCAAATTCTTTTGGATTGTAACTATTTTCCATTCGAAGCTTTTCTAACACAGGATGAGAAGGAAAACCATCAGTTCCAGTAGACAGCTGATTAGACGACACATGAGGTTGCTGTGGCTGATTTGATAGTGCATTATAAGAAGGCCCAGAAGGTCCATTATCCCTACTTCCTCGAGGTGCACCCCAAGCAGCAGACCTGGATTGTGGAGGAGGTGGCGGCGGCCCCATTTTACCTCCACCAGGACCACCAGTACTATTGCCATTCTTATTTTCCCAGGTACCAATATCCATTCCAGGAGAATTATGCTTTCCATGAAGCATTGGAGCTGGTGGAAATGACTTTTTCAATTTTGGTTGCGGTTTGGCTGGCTGACTTGCAATAGTAGCCCAGGTTAATTTTTTTGCACCAACTGGTTGTCCAGAAGCAGAAAGGGACACTGAATCTGAAGTGGCAAATTTTTTTCCTAACTGATGGTCACTTATCAAACTAGTTGAACCAGGTGTAACTACTGGCTTAGTATATCCATCTTTGTTAAAATGAGAGTCATTCTTGTGATCAGTCAAAGCAAGATTTCCCATTGCCTGTTCTACATGTTTTAATGCACCTCTATCTGCTCCCTGATCATAAGAACTACGATAATAGTCATCATGATAACCTGTATGGCCTGCAGGTTTATGTGTATTAACAGCAGAATTCCCCAAAGTTGAATAATCTCCACTGGTCCCAGCAAAAAAGTTGAAGCCTTGATTATAACCACTAAAGCTATTTTGTCCAAACATGCCATCCATGTAATGCGAGTCACCACCTCCCATCTGTCCACCAAGGAATGTCATCGGATCACTACCATTACTCCAGGCTCCATACTATACTATTTAGAACGTATGCTAAACTCAGGGATTGTGTTATTCCACGTAACAATGGATACAACGAAAAGTGTGCTGTAAGTTGCTGTGTACACATCAGAAAAGACAGAGAACAACAGTTAGAATACTGATTTTATTCAACGCTCCTAGACATCGTCTTAGTTGTTCAATGGGTTACAACAGCCTGGGATACATAAGTTTAGCTCGTCTGTTTACTATCTAATAACCATAGTAAGATCTTACGATACAGGAAAGGTTTATCATAACTTGGCAGGAGGGGGGAGGCACGTCGATGATCTCTAGAAGTTGAATAAACGTAAACAAGCGATTAAGTAAAGTCTTCCAGTATAAATAATGGGGACGTGAATACACTACAAGTAAGGGCGAGTAGAGATATTTTGACGTCGAAAAAATTGAGGGAGAGAAACGAAAACCTATGTCAGGTACAGAGAAAAATAGATGGAATGGACCTCAGTGGATTTTAAAGTGAACGGCTCAGGAAATATGTCCTAAGACCTCCGTTTAGAAGATGGTGTTTTGTGCAGCTCGTAAATTCTAGGAAGACAGTGCTGATAACAAATATTTATAACTTCTATTCTGTTCTATTGTATCCGTTTGGGGTATATTTTTAATAAACCTTCTTTTCAATCATTTCCCAAGTTTTTTCGGTCATTGGCGCATACAAGTTGGGTTTATAATCCCCTAACAGCAGCAATCAATAGAAATTACGTAATATTACCACAATAGTGAAATGGTGAACGGTTTTTATGCACAGAAACGAATTTTCGTACAAAACATTTATTGCTAGTTAACCAGTCATATGGTACGCATCTCGGGCTACTGACAGTAGCGCAGTGCGGACTATTATTTCGTCTCTGTGTCGTGTTGTGTAATAATTCCTTATGAGTATAAAATAGAAATGAAATCAAAAATTGAACAAAAGTTATCCGGTGCACAAAATCGTAAGCGTCATGCTGCGAAAGAAGCGGATATTAAGAAACAAACTGGGGCTCTTAATAAATTTATTAAAATATTCTGATGCAGATTGTAACCAACTCGATACATCAGAAATCAGAGTTGAAGAACCGTGCACATCATCCAGTTAGCATGAAAGTACTATTGCAACTATTGAACACGATAACAAGACGCATGATTTAAGTGAAAAACAGTTAAGAGAAAATTTAGTTGTAGTTGACCCATGAAATTAACACGTTGTTAGTCTCTGTAAATTTAGAAGATCCAAGTGAATGGGAAAATATTGATGAAAAATTACGAGTTGTTTTAATTGAAATGGGGTCTGTTCAAAAGAAAAATATAATATATCCCAGAGATATACTGTATATGGTCGTGAATTTGGCGACACGTATTATAATAGAAAATGGAAAATGGGAGTTCGTGCCAAGAACATGGCTCATTTATTCCGAAACTTTAAATTCTAGTTTTTGCTTTTGTTGCAAACTTGTCGCACCTACTGAATCAACTGAATCACCCACTGAGTCTTGTAGATGGTTATAACGATTGGAGAAATGTAAGTCCAACTTTGCATAGACATGAGACTAATTTAACTCACATGAAAAATTTCTTAAAATGGAAGGAACTTGATATAAATTTAAAAAACAAAACTACTATTGATTGCCAGACTCAAAGCATGTATGAAATGGAAAAGAAACGTTGGACGAGTGTTTTAGAATGCTTGATTGAAATTATAAAATTCCTTGGTAGCCGAAATTTAGCTTTTCGCAGATCATCTGATAAATTATATGAAAGGAATAACGGCAATTTTTTAAAATTAGTCGAACTGTTTGCGAAGTTTGATCCCTTTATGGAAAATCATGTTGAAAGGGCCTACAAAGAAACAATAGAGTATACTATTTGAGTGAAGACAGTCAAAATGAAATATTGGAAACTTTAAGTAACGCAATCAGGGATACAATTTTATTATCAATTCGCAAATCTAAATATTATTCCATAATTTTAGACTGCACACCTGATGCAAGTAAAACAGAACAAATGACAATTATTATTCGCTTTGTTTCCTGTGACAATAGAATTGTCAAGATCAGGGAAAACTTTTTAGGTTTTGCAGATATATCAGATTCCACAGGACGTGGTTATGTGCAACAATAATGGAACAACTGGAAAAATGGAATACTCCCATTGAAGAGATGCGAGGTCAAGGTCACTCTAAATTTTATCATTAACGATGCAGCCAAAGCGAATGCAGATACAATTAGTTTCTTTGCAATTATTCAAGATATATACAATTTCTTTTCATTCTCTTACAAACGTTGGGCAATCCTTTTAAAATTCGTAAAAAATTAACATGAAACAGCCATCAGAAACGCGATGGGAAAGTAAAATTAATGCAATCCGCCCTCTACGATATCAGTTAAGAGAAATTTAGGATGCACTTTTTTGAAATTTTAAATAATGAAAATTTTAATAAAGAAACTCAGCATGAAGCACAAACATTATGTGCTAAAATAAAAGATTACAAATTTATTTGCTCTCGTATAACTTGGCATGATTTACATAACAGAATAAACCCTGTGAGTAAAATGCTTCAAGACAAAAGTATGAACATTACACTTGCTTTAGAATCTATCGAAACTTAGAAATATTCTTACAAGAGTATCGATCAGATACAAATTTTAAATAAGCTCTAAAAACGGCAAAAGAACTGAGTGAAGAGGTGGATGGAGATCAAGAATTTAAAACTGGTACTGAAGTTCGACGACGAAAGAAGACACAAACAATTTGACTACGAGCATCACGACAAAACGCCACAATCGCCAGAAGATAAATTTAGAGTGAATGTGTTTTATACACTTCTAGCAGTTGCAATGCGTTCGTTAATAGAACGTTTTGAACAACTAAAAACATGTTATGATAATTTCAATTTCTTGTATAGCTAATTAATAACGAAGATTTACGAAAAAATTGTGACAATTTAGAGATTCTCTTGAAGGACGGCGACAACAAAGACGTAAATGCAATAGAACTATATGACGAGTTATGTGCTTTCCAGGATATTTTTCAGAAGGATAATTTAAATATTCAAAACCCTTTCGATATTCGTAATTTTATTATGTCCAATAATTTATCTTTCCCTAACTTTCAATTTTAATTTTCAACTTTAAGAATACTATTAGCCTTACCTCTTAGTGTAGCGAGCGGTGAACGTTCCTTTTCCAAGTTGAAATTGATTAAAACCTACTTAAGAACAAGTATGTCACACACAAAAAAAAAGGCTTGTTAGTTTGGCGTTAATAGCTATTGAAAATGATATATGTGCGGAATTAGACGTTAAGACCATTCTTTCTAATTTTGTGAATATGAAATCAAAAACCCTAAAATTTTAATTAAAAAAAAATTCAAGTATATTTATGTAATTTATTTTATTTTCTATTATTTTGTAAAGATGTTTTTTTCTTGAATACTTATATTCTTCTTCTTCTTCTTCTGCAGCTTCTCCCACTTAAGTGGGGTCACTGTTGATGATGAGTCTCCTGCACATCCTCTTGTCTTGGGCTGTCACCACATCCAAGTTCTTGATCCTCAAGTCCTCTTCTACCAGCTCCCTCCATCTCTTCTTCGTCCGCCCACGCTTCCTCCTTCCTTGCACATCCACCTGCATGACCCATCTTCCCACATATTCGTCCTCCCTCCTCATCATATGACCAAACCATCTCAACCTTGCCTCCTGTATCTTCGCTCCTAAGTTCGTAACTTTCACTGTTCCCCTCACATAGTCATTTCTCAGACGATCCTTTCTGGTCACACCGTACATCCACTTAAGCATTCTCATCTCTGCTACTTCCATCCTGCTGATGTTATTTTTCCTCAGGGCCACAGTTTCTATAGCATACGTCATAGCTGGCCTCACTACTGTCCTATAGATTTTGCCTTTCAGATTGATCGGCACCCTCTTATCTCATAACACTCCAGTCATTTCCCTCCAGTTCCTCCAACCGCTTGTATCCTGCGTCCCACTTCCTTCTCATCTCCTCCATCTTCTTCCACTGTTGAACCTAAATATCTAAAGTCCCTGACCTTCCTGATGATATTTCCTTCCAGATCTCTCTCCTGGCCGCCGTTCACTCTGCAACACATATACTCTGTCTTACTTCTGCTCAGTCTCATACCTCTCTCTTCCAGTACATTTCTCCATCTTTCCAGTTCAGTTCCCGCTTCTTCTCTTGAATCTGCACGCAGCAAGATGTCATCTGCATACAACATTGTCCAAGGTGCATCTTCTCTCACCTCCTCTGTCACCACCTCCATCACAATGCTAAATAGAAACGGACTTAATGCCCTTGATGCAAGCCAACTGTTACTTGAAAACTTTCTGTCTGTCCCAGACAGGTCCGAACACTTATCTTCACATTTCTATACATCTCCCGCACCAACCTGACATATTTCTCCGAAACCTTCTTCTCCCTCAGACACCTCCAGACTTCTTGCCTTGGCACTCTATCGTATGCTTTCTCCAGATCAATAAATGCCAGATGTAGCTCCCGTTGTTTCTCTCGAAACTTTTCCATCACCTGCTGTAACCCAAAGATAGCATCTGTTGTTGATATACCAGGCATGAAGCCAAATTGTTCCTTTGCAATCTCCACCTCCTTCCTCAATCTTCCATCAAGAACCCTTTCTAGGATTATTATAAATTCGGCTATTATAGCCTGTTTTTGTATAGGAGTGACCCTAATTTAAATACATTGGCTATCAATACTCAAGGGGTATACACTATACTTAACCCTTACTAGGATAGTCTATACTTAACCCTTTCTAGGATTTTCATTGTGTGAGACATCAACTTTATTCCTCTGTAATTTTTAGTCTTGTGCATCCCCTTTACCCTTGTAGATGGGTAAAGGGGATGTACATATTAAATTTAAATTTAAACTTATATTAAATGTTCTAATTATTTCTGAATTCTTTTCTTATTTTCTCATCTATCTTGAGTTTCTTTTATTTTCCTAAAAGATAGTTCCACTTATAAAAATTATTAAAAAAATTTTACAAGTTACTAAATTCTTAATAACTTGTAAAATGCAAGAATTTTTTAAACTTTAGTTGAAATAAATTTTAACTTTAATTAAAATTCATTTTAATTTTGTTAGCGATTCGAGTCGGTGAGAAGGCTATAATCCCTGTATCATTATATTTAACGATTAAAGTGAAGTGGCTTTATCAAAATTTGCTTTAACTTTTGAGAATTTTTTGAATATTCGGGTTTTTAAGATTATCCTGCCTTGTCAACACCCCCCGGTTCGTTACATTCAGCGAACCAACGTGTGGCTGTTCTGTCAAAATTTATTTAAGAAATTTCAAATAATTTAAATTTTTATTATTGTAAAAGAACCACACACGCTCGGATCATTACAGGGGCGCTTAGATAGAAATTGCATGCGGGAGGCAAAGACACTAGCGCCGGCTCTGGCAGTGCTTATCGTGTTTACTCCGTCTCTTTAAATATTTGGACATTACAATTAAAGACATAATATTTGTTATAGTAATTTTTAAGTAATTTTGAATTGTACTAAACTATAATTTTATCGATAATAAACGATATTTTTTCATGAAACAAAACAAGAAGAATATATTTTATTTTTAAGTAATTTTGAATTATACCAAACTGTATAATTTTATCGATAATAAACAATATCTTTTCATGTTTATTTTTTTATTTTTTACCATAATTTTGATATTTTATCCAAACACGTATTTACTTACGGTGTGAATGTATATTTCGAAAGTTGCAGCACCTCCACAATTTCAAGCCACGAGCCGCCATTGATCACTACATATTTTCCTACCTCTCCTTGAATTCATTCATCGTCAAAAGATTTTTCGTCCCATCATTTGTAGTGCATTATTCACGTGACCATCCTTTCCGTGGGTAAAATGCACCACCCCGTTTGCCAAGTTACGATAAACATTTTCTTTACTCTCTCAGATTATTTTGCATAACACTGGCGAATCTAAAAATGACGAATGAGATAGCCTCAAGCGTCGAATAGTAATATGAATTTTCACTTTAAGCAAATAAAATCAGTATTTTTTTTATGTTATTTGTGCTTTTTATTTTCTATTTTATTGATTCATTTAATTTATTTGTTTTATTTATTTATTTTATTTATTTATTTCGTTTCCGATGTGTGCAAATACTTTTAATAACCATGACCCATGCATAAATTGGATGTCGCTGAGTTTGTCATTTAGTCTACTGAAAAAAGATGTCCTTCAGTAGCGCCATTCGTAGCCTGAAGGTCTTTAATTGGGAACTTTTGTTCTTTATTTTTTATGATTTGCTTGGAATACTGAGCTAAAGTGCACAAAGGCTAAAGCAAGAAAATAATAAAAAAAAAAATAATAAATAAAAAATAAAATAAAATAAATAAATAAATAATATTTTAGTTGTATTTTATTCTATTTTTGATGAATATGACGAGCTCAAGAGAAAAAAAAACTGAACTTAAATTATATATTTGCTATTTAAAATTAAATGAAATTAAATTATAAATAATTAAAAATAGAAATTGAAACTTGCTATGGCATATTTTAATTTAAAAGAATGGTTTACAAATTTTATTCAAAAATCGATTCTCTTTTGTAATTGTTTTTGAGTTTGGCAAAGAGGAAATTATCGATCGTTGGTTCTTGGCCTTTTGCCGCATTTAAGAAAAAATTAAATGAAATAAAAAAATGAAGAGTTCTCATTTAAGGTAATAATTAAATATTTTGTTAAATTACCGAGAGATAGCGACACATTAAATTATATAGCAGTGGAGGCTAACCTTTTACATTCCCTGCGCCAATTTTTTCACTTACGAGTTGAGATTCGTCATACAACTCTTGTACCCTTAAAAACTCCCTGTAAAAATGTTAATATAGACATATTTAATGCACACATGATATATTGATTTAATATAAAAACAAGATAAATATTACTTACTTTAATGAAACTTTTGAGTCTGATTTGATTTCGCCAAGCTTTTAATGTTTTTGGAGTTAAATTAGTAACTGAGAGCATCAGAGAATTCTTCAAATTTGAATCTGTCAATCGCGACATCATTTTGTTTTTAATCCATTTTGTGGATAAAAATGCTCGTTCACCTATATACGTCATTCCGAAACGACTGATATAACTCTGGGAAACTTTTCTTAATTCTGGAAAATGTTCACATGGTAATAATCGCCAGAAATTAATCATGTTCGAAGCATTTGGGACTGAGGGAAGCTTATCAAATTTCATGTTCAATAATGAATTTGTCTTCAAGTCAAATTCCATTTCTCTAACGGAATAAGCATCTTCATATTTTTTTATTCACTAAGTGAAAATGGGTTTATAAATGCAGGTATATGTGGCTCTTTTTTTCTTTATCAAAATCACGAAAACGACTTTCAACTGACTCTTGCAATAGCCAGATTTTTTTCAATATATTTTATAAAATTGCCATTATCTTGAACACATTCACTCTGTTCTTTTAAGTGCGGAAACTGGCTCAAATCCACATTTTCTATAGCAAATATCATTTGCTAAGCTAGGAAATAATTTGTTCTTGTCCTGCGGTTTCAAATTTAAATCAATGAGATGGTTAGTAACATCAACTAAAAATTCTAAATCAAACAGCCAGTTATAATGACATAAAAGGGCTCTTTCCTCATGCAGCTCATTCTCTCTTTAAAAAAAATTACGAACAGTATTTTTCAGCATCCAAAATCTACTCAGAAACCGGCCACATAACATGCTGCGCATATAACCTTGGTGTATAATGCAGTGATATTTTATTAAAGAAGGACAAAAAAATTTCAAGAAAAGTTGTAGTCCAAGTAGCTTTACCCATCATTAACTGCGCTTCGTCAGTAAAAACATTGTTGAGTTTATTAGAATCAACTTGTAGGTTTTCTAGGCATGATTTCACTTTCTCAAATATATCTGATCCTCTTGTTTTTCCATGAAGCGATTCAAGACCGATAAGTTCTTTAAAAACTTTAAAATTATTCTCAATTCGTCTTATAGAAATGCTTAGCTGGGCTACATTACATATCTCAGCAGATATGACTAAAGTTCAAGAAAAGAAAGTACAATCACGGACTAGCTCTTTCACTTGCTCAGATACATCATGAGAGAGTTCTTCGGTGCGTCTTGTAACTGTTTGCTTTGACAGAGCAATATCAGATATTTTTTATTACCAAGACATCTTGGAAGTATTTGGAGACAAGGCTTAACAATTTCTTCTACATCAGAGAAAGACTTCTGATTTTTGGCCAACTCTAAAGCTCTTTTGTAGGATGCTTCTGTCATTGCCGAACTTTCATAACTTCTTTTAAGAAATACATTTCGTCATCTTTTGATTTCTTCCTTTTTCTTAATCACATATTCTCTCCGTAACTATTCAGACCTAAGCATTAGCTTCAGTTTTCCTTCTGTTTCAGTCTGATGTTGTGTTTTATAGTGTCTATTAAGATCATATCCTTTATTATTCGTAGTGTGTAGTGTTCGTGAAAGCTCCTGATAAGATAAGCGTTATTTTCAGTTATCATTGATAAATTTACTTTAATATTGCGTAGTTTTGTTTGCCTTACATATCTTAGTGCGTCTGTTTGTGTGTTTTTGGTGTTTATAATTTATAATTTGATAAAATACGTTACCAGTAAGTATGGCTCCAGTACGAAGGAATATGGCGGCCAGTAATGATGGTTCGCCATCTTCTTTCAAGAATGGTAATGTAAAGGAGATTATTCAGTGTACTACCTGCGAAATGTACGCTTTGCGGAGTGCGGTCAGAGTGTGGTTAGATGACAATAAAGGAGTGAATGTGTATGTGTAGAAAATGTAGGGAGAATGAGGAATTGAAGTGTATTTCGGATCGCGAGTGTGACATTTTTGTAAAACTTCAGAATGAAGAAAACAAGGATATGACAAGAAACGGTTAGGTTGTACCAGAGAATTGTGAGAGTGTGAATGTAGAAAGTGTAAATGATAGTATTAATGGTTTTACAGAGAATAAAAAAGATGAGATAGATGCAATGAGTGAGATCGCGTTGTTGAATAGTGCGATACAAAGGGCAAAACAGCAGCTAGAGCGTATGAGCAAAAGTCGACTGATTGAACCAGCCAATAATAAAAAGTATGACAGGAAAAATAGGCGTATGAATGTGAACATGAACAAAATGAAGGATAGAGTGCTGTATGGAGACTCGCTAGTACGAGGTGTGTTTGTAGAGGATTTGACAAAATCGTACCAACCTGGTGCCACCACAAAGGATGTAACTGAATCTATTAGACAGCAAAAAGAAAGGGTGAAAGAAATGATTGTTGTGGCAGGTACAAATGATTTCAAAGGAGATAAAATGGAAATGATAGAAGACCTGAATGAATTGTTTGAGGGTAGCAAAAGAAAAGAGTGAGACAGTTAGAATGATTAGTCTTTTGCCACGGTATGACAGTGAAATGTTTCAAAGGAGGGCCATAATTGCGAATGACTTTATGCGTGGGTTATGTATGACGAGTGGTGTGGAATTTGTGGATGTGTGGAGTGAGTTCGATGGGCGAAAGGATCTATATAAGATGGATGGCTTGCATTTGAATGGTTACGGTTTAAGGAGACTTGAGAAAGTGTTGCTGAATGTAGTAAATGTGCAAATTCAGGGAAACTAGATTTATTAAGGGGGAGGGTAGATATACAGTCCTTAGGGAGGCAGTTGAATGTATGAATGAATATAATATGCCCGAGTGAATAAGGACAACAAATCAGAGTGGGACAGTTAATATAAGGCATTAGAGTACGGTTGGGGCTAATGGGGGTCTTAAATTCATATACACTAATGCTAGGAGTATTATGAACAAGAAGGAAGAGTTTTTGGCCATGGTTGGCACTTCCAGGTCACAGGTTATTGGTAATAGTGAATCATGGGATATAGCTAGTGGGATTGAATGTGATGGATATAGTAAGTTCAGAAATGACAGGGAGAACAAAATGTGGGGAGGAGTTTTGTTGATGATAGCTGATGAGCTACAGCCAAGGAGAATAGAAGTTGAATTGCAGGATAGAGAAAAGAGCACATTTGGGGCCATTTGGTGTGAGATTGTGACTAGCAGAACTAAATATACAATTGGGTGCTGCTATAGACCAGGTGATGGAAAAGATGGTGGTGACAGTATGCACAAGCAAATAGAAGAAAAGAGTGGAAGGAGGGTAATTATTATGGGAGATTTCAACTATGGTCGCATTGATTGGAGTGAGGAGAGGACACACGGGAGGAAGGAATTGGATTTTATGCGGTTATTAAGGGATAACTATCTGCGACAGCATGTAATGGAAAATACTAGGGGTCAGAGAGTGCTTGACCTAGTAATTACATCTGAGGATTTGGCTGTAACAAATATGACCACATTGCCACCAATTGGTGAGAGTGATCATAGGGTCTTGACTTGGGAGGTGGCTAAAGGTGTGGAATTTTCAATTAAGACAGGGTACATGTGGAATTATCAGGCTGGAAAGTATGAAAAGCTTAGGAGTTTGATTGGTTCAGTGCCATGGCATGTACAACTGCAAGGACTAGAAGTTGATAGTGCATGGGAGGCAGTTAAGAAGTGTTTGCATGAAGCAATGGCTGATTGTATACCTAGAGTCCGAATAATAAATCAAGTAGGGATTAAATGGATGAATAACACCATTAAGCTTGAGCTGCAAAAAAAAGAAACAACTATGGAGGGAATTTAAGGAGAAAGGTGACCGGCAGGCACAAGAACGGTATAAAGCGCAGGCCAGAAGGGTAACGAGTGTGGTAAGAAAAGCAAAAAAGGATTACGAAAGAACATTGGCCATGCAGGCTAAAGAGAATCCTAAACAGTTTTTTAGATATGTAGCAAGTAAAAGGAAAAATGTACATGGCAGAATGATTTTAAAGAATGCCGATGGTAGGGAGGTAACTGAATCAGTTGAGATAGCTGAGTTACTTAGTGAGCACTTTGCAAGTATATATCAACCAGGTGGTGACATTGCAGAAACGAATAAACCAGTAGATTATACGGGAATTGTGGTAAATGAAGTGGAGGTGAGTAGTATGTTGCATAACCTCAATGTCAATACATCCGTGGGATGTATGGTATACCAGCTCGTGTTGTACGAGAAGCAGCTAAAGAATTGTCAGTACCCTTGACGATTTTGTTTAATTTGAGTCTTGGGTCTGGGTTAGTCCGAACGGGTGGAAAGAGGGGAAAATAATTCCACTGCATAAAGGTGGTTCCAAGACTGCTGTTGTAAATTACCGACCGATTAGCATATCAGGAATCATTGTCAAGGTCTTAGAGAAATTAGTCAAGAAAAGACCACAGGATTGAATAGATGAAAATGGGATATTGTGTGGGGGACAACATGGTTTTGCGAAGGGTAGATCGTGCCTCAGTAACTTGCTCACGTTTTATAACAGTGACGGCTGAACTGGATAGGGGTAATGGGTTTACAGTGATACTACTGGACCTTGCCAAGGCCTTTGACATGATACCACATGGAACCCTAATCAGTAAACTGGAGCAGATGGGAATAGATATAGGGTTGGTGAGATGGATAGGATGGTGGTTGAAGGAGAGATACCAGACAGCGGTTTATTCAGGAGTGGAGTCTAAAAGACGGCTTGTGAGTAGTGTTGTGCCACAGGGCTCTGTTCTTGGACCACTGCTTTTCAATTTGTTCATCAATGATATAGGAAAGGATTTGAGAGGAAGTGTTCACATGATTGCTGATGATGCAAAGTGGGGTAGAGCAATTGTGAATGCACAGGATGTCAAAATTTTACAGGATGATTTGGATAGTTTGGAGGACTGGGCTAGGAAAAATGGATGTCAATTTAATGTGGCAAAGTGTAAGGTTATGCACTTTGGGGTGAAAAGTATAGCTGCAGTATATCGCATTGGTGGAACCATACTCCAGGAGATTGATGAGGCCAGGGATTTGGGAGTGTTGGTGGATAGGGAATTGAAGTTTAGGGGCACATTGCAAAAGTGACTAAATCAGCTCATCAAATCACTTGGCTTCTGAAAAATGCTTTAACACGCAGAGACAAACAAGTTGTTGTTCCTCTGTATAGCCTTGATAAGACCCCATCTGGAATTCTGTTCCCAGTTATGGGCACCAGGGTTTTTTCGTGATGGGGAGGAAGTGGAGAGGATCCAGAGACGAGTGAACAAGATGATAGCAGGTCTGTGTAATGAACTTTATGAGAATAGGTTGAAGATTTGTGGGTTGCAGAGATTGGAAGATAGGCGAAGGAGGGGTGATATGATTGAGACATTCAAATTACTGAACGGTTTCTATAAGATTGATCCAGAAGATATTTCTGAAAATATGACTGGTGGCGGGAGGACTAGGGGCCATGCATGGAAGCTGGGCAAGAGCGTGGTTGACAAGGGTGTTAGAGCTAGGTTTTTTACTTGGAGAGTGGTGAATGAGTCGAATAAGCTTCCAGAGTCTGTTGTGGGTGATACGATCGTGAATGAGTTCAAGGCAGGGTATGATAGATACTGTGTCAATGTCGAATAGTTGTTCTTGACATGATGTTAGGGCCTCCCTCGATGAGTCTGTCGACTTCTTGGAGTTGCCCGGAACAACAACAATAATAATAACAATTATGTTTTTATTATTAAAGTTGTTATTTTTATTATTAATTGAGACATTCAAATTACTGAACGGTTTGTATAAGATTGATCCAGAAGATATTTCTGAAAATATGACTGGTGGTGGGAGGACTAGGGGCCATGCATGGAAGCTGGGAAAGAGCGTGGTTGACAAGGGTGTTAGAGCTAGGTCTTTTGTACTTGGAGAGTGGTGAATGAGTCGAGTTGAACGAGTTGAATGAACGAGTTGAAATTTTTATTATTAAAATTGTTTTTATTTATTAAAAAAGCAAAACTCCGTAACGCACGAATATCGGTTATAAACTGACTGACATAAACCTGCGACGCACCGCTGTTGCTTGGTGCCTCAGGATAAGATAAGTGAATAAGCAAAAGATGTGCATAAAACAATAAAATCGCTAAAATTAAAAATAATGACTGAATGTTAACTTTTTTTTCTACAGATCGGTTTTTGGTTAATACTTTTTGCATAAATAGGCATACTTTTTTATTATTTAAATGGACATTTTTATTATTTTATTATTTAAGTGGACATTAAATCTACCATAATTTCAAAGCCGATTGCAGAAACTATGAAAGTTTCGTACGAAAATTGTCCAGAGAGGTTACAGGAATACAGTCGCTGGTTATTTACGATTTGCCCTAGCGCGGACCTTATATGAGACATGATCGCTAGCCCAAGCGTCCATATATTCGCCTTCTATTAGTCTATTTCGATAAGGTTTCACTCGCCAGACAGCTGTTTCGAACTGATTTCGATATTTCGATTGAAATAATGCCGGGTTTAATATCTGCTTGATTTATATAACTTTGCATCGTTTAAATGTAGCCTTTTGGCTCTTTATTTTAGTAATTACTTTTTATTGTTTTCATTGGGATTTAATGCGTCACTTTTTGGTGCATGCGCCATAGGGTTGGCCATCCCTGTTATACAGGGTACAATGCTGTATTTTGTTTCTCTCAAGTTTTTCTTATTTTGAAAATATTATCATTTTAAGTAAAAAAATCCTGTAATCTAGAAAGCGGGAAAAAAGTGAGCTAAGAAGTCAACAAGCAGAACGTTTGTATTTACATATAAAGCAAACTTAGTGGCATTTTTAATCATAATATTTATTGTTTGTTTGTTGTCCTGCTGCCCTTGCTATGTTGTAGCATTAGTGGTGACAATCTTCAACAATTACAAGAATCCTGTCAGTCACGTATTTATAACTGGTACTAGAGTTGATTTCTCAAAACGTAATTTACTTTTCTTTACATGTAAGATTTTTTATGTAGTTTTCATTTGATTTTAATTTTATATGAAGTAAGGAGAAAATCCAAGGTTATTTTTTACATATTGATCCCATATACGAGAGGTCAAAGGGATCTATAAGCGGAACAGTATCATATGTGAGGTGCAGGTGAGAATGAACAAAGAATTTTACATTTTCATCCTTCATTGCAGATTGTAGTTGTTTGTTAACACTTCATGGGGAAAGCTGTTTCAGAAAACAGAGGAAGATGCGCTAAAAGACGAAAAGGAGAAGCAAGTTCGGTATATGTGTGTTTGCAGTTGTACTGAAAAAGATTCTGGGCAACTGCTGCTCTTCCATTAACAGATTCAACAGAAAGTGAAAGGATGACGGTTACCACTTCAGCTGGGAAAACCATTAAAGTATTTGTAGATAGATACAGTGCTGAAACCTTGTGTCTGTGAGATAGAGGTCGAAATGAGTCTACAAGAGAGGTAAATATCTATGAGGCAAATTGCTCTCCTCTGGACTGCATCAAGAATTTTGGGGAAGTTTTTGGTGCATCTTTTGAGATAAAAGTTGGCTAAGGCAGGGGAAAGTGGACTTCTCATGGCAGTTCCTTCTATTTGCTGTGGAATTTGTTTTGACACAGGAAATATCCGGAGTGCATTACGAATCGGAATAATTTTACGATATCTTGTGGGAAGATGTCAGTAAGCCAACCTTTATTAGGAGCATTTAGAAGACATCCTTTTTTCATCTATATACCCACAACCTTCATTCTGGGTTATATATATATATATATATATATAGACGACAATTTTGCAGTGTGGCCTCCCAACAGAGATTCCTTACCTCCCTTTTTAGCCAAAATAATACTTTACACCCTCCCATCAAGTTCACCATGGAATTTGAAAATGATAACAAATTATCCTTTTTAGACAGCCTTCTCTTCCGTTCGCCATCAGGTAATTTAACTACATCTCTTTACAGAAACCTCACTTTTACTGGACGTTACATTCTCAAGCAATCTGCTTATCATCCTTCTCAAAAGACAGAAATCGTTAAATGTTTAATTCGACTAGCTAGAACTAATTATTCAACTCCCCAGCAGTTACAGAAAAAACTTTCTACTTCAAACATTACAGGAAGTTAAATGGTTTCTCCGAAAGGACCAAAAAACATCTTTTCGAATCCTACAAGTCAAACCAAAACAACAAAGAATCTATATGTTAGTTAGAGTTCCATATATATCTCCGGAATATCAGAATCAATTTCAAGAAGTCTGAAGAAATACGAACTAACAGCTATTTATATTCCTATCAATAAAACATCCACTTATTTTCCATCGTCGAAAGATTAACCTCTGCTACACCGTCTGTTCAAAAAGAAACCGAACTTTTCAAAAAAATAGAAGAAACTAGTGGTACCACTTGTTGTATCTTTTTGTTCTCGAAAGCGGCAACCTTCATTAATGTTGTTTCAACTGTTTATGACATTTGTTTCATTAGAAGAAGAGTTATAGTGCAAAGAGTGACAGTGTTTTTGACGAACGGTCGGAAAATGAGTTTCAAACAGAGAGCTGCGATTGACTTTTGTGTTAAACTTGGTAAGAGTTTTACCGAAATGCATGAAATGCTTCAAAAAGTATACAGTGATGAATTTTTATCCCGTCCTCAAGTTTATGAGTGATTGAAGCGATTTCAAAGTGGGAGGCTTGAGGACGACAGTAGTATACCAGCCACTTTGAACCAGATCAAGATCAAGATAAGATAAGAAATCGTGACATGATTGGTTGTTCATTCAATGAAGTCATTGTGGGCGTAACGTCATTAGTTTGGAATGTCAGGAATTTCCCTGGGGGCATATGTGTCAGTGACGTGAGTTCTTGTGTTTTGGTTCGCGTATGGAATTATGGGTGATGATAGAAATAAGGATTCGTGTCGTGATTGGTGGTGCACTTCTGACCAGATCAAGATCAAGAAAAGATAAGGAATCGTGAGGTGGGTGTGTGTTGTTATGAGATGTAGATAAGTGACGTCATTTGTTATTTGTAAATAAGTGACGTCATTTGTTAGTTGTAAATAAGTGACGTTATTGTTTTGAATGGAAAGGAAGATATATTAGAGATAAGGAATCGTGTCGTGATTGGTGGGACACTTCTAATAAGATCAAGATCAGATAAGGAATCGTGACGTGACTGTTTGTTGTTATAGAGTTTGAAATGTTTGGATTTCGCTAGGGCCCTGGTCGGTCAGGGACATCACATGGTGTTTTGGTTTGGCTATGGAATTGTGCGCTCGTGTACGAACTCTATCAATGTACACAGGCCCTACATAATCTCCGAGGTTTGGAAACTTCACAACATAAAATTGAGGTCACAACACCGACCAATAGGCGATAACATAAACACTTGAAAAACAGAAGCACCTACCCGACCTGCCATAGCATCCACTTTCCCAATGTGTTCAGATGACGACCAAAAATAGTCGAAACGGACCGCACCCCGTCAACCCCCTTTCCCCTATATAAAAAATCAACCCTTTCACCTTTTCCTCACCCTATATAACATACTAATATAATATATATGTTTATATATATATTACTGAAAAATACCCAGGTTTTTCTAATTTAATTCGCCCAAATTGCTCACCCCCCTCCACACACTCAGCAGTTTTCAGAAAGAAGAAAAGCCGCAACACCCAGAAAAAGGTATGTGTAAATTTCTCTTCCTTATGCTATATATACCTTTTGGTAAATTTACATCTACAATGCCCTAATAATCCGTGAGTAAATAGCCAGTGACATTTAAACAGGGGCACTCCTAAACTGAAGCAGGCAAAATAGCCGTAATTATAATAATCTTTAATATGATTTATAAATTAAGTTTTTTGTATGACATTGTGAACTTATACATGTAATTTATTTCTGTACTCTTACGTTTACATTTCTTCAGTGAAACGATATCGTGATTAGCGATATAACATCACTCGGGTCGTTCTAATTTTATTACCACAACTAGTATTTTTAGTCTGTAAATTGCGTGTGTTCTGAAGGGCCGATTTGTCTGTATGCCGGATGAAAAACCCGAATTTCCGGGAAAGAAACCCTGCTACCTTCGTATGAGATCAGCTAACTCACATTCGATTGAAATCGTCCAGATAAAGATTCCTCCCGTCCAGACGAGAATCGATCTTAGGCCTATTCCAATCGAAGGGCGCAATGTACCGTCGTTCTTCCAATTGCGCTAAGGCGCTTGAATTAATTTAATTTTGAATGATCAATTATTTGTATTCTACTTTGCAGTGGCGGCCAGTGAAATTTTAAGTAGGGGCGCTGCCTATACAAAATAAAAAATAATTAATAAAATAATAAATAATAAAAATAATATAAATTTAAATATAATATAAATAATAAAAATTTATATAAATAATATAAATTGGTTACTGATTAAGAAAAAAAAATATATATATATTTTTTATTTTATATAGGCAGCGCCCCCACATAAAATTTCACCGGCCGCCACTGATACCTTGTAAAAGACTGTTTCCTGTCAAGCCACTGATGATAGTTTGTTATTTTCAAACTGAAATATCTGGCAATATATTAAAGATTCTTCTTGTGCTAACGTGTTGATAATTCTTAATTTCAGCTCACAAGTTTCTCTCAAAAACAAAACAAAATAAAATGTGAAACATGATTTTAATTTTTTGCCCTCAAGTCATAAGTAAAGAAATCTCTAGTAATATTCGACTACCAGCCTTCAGAAAGTTAATTTTGGCTAAACGGCATCTCACATTCTCTTTAGGGAATGAAAGGAGTTAGCGATTTATTTATTTATTGAGTTTTGTATTTCACAGGGCCAGTGAAAAAAGAACAACCGTTTCAGGTTTTGTAAACACTTGTTTGATAAACACCTGGGGTGTAGTTCGAAGATTTTTCAAAGCATATAGTACCAAAAAAAACAACAACAACCGAACTTTAAAGTGTATACTCTTTCTGTTTAGAGACTCTTCATAATTCCAATTGTCTCCATTTGAACTATTTAAAGCATAAATATCTATCATTGAAAGGAGTTTTAGTGTTTATTATATACTTAATATGCATTGCTTGATTCGCAATCGTCTGCTACAAGTCCGTTGTGTGTCAATGTTTTTTTTTGTTTATACAAAGCATTCTAATGTATAAATTAATATTTTAATATTATTTAAAAATAAAATGTCATATTTTGATATTTTTTTCTTGTGGTTTTTATATTTAATTTAAGTGAATGTTTCAAATCACTTCAGTTTTTGATTTCCGTTTCATGTTGTTTCTGTTTTCGAAACACGTGTTTCTAATAAGTTATGACGCGGAAATTTCAGTTTGGAACAGCAACGTATTCGCTTTCAATGATATTATTTAATGTGCTATACATCTAAGCTTTTCAGCAACGCTGTAATATTAAGAATTCTAATTTGACTTTTTAGTGGAATGGAGGAATCTGAAGTGTTCTCAGAACTTAAAAGGTAAACTGTGGCCGTTAACGTTATATAACATGTAGAACCAGTTTAAATTTACAACTGATATTACAGGTTTTTATTATGTATAAATATATATATTTTTTCAACCGTTAGTTTATGCTGCAAGTTTTAACACGCGAAATTAAATTCTCAAAATATCTACATTTTTAAAATTGAATTATATGGAAAGTATATGTGTAAACAAGAAAAATAACGAACAGAAAACAAAAAAGATCGGCTGATGAAAATGTGCAATATTCATTTGCCAGTTTAGCTTAAAAGAGTCAGTCAGTACTTTAAATGCGGAAATACTTCTTTTGTCTTCCATTAAATATTTCAACTAGGAGAGAGAAATGAATTGGTTTAAGGGAGCCAGACAAATACAAACATTAATGTAAATGTTGTATCATGCATGTAGTCTTGTTTTTCCGAGTTTATATATATATATATATGTCATGTGTACTGTATGATATAGATTTGATAGATGTGCCAACGTCTTAAAATTAGAACAAGGACAGAGCTGTAATTTTACACTAGCAATGGATGAATTGAGAACAAAGCAGAATTTGAAATAATCATAATTTAAAAATTCATTCACCTTGCCCTAATTTAAATTTAAAAAAAATTGCAGAAAAAAAAGTAAAATGATTTATTCAGTTTTCATGTTTCAAGCAGTTGATTAATAGAATGCCTTTTTAATAAGATAATATACAGCAAGGTAATAATATACAGCATAAGTACTGCTGACGATAGCTGAAGAGCTGCAACCAAAAAACAGTATATCAAGAAGATAGATGTGTGAATGATAGTTCATTTGAGGTGATCTGGTGTGAAATATTATCCAGCAGAACTAAATATACAGTTGATTGCTGCTATAGGCCAGGGAGTACAAGGGGGTGATGTATAAAATATGCATCAGCAAATTAGTGCAGGTAGAGTGATTATTATGCAGGATTTTAACTGTGGTGATATTGATTAGAAGGAGGGAAGATCATGTGCCAAAAATGAAATGGAATTCATACGACTTATAAGAGACAATTACTAGAAACAGTATATAACTGAAGGGACTAATGGCGTGAGAGTGATGGATCTGGTCATAGGTTCAGAAGACCTATGCATAAGTAAGGTGTCCATGTTACCTCCAGTTGGTGAGAGTGATCATGCAGCATTGACTTGGGAGGTTGCAAAATTTGTGGATTTCTCTCTTAAGAAGGGGTTATGTGAAACTACAGGTTAGGTAATTATAACAAACTTTGGAGGCAGCCATCCCATGGCATAAAAAAAAATTTGCAGGGAAAAGAGGTTAGAGTGGGTATCTGAGGGAAGCAATATTGGAATGTATTCTCGTGGTCATGAAGATAAGGTTGGCACTAGATGGATGAGTAGTAGTAATGTCCGACCACACAAGGTAGAACTCTCGTTGGAAGGCTGCCAAGAAGAATCGATTCATGTTGAAGGGAAGAAAGAAATAAGACGACGAGCGAATTGTGCAACAACATGCGAAATCATGTGCTTCATAGGTAAAATATTCCAACTGTTATACAAGCAAAATAGTTACCACTTTAAAAACTACAATGATCATAAAAGGGAAGTTAATTTTTCGACATGTAATAATAAACAACTCATCCCGCAATACGGATTGATTACCCTATTATCGGAATGGATTCTCCTTCTGTTGACATGCTCAGATGAGTCGAAGGGTCTCGTATCTGTGGGCATGCTATATTAGGCGTGATCTGCAAAAAAAAAAGAAAATGTTATGGAGAATTGACAAGGAGAAAAGTGATCAGTACAAAGCAATGTCTAACCAATGTATAAGCTTATCTATAAGAATTTTTATAATAGTGTGACAGCTGAGTTGGACAAGGGGACACAGTGATACTGCTGGATTTTGCAAAGGCTTTTGATAGGATACCCCATGGAATACTTTTATGCAAATTAGAACAAATTGGGATGGATATTAACTGGTGATATGGATAAGAGAATGGCTCATGGACAGATACCAAAAAAGTAGTGTATGGAGGACCAGAGTCCAGGATGAAGTAGGTGACCAGTGGTGTGCCTCAAGACTGCTTGGTCCATTATTGTTTAATTTGTACATACATGATATAGGAAATGACTCAAAGGGAAATGTTCAGTTGTTTGCTACTGATGCAAAGTTGGATAGTGCAATAATTAAAAAAAAAAAAAATTAACGAAGCTGATGTAGATTCTTGTAGATAAACTTATGTTGATAATACATAACTGTCAGATTTTAGGGAAAGACAACGTATACTAGAATATTAATTAAAAACTTTAATTAATACTTCCTATATTTTGGTAATGTTACATTACCATCTGCAGAGAACATAAAACATAATGATATGTGCATGCAGGCACCAACACTAAACAGATATGGCTGAAGAAAACAACTGAAGTCAATCCTACAGTCTTAAAGGTGCTCTCTAGTGGGCTAAATTGGGTTGTCTTGGCTGTTGGGCTGATGTTCTTAGATTGCAAGCTTCCCAAATTTGGGGTAGTCTCATTGCATCCAAATTTGTTGAGGTTTGGACTGATTCCAGGAATAATCTCTCATATTTATACTTGTCGCGATGTAGTGAAGTGGCTTTCTTCCAAAGCTGATGTAGAGAGCTTGCAGGATGATTTAAATAAGCTGGCAATATGGCCATATCCATGCTTATATATTAGTTATTCATAATTGTAATATTTTAAGAAATTACAATGTCAACAAATATTAATTACCATAACTTTGCTGAAATATTGGAAATATTAATTAAGTCAAATTGCCATCATCAGGGAACATGATGCAATCTTTGTTCATGCAGGCACTACCCTGAATAACCAAAGGTGAGCTTAAAGTCCTAAATAGTGCACCTTACTGAATTAAAATGGCTGAGAATGAGGGCTTCTTAGAGTTTGGGCAGTTTTGTGCAATCAAATTTATCAAGGTTTGTGCAGTTTCTTAAGACTGAGGCAGATTCTAGGAATAGTCTGTTGTATTTATATTTGCTACATTAGAGCAGGGCAGCCGTCTTTCAGCATATCCTATGGTAGGTGCAAAGCATGGTCAGCAAGTCTTAAGTGCCCATAGTGGGAGAACTGGAGTGTATTTATTATACTTGGCAATTCTGATGTTGACTGCCCTGTCTTGCTATTGGTGGATAGTTTACAAACTGCAAGGAACCTAGTAAACATCCGATAGGTCAAGGGACTCTGGCTTATCTCTGAAGTGAAGTGAAAAGGGATGCTAATTTTTATCTTGTCTGTAAATGGTATTTTTCTAAAATTTTTGCTAGTTCATGTGTCCCAAATACATGGGATGGTTTTAAATTTCATGTTGTCTCTTATGGAGGATGTGTGTGTGTGGGTTTGGGGTTTTAATATTTTTAAAATTTGGTGAGATCATAGCCATTGGCCAAGAAGGTGTTGAGAATGTGGTCAAATTCAGTTGTGAGGTCACTGGTATCAAAATTAATTAATTTTGTCTTGCTATATACATTTTTAATAATTCCATACTATCGAGAGGCATGACTTGATGAATCTATCTGCCAGTCTGTGTGCATTTTCTGTAAATGGAGAATGTCAGGGACCTCTCAGCCTGGCTTGTGATCAAAGTGCCTAGGAAAGGAAGGCTTTTGTTTTTCCCTTTCTAAGGTGAACTGGATCCTAGTATGTTGGTTATTTAGATGTGTTAAAAAAATGTTGAGAACGTCTAGGCCATGTGGCCAAATCGGGAACATTTTCATAGCGTAGCCAGATAGTGGATCTATGTGGGGCAGAGTTTAAGGCTTTCTTTCAAAGATCTCCATGAAGTAGACGTTCACCATGAAAAAAACTCAGCCCACTTTAAGTCCAGTATAGAAAACCTCACACTCTGCCATACTGACATAATGATTAGTTTTGATGTCATTTTTCTCTAGTGTCCCACTTAAAAGCACCTTAGACATTATACCAAGAAGAGTGAACTATATGCATCTTCTCCATACCCTCTTGTCTTTCATTAGAAAATTCTAAATAGCTTAGATACCAACAAAACCAGACTGTCTTGCTAATATCTAATCATCTCATTCAAAAGTGTTTTTCCCTAGTTGTGATCAAAACTTGTATTACAGAATTAATATCATTTCTATATTCTCTATGCTCTTATACAGTATGCACTACAGAAAAGATGCAAAAGTGCCATCTACATGAAACTAGATGTAGAGTCCTTTATGCAGGAGTTTCAAGAAAAGAAGAATATCAGGACAGCTCTGGGTGATGTTACAGTGGTACCATTGAGATGTGAAATAAGATATGAAGGGCTGAAGTTGGAAGTTATTGTTTCTATTAGTCTTGCTGAGCTGAGGTACCAGAAAACACCAACTGCGGTTGCGATACACTGAATTTTTTTTTTCTCGGACAGCCTTGGCACTTGTTGGTGATTCATGTTTTGGATAGTAGGCAGTGATGATGAGTAGAAGGAGATAAAGGCTTTCATTTCAGCAACAGTTAGTTCAATGATTCAGTTGGAGCAAGTGTTTGGAAACAGTAATATGTGACTAGATAAAAATTTTGAAGGTCATCCTGCTTGATATCATCATAGTGTCAGAGGACATAGGGCCAGGAGAGACTGAAAGAAGAGCATTTTGTTGAAAAAGAAGCTTGGATGAAGTTGAAGGTCTGAGTTACTAAGAGAACTGAATCTACAGCACATTTGTAAGGGAAACTGGTTGAGTAAAAGTTAAGAATGTGGATTGGTCAGGGCTTTCTGATATTCAAATAGCTAGACATCATATAGTAAAGCCCTCCTTCTCACCAAGCAGAATGGTTTTGGAATTTAGATAGTTCAATTGCAGGAAATTCAGCATTAGTGATAAAAATTCAGTGGTTAGAATTAGACAGTATGTTCCCCCCCCTGCACATTCTCCTTCTTTTTTTCTCTTTATCTTTTGAAAGATTTAAAAATGAAACTTAGCCTGAATAAGCATAGCATTTCTGTGCATAAAATAAAAAATAAATCTCCTCCAAAATCCCCCCCCCCCCCGCCCCGAAAAAAAAAGACTCAAAAATTTTATGAAAAAATTTTCATATTCAGTTTAACATCCATGGCATCAGCACTAACTCCCAAAGGGCTCAGTACTGGGACTATATTGTTTAACCTTTATATCAATGACATTGTCAGTGGATTGCAGGGGGATGTTCAGTTGTTTACGGATGATGTGAAGCTGGGAAGGGTTATTAGTAGTAGTGCAGACGTGGTAGTCCTGCAAGAGGATTTGAATAAGCTAGACAGATGGGCAAATGAATGGGGGTACGGTTTAATGCAGCAAAATGTAAGGTCTCGAGGTTTTGGGACACATGATGGGATGCTGCATGCTCTATTGAAGGTGCTATACTGGAGGAAGTAGGGGAGACAAGAGATCTGGGGTTGTTGATTGATGGAAACCTGAAATTCAGGGGACATATTGCAAAGGTGGTGAAGGTAACACAGAGGATTGCGACAATAATGAGAAGGATGCTGACCTGCAGAGATAAAACAGTTATCATTCCATTGTATAAGACCGTGATCAGACCACACTTAGACTATTGTTCTCAGATTTGGTCCCAGGATTTGAAGGGGATAAATTAACTGTGGAAAGATACAAATGTAGATAACAAAGATGGTTTCAGACTGTACAATGTTAGTTATGAGGATCGGCTGAGGGAATATGGACTGCGGAGTTTGGTAGATAGAAGGAGAGGTGATATGATTGAGACTTTTAAACTGTTGAGAGGTGGTTACAGGGTTGACACTGAAGAGTTCTTTCACTTGGTTGAACAGTGGGAAGGAGTGATGTCAAGGGGGCCATCCCTGGAAGTTATGTAAGGAAACGGTGAGCAAGGGGGTCAGGAGTGGTGTCTTTGCATGGAGGATGGTTGAACCGTGGAATGCATTGCTTGATAGAGTGGCGAGAGTGAGAACAGTCAGTAAGTTTAAGGAGTGGTATGATGGACTTTGTGTTTACTAGGAAGGACTTCCCACGATGAGTCTTTTGACTCCTTGGAGGCTTAAATAATAATAATAATCTCATCTGTTTTGGTTTAGCTATTAGCTTGTCACTGGTAGTCTATCAAAATTTGATAGACTTTGAAAATACCACTGTATATGCATCTCCTTTAATGAGTGAATTTGTCACCCTGTTGTAATTAATGATGTAATTTTTTTCATGTAGTACTATCATATCCTGTACACCTCTTGAGGGTACATGGCAGGAATTTGATGATGGTTGTAATATATAATCAGATTGCTGAAACATACTCTTTATAAACCCCAACAGCCATCCTTGGAATACTGCTCTCATGTTTGGAGTGGTGCATCTAAGATCTCTGCAGTTTGGGTTATTAATGACACATCTGTTACTGACTCTCTTCAACCACTTTCCCATAGAAGATCAGTTTCTGTGTCTCTTCTGTTTATAGATATTTCCATGGCTGAATATATAGATAATTCAGCAGAATTATCATCCATTATGCCTCCTATTTCTGCTAAATCTACAGGAACTTGAGCAACAGCTGCTCAACTTCCTTTTACAGTTAAACTGCATATTCACTAAACCTGCTACTCCTAGTCATCTTTCATTCCATCCACTTGAATTCTGTAGAACAGCCTCCCCTGCAAAGCATTTCCAAAGGACTATAGCTTCCAATGATTCAAAAAGGATATCAATAGATTATCCCTGCCTATACACAACATTTATTGCTATAGGCCCTTCTGCCTTTCATGTGTGGAAGTAATATACAGGCATCCCTTGGTTTATGCCTCACTTCCGTTCCTGAAAAACGGGCATAAACCGAATCGGCGTAAAATGAGTCCAATTTTAATGGGGGGTACAAATTTATGTTCTGTGCAGTCAAAAAATATGCACATGAAGTATGTGTGACAGTATTATATTTCAAGTTTTGATCATACATACATATATATTTGTTAAAATAAAATTATTAATAATGAAAACAAAACAAAATTGTATACAAAAAATATGAAACTTCAAAAAGATATTACATATGTCTATGTTGAAGTTCCTGGTTTTGGATCACCTACATTTTTTTTTTGCAAAAAAGTATCCAGTGTTAACTGCCTAGATTTTCTTTTTTCTTTCTTTAAGGAGTTCAGCGTAAGGTTGAATAGATGCCATTACACTCCTTTTTTACGTTCACACTCAGTTTCCCAATCGTGGTCCATTTCGCAGAGTTCATCTGTCAATATCCCTATGCTTGCAAGGATATGCTGTAAATCAGCCATTTTTATATCTCTCAGAGGACCTTCTTCATTTTCTTTCTCCTCCTCTGGATGTTGACTTAATTGTTTGGCTAATTCTTTTAAGTTTTCATTGGAAAGCGGTCTATCATGGTCTCTAAGACTTCTGTCACATCTTCAGCCGTAATATCATCCAATCTCACCTCTCTCGCAAGCTTGGTAACGTCTTCAATAACATTCTCCTCTTGCTCTAATTCCTCAAAGTTGTGCATAAATGCTGGAAGAAGTTTTCGCCATGCCCCTTTAAAACACTTTGCTGACACTTCGTTCCAAGCTGCCTTGATGTTGTCAATACCCTTCAAAATATCAAATGACCACCAATGGTCTTTAATAGTTTTTACCTGAAGTTTCCAAGACTTACCATTTCTGTAAATGTTATATGGAAGTAATAGGCTTTGAAGAGTGATATAATCCCCTAATCCATCAGTTGCAAAAGCGATGTTGTGTTTGGGGACATGTGAACAACCTTGAAATCCAATGGTGTTCTTATTTCAGCAAGATTTTGAGGATTTCCAGGGGCATTAAACAAGAGAAGCAATGCCTTGGCTGGCAAATCATTTTCTTTACAGAAGCGAAGGACAAGAAAGGACAAAAATAATTTGTCCTTTCTTGTTCCATTTCCAATAGACTGGCAGCATGGCTTTTAGACCCTTGACGGTGCGTGGTGTCTGTGAATGGTACACCAACATTGGTTTAAGCTTCAAAGTTCCAGTGACATTTGCACCCAACAAAAGTGTAAGTCTATCTTTTGCAGCTTTAAAACCTGGAGCGGAACGTTCTTCACAGGAAATGAAGGTGCATGATGGCGATTTTTTCCAGTAGAGCCCAGTCTCAACAACATTAAAAATGAGACCAGGGGGATAACTTCCTTGTTCTACACAGTCTTGAAATTCTTTAGGAAAAGTAGCTGCTGCCACAACATCTGCACTTGCCACCTCACCACATAATTTGACACTATAGCACTTACTTCGAGACTTATCTCATGAACCAACCTTTGCTTCCTAAAAATGTTTCCTCACCTCCATCTGTCTTTTTAAGATCCTCAAAAATTGTTTTTGCTTTCTCAGTTATAACAGCTTGCATCAGAGAAATGATTTTATGATTCAAGTCATCCACCCATGATAATAATTTTTCCATTTTTTCATGAAGTTTATCCCTGCTATAACTTACATGTTTTGCATTTAGTATTGCCGTAGATTGTTGTGCAGACTGTTTTATTCTGTCTGCATTTTTCATAATTGTAGTAACAGTCGATGGAGATAAGTTCATACTTCTACAGATTAGCACGTCTGCCCTTCTTCCACTCTTCAAATCATCTCCATCTTCTTTTCAAGTGTGATTGATTTCTGCACCTTCTTAACACCAAGTTCTGCTAACTTTTCTGCACTTCTTTTATCAGACATGGTATGTAATTATGTACTTTATCAATTTAAATGCATATGTAGGTAAAAAAAAAAAAAATTAAATAGAACAATTAGGTAGATTCAATACATATACGTTGTAGTAGCTCGGTAAACACTAAAACACTTGCGTGCCTGCTAGTGTCGTTTCTCAGTCAAATCACACTACAGTAAGAAAGCACACGCAGGCATCCACCGTTATTGTGAATCGGCATAAATTGAACCGTCGTAAACAGAGGGCTGCCTGTATATAGAAAAATATGTAAATACAACAGAAAAGGTCAAATTGAGGTGAATTCGGATCATTCAGTTTTGCATAGGATGTTGAATTATGTGAGTTTATAATTATTCTCATACATGAGAGGTCAAAGGACCTATAAGCACATCAGTGCAGTGTCTGCGATGCAGGTAGGAACGGAGATAGAAGTTAATTGCATTTTTTTTGAAGAGTTGCAGGTTATAGTTGCTGAGAAATACTTCTTGTGGTAGACTGTTCTAGTGGGCAGAGGTAAATAGAACAAAAGAGGAAAAGCACGTTCAACAGGTGTTTGCAGTTGCGTAGTAAAGGCAGCTGCTGCTCATATAGTAAAGACATATATAGTAAAGACAGCTCCTGTCTATTCTACAGAGTGCCTGTAGAATAGACAGGAGCCAAAACATTGCATTTGTGAAGATACAGGTTGAAGTGAATCTGTAAGAGAGGGATCATATATGAGCTGAACTGCTCTCCTCTGGGCAGCATCAATAATTTTTAGAGAGCTTTTAGGTGTACCATCCTAAACATGTGAGCAGTATTTTAAGCTGCTCACATGTTTAGGATGGGATGTTAGGATTTGTATATAGTTAAGAGCTGGCTGAGTATAAAATAGCATTCTGAATGAAAGACAATGCCTAGTTTTTTGGATGCTAAGGAAACTATTGGTGTAATGTATTTGTGCTAGGAGAGACTGGAGGTAAATGTTAGTCCAAGCAGGGAGATCTGATCTTGTATGGTGATTTGTATATTACTGAAAGTAAGAAAATGTGAGCTGAGATCTGCAAGAGAAGCACGACTGTGTTTTGGTGGCATTGAATGTGACCAGATTGTCCTCACCCCGTTGAAAGATAGCATGGTTATCAACGTTTAAGGCACTGGTTGTAGATGATCTTGTTTCCTGGGATGTTTGCATACTGCATGTCAAATTAGTTGGATGAGTTGAGAGTAATATTGTTTGTAAAGATGCGGGTGGGATTAATAGTGATTGAGATTAGGTCATTTACATACATGAGAAAGAGGGTAGATAATACGATGGTACTCTGAGGTACTTGTGCATTGGTGAAGTTTTTGAAGAGAGGGAGCCAGCAAGCTTGACATGCTCACTGACTGATCAGAGACGAAAGCTGGCAACCTAATTACAGAGGGTGGCAGTTTGTTTAGCAGGCAACAATGCTAGATACAATATCAAAAGCTCTGGAAATGTCAAGAGTGACAGCATAAGTTTCTCCAAACTTTTCCATAGCATGTGTTCAGTGGTGGGTGGTGTAATCTAAGAGGTCAGTTAATCCTGAATTATGGATCCATACTAGTTGCTGCAGATTAATTGGTGCGCCTCAAGATAGTGGAGAAGTTAGCTACTATTGATTACTTTCTCCATTATTTTGGAGAGGACCAAGGTGATGTGATTGGTCGGTAGTTTGACTGTTGACTTTCTGAGTGGCTGGATTGAATAGGCTGGATATGTGATTGCTCTTACATAAACACAAGCTATGTATAATAGATTGTAGAGATGATACAGGATGGGTATTATCTCTGGAACACAGTGTTTGAGAACAGTTGGTGAGATGTCATCAGAACTAATAGACTTTTTAGTGTCCAAATTGGTAATGAACTGTCTTTTCATTGAAAAACTACAGGAGATATATCATGTTCAGATTCCAATATGATAGGAGGCGATTTTCCTTCTCAATGCTGGAGATCCAGGAAAAGAGTGATGTTAGGTGGTCAGCATTATCTTTGGGTGAAGTAACAGTGATGCCATCAGGATGAGAGAAATGGAAATGCAGGCGATCAGAAGTTGCTTCCAATGGCCTTAGGAAGGGACCAGAAGGCACGACTTCTATTTGGACAGAAGGAAGTTTTCTATTGTTGGCCTTTATGATATCAGATTTAGATCTGCTAATGACAGTTTTGCATTTGTTGTATGCTTTAATATAGGCAGAGTGTGAAGCAGGAGGTCTTGATGTGATGGCATCACTGTTACTTTACTCAAAGATAATGCTGATCACCTAACATCACTCTTCTGATTTCCCTCCTGCATTGAGGAGGGAAATCCGCAGAGTATTGGGAGGGAAAGTGAAGAGGGTTTTCAGGAATTTGTGTAGATGGATGAATTATTTGCATTAGGTCATTTCTTGTGGCATAGATTTCTGCCTCTTATCTAGCTTGGTTGCTAGTGTTGTAAAATAGGAGCCATTTGAAATTATGAACATTGAGGTTGCTTAGGAAGATGACATCACTATTTATTTGGATTGCTTTTGGTTGGGTTTTGTGGAGAGGAATGTGAAGAGGTCTGAGTGGTTATCAGAGTTTGGAGCATAGTAAATACAGCTACAAGGAAACCTTGAAGCATAGGAGGTCGAAAGCAGGGTCTGAATTAGCCATTCTCTGGCATGCAATGTCTGATCTCACAAAGGCACAGGTGCCACCCTTATGGCAAAAGGAATTGTGACGTGTGTAATATGAACACTGCAAATGGTCAGTAGTGGATGCAGATGCTATTCGTGTTTCTGTTAAGAGTCAGAAGTCTGGTTTGGATGATTGTAAGTGATGGTGAATGTTATTTATGATGGTTTTAAATGCCACAGACTGATAGACGTAGGAGAGGAGATATGATAGAGGCATATAAATTATTGAAGGGGTTTTATAGGATACTGATTGATAGGATTGATTCCTCATTCTCTCCCTTCCTACACTCTTCAGTGTAGGAAGGGAGAGAACGAGGGATTATCCCTGGAGGTTGTGTAAGCGTGTGGTTAACAAGGGTATTAGGACTAGATTTTTTGCATGGAGGGTGGTGAATGTGTGGAATACATTACCAGAATTGGTTATGAATGCTTTGTCTGTTAATAAATTTAAGAAGTATGATAGGTATTGTGTGAATTATGGTTAGTGTGTTAATGTAGGGTCTTCCGTGATGAGTCTTTTGACTCCATGGACACACCATTATAGTAATAATAATAATAACAATAACAACACAGTTTTCTAAGCTTCTGTGTCCCACTGTACAAATTCTTTGCACTGTAGACCATGCTGCATGTTGGTTCAAGTAATGTGGTGCTTGCATATTGCAGTTGTACCATGGAAACCCATGTTGTGAGCCTCAGTTCTGAATGTTTTTGTGTGGTTTTGTGTTCCAGTCGATATCTTCCTCTGGTCATATTTGGTGAGTGGTGGGTCATCCTCTGCTGGTAGCACTTTCAGTTGACTTCCTTCACTTTCATCTCAGTATGATATCACTGATTGTTGACCTGGGATGGCCCAGTTTGTCAACAATTTGCCAGATAGATAGGCCTGCAACATGACATCCTATCACAATGCCTCTTTTAAACTTCATCAGTTCCCTTCTCGCAGCAATTTCGCCCGGACACAGTTGTACTGACTTGGGAATATCATAATTCCTCCAACTTATTCTGGTTAGAAACATGTGACTCATTACATGCTACAATGCACCTTGCCCATGGGGGTATCTGTTGCCTTCTTTTCAAGCAGTGTATGTTGTGATTGGTTATGTTGTGTCATTTTTGTTCAGATTAGTTTGAGTAAGATTTCTCTTTTGTTGCAGTGTTGCACCCTCACTGTCATTGATTATAAGATCTGTTATTGGCTTATTTGTGGATTGATAGGAGGATGAAGTGGGAACGTGCAGTGAAAGGAGATAAATTCTAGGACATGACATCCATACAGAGAGTGACCAGTCTACTTGCCATAACCTGGCCTTGACAGTGCTTCCTACGTACTACTAGAACTTTCTCCAGGCATGACCTTTCAGAGTTTGTGGCATTTGGTCAGGAAGCCTTCTATCTTGTTACTGATAAGTTCAGACGCATACACTGACTGGCAGTCAGTCTGCATCACAACTGTTTTAACTCAGCGATTTTCAACCAGTGTGCCGCGATAGGTCTTCAGGTGTGCCATGAGATTTATGAAAACAAATTAACCGAACGAAATAATGTCATAATTTGCACGTTTATTTGTTAGTATCTGGTCTTCCATCTTTTTGTATGTGTAAATCAATCAAACCTATTTTTTGCCAGATCATCAAAAAATTAAAAGAATTTTTTTTTTTTAGTGTGTGTGAGAGCCAGTGTAGCTCAGTGGATGTGGCGTTTGCACACCATGGCGTTTAACCGCACAGAGGAAGACTCCTTGGTTTCGAATCTAGTCAGCGACTAGAAGAAATTTTTCTAAGCCTTTTTTCGACCGGTTCCCGAGTTAGTCGATCTCTGGCACGGGTGAGTGGGTTTTTTCTCCCGGAAACTTGGGTTTTTCATCCCGTAAACTCAAGAAAATCGACCGTAGAACCCACATTATTTCAGACATTAAATACGAGTGTTAGGGACCACGAGATGGCAGCACTTATTGAGCTGTCTCTCTTCACTGCGTGTCGCTTAATTAGTGATAGCCTTGTGCCATCTATCTCTGATTGGGTACCAGTGGAGATTGAATTGCCCACTCAGTCTCCAAAAGTTAGATAGGGCTAAACAGCCTCGCCTACTCCTTGTATATGGGGAATAAAAAGGCGTTAGCTGATTTTTTATTTTTTTTATTTTTAGTGTGCCGCAAAATTTTAATAATTAGTCTAGGTGTGCCGTATTATGAAAACAGAAACTGGAATCATGCTCAGGCTAAATAAACATGGCATATGCCACTTCAGTACTCTAATAAGCTATTTGGTAGTATTTCACTGGGAAGTGAAAGTCATCTACCACCTAGTGGTTGAGTTGGCATATCTTTCAACTAGGAAGAATTCCTTTATAGCAGGAATACTTTTTTTTTTTTTAACAGAGCCTGATTTGTGGAAACAGGCTACACCACAGGAAAGTGGGATTAACTTGACAGGGAGATGCTGTCTATTGTGCATCACCTGTCCATTGGAGAATCCCAAAAGTGCACTACCTTGTTGCAAGGAATTATGCAAACTGTAGTTTGATCATTGTGTTCATTTAGGAATATGCCATATTTGGATGCCTATAACTAGTGCCACACACACACAAACACACCGTTTGTTTACATTTAGGCCATGAATATTAGTAAAGATATTGAAGTGCTATTTTCCATTCTGTTTTTTTAAATGCATTTTGGATTTTTAGATGCATTTAATATTATTCATTCTAGCCATTTCATTTTACATATAAAAGATAAACTTTTGCACTGACTTCCTAAACAATTGTCAAGATCCGGTAAAATTTCTGTTGTACTGTTTGCATGGTGCTGCACTGGTAAACTCTCCATTCTGATCCGTTTAAAGCATTGTGGCCTTGTCCATTTTTTCAGTAACTAACAACTTTCATTTACTAACATTCATGCAGGGCGTTGCAGTCAAACATTAACAGCTGTCATGGAACATGCCGTAGAAAGGGCCAGTCTTCGTGAAGCAAAAAATGGAAGGCATTTACATGATATTGTTTTTCATAACTAATAATAAAAAATACAGAACCCGGAGAAAAAAATCTACAGGTTCTGTATTTCATTATAACAAACAAACTAACCAAACAAGAATAAAAATAATTAATAAATAAATAAAGTTATTGAATGTTTAAATCCTTTTGTGATTTATAGCCCACACTGCATTTATTTATTATTTTTCATTTTTGTATAAGTAATGTATGCACTTGTACTCTTTGTTGTAAGCAAGTTTAATTTCTTTCTCAGGATATTGTGTCTGACAAAAGTAATCTCATATCTATCTTTTAACTTTTTTTTTACTCAGTCGAACTTTATTTTTTGTGAGATATATATATGTATATATATATAAAATCCCACATTGTTACTATAATTATTTATTTTTCATTGTATTGGAAGAGAAGAGTTAGATATCAGTGATTTGCAGCATGAGTGATACTCATAGATATGTCTCTTATCTACAGAGCCCTTCTCCTGAATTTTTGATCTTTACATAGCTTCAGTAGTGTCTCCCCATACCATTGTATTCAGACTCTCTTGGCACAATCTTGAACAATAAGTGATTAGAATAGAGATTATGGATTACCTGATCAAAAGCTTAGTACTATCTATCAGCCTGCATTGGCTCATAGATTTTATTGCTTGTTTCAAACAATTTTAAGAGAGCATAACTATTATTTTTTAGAAAATAACATCATATACCAAAATATTAATTATAAAAACTTTAATTGCCTCACTTGCCCACTGTTAGTGCCTGTGGGCACATATTGTTTTTGTGATCCATGATGATGTCAATGTAACATTGCCAAAATATAGGAAAGTATTAATTAAAGTTTTTATAATTAATATTTAGCATACGTTGCTATTTCCTGAAAAGTAATAGTTATGAGTAACTAATGTATAAACCTATCTACCAGAATTTAAGAGAGCATCTGCAAAAGAAATGTCTTAGCAGATGTCATACACATAATAAGGTACAAAAAATTGTACATGCCTGTACTGAAAATCAACTGAATCCAGCTTACCAACTGGGGAAAAAAAAAAAAAAGTGTAAGAGAAGTTCCTCTAGTTGGTAATTAGAATTGAGCCTATAATGGTTTTTCTTCTGACAGTCTAGTCCTATGGATACAGACATTATCATTGACTATATGTATTGTGCAGAAGCATTATTATTATTACATGACACCTCCAAGTACTCATTCAACTCAAATCGTTCTGATGATGATCTCCCTTAATCTTACAAGTACATGACATTACTACCATCAACATAGTGCCACCTACTGCCCACCACTAGTATATATTGTCTCTAAATTGTGTATTTTCTTATGGCCAATTTGCCTGTATGTGTGAGATAAGAAACCCAAGTTTCCAGGAGAAAAAAATTGTACTACCTCCATGTGAGATTGACAATTCACCTTCAATTGAAAAAGTCCATATAAAGATTCCTTTTGTTATGATGAGAATCAAATTCAGTTCTTTTCCAATCAAAGTGCAACGTACTTACGTTTTTCCATCCATTTCATGCTCCACAGCACATAATGTCAGGTCAGGCCAAGCTGTTTTCTCCAGTTACTTCTGTCTTTTGAGGTTTCAGAACTTATAATACATTGGCAGTGTATGGTGAGCAGGAGTTAATGAGAGAAGGGATCTGTTATATTCTTTTCAAATAGCTGAAGGTTGTATTCTATAGGGAAAATTGTTGAGGAAATCTGCTTCAAAGAATGGAGATAAATGAAATGAAAAAGAAGATTGGAGAGGAGTTTTGTAGGTGAGCATTTGAACTGCAAATGAATCTCTTTGATTGAAATGAGAGATAATAGCTTAGTGGAAATAGGGGGAGGGAGATAATATATGCTAATTCAGTGGAATAGTGCCTTTAATAATATATGTAGAAAACGTTTGACGCAGAAACAGACCATCGGAGTCGGTCTGTGAGAAAGGGATCATTGATAAGTTAGAAAAGAATATCCAGTGAGGTGTTTGGTGCATTACCCCAAATGTGAGAACAGTATTTTAAGGATTGAGTAGATTTGGGATTTTACAGAATTAGGAACTCAGCCTGTGAAAAGTAATGTCTTTCACAAAAAAGGACATCTAGTTTTTTGTTGGACCAGGATGCTACAGATGCGACTTGTTTCTCCTAGGTAAAAATGAGGAAAATGTCAGTTGAATATTATCAAAAGTTAGGAGTGGTGAAATACCATCTACTTTATAAGAAAAAGCAGGATCTTGGTTTTGTAACTACTTCATTCAGATGATGGCTAGTTTGTCATCATCCCATTGAAAAATGGTATTTAGATGAATGTTTAAATCATTACTTCTGGATATGTATCTTGAACCTTGAGATGTTTGAGCACTGCAGGATTTGTAGCAAGAATTCTAATCAGTAAACTGTAGATAGGAGAGATGAGGTTTAAAAGTCATTTATGTGAGAAAGAGGGTGAGCATTAGAACAGAAGCATGGACACCCTGTATATACATTAATATTTAAGACACTACTTGTAGAAGATCTTGAAGCTTGAGTTGTTCAAGCAGACTTTGTCAGATGAGTAGGAGGAGTTATGGTGTGACAGACATTTGTGTGTGAGAAAGAAAGATGGGCAGTAGCAGCCTTAGGCACTCGTGTATTGGTAGAGAAACCCGAAGAAGAATTATTCTCCATTATATGCATTGAATTACCAGAAAGGAAACTGGGATAGAGAGAGAGAGAGAGAGAGGGGGGGGGTATTGTTCAGCAGCCTGTCAGCTCATGATCCTGCAGTTTTGTAACGTAGAAATGTCTACTGATAACGTCTAATGCAAAAGCAAAAGCTGAACATTTCCTTGGACATCCAGAAATGGGTGCTTCTGGCAAGAAGATCTACTGTGAATCTAGAGTAGGCATCCATACTGGTGGTTATTGTTAAACTAATGGAGATCTCCAAATCATGAAGTTAATGGCTAATGACTTTGTCCATTATTTTTGAAAGGTGAGTAAGGGCAGCAGGTTGATAATTTGATGGTAAACTTTTATCTCCGTGCTGTAGGATAGAAATTCTTATTTATGAAAGTTATAGAAAATTAAAGCATTGCTATTAATCCTTAATTAGTTGTTATCTACACGGTCACGTAACTTGCATATAGCGATAGGAGTACCACCATATACTAATCATATGAATAGCCTAAACAGCTTGAACATGAACACATCATCTGGTCCTGATTTCCAAATTTGCTCCAAAATTAATACCTATTCTGTATTATCTTTTCATTGTTTCTTTTTTACTTGTCTGGCATCTCCCTTTTTTTCGTAGAAACAAGCTTATCTTCAGCCTATCCATTCCACACAAAAAAGTGATAAATGTGAGCCATGAAACTGTTTTCTTATTGCATTCTAATTACATTCTTCAGTTTTCTCAAAAAAAATCATTGAGAAGCATCAACACCAACTTCTTCACCACTATCCTGGAGGCTTATCAGCTGATTAGTGACCTGTAATATGACTTTTGTCACTCTCAGTACACTTCTGATCTCATGGCTATTGCCATTGAGCTTTGGAAAGATTTTGAGATTTTAAAAAAACATGGAAAGATTTTAAGAAACTTACTTTGTTGCTTGATATTTCCAGAGCAGTTCGATTAGGCTTGGTCCATAGGCCTGGTCAGGAAACTGCCATCTTACGGTCTGCCTTTTGCAATTTTGGTCACCTTGGTTGCTCATGGCATATCATGGTAGGCAGCTTCTCCCTCTTCATATTTTTTGATCACTGCTAGTGTACCTTAGAGCTTTGTACTTTTACCCACTCTCTTCCTCATGTACATAAATGAAATGCTCTTCTCTTACTGGCTTCAAATTCTATCCATAACTTTGTTGATGCAGTAAATTTCATTCCTCTTTTTTATTTGACAGGCCTTATAGTTCAGTCACTTGAATCTTGCACTAAGTGTAATTCTCCATTCTCATCACTTTTGAATTCAACTCTGTTCCTTGATTTTAAAATTAAAGAACCTATAATTTATATATTGGCTAGAAATTTTTTTTTTTTAAGTTTTTTTTTTTTTTTAAATTTGAACATCACAACCGTAAAAGTAAGACATGCATGAACATAATGACAATTTCAACATAATTGCACAGAAGGTAACTTTATTTCATAGAAATGAAATTAGTACTATGCTAGGGCAGCTAATCCCATCTGTTATGTGCTCTTCTGCCAGCTCATCTTTCTTGTGGAATCAAAAACTTGAATTTTTGGAAGATGTATTATGCTAGAGATTAAATATGGTTCAAGCCACTTCATGAAATTATAACTAAAATATTATAACTAATAACTAATATTTTAGACACAAGGAAATCCCTCGATGATGTGATTTTATGATCTAGAAAAAAAAAGAAAAGAAAAAAGAGTCATTTGTTTATCCTTGTTCAAGCTGAAGTATTTATTCCCAAAAATATTGTAAAAGACATTCTTTTAAGTATGTAATCAGCAGATTTAGACACTTAATGTTTGAACATAAAACTTTTGCATGTAGATTCCAGAAAATTCTTCTTAGTTTTTTAAACATTTTGCATTTCTTACTTTTTGTAAATCCCTTAACACACACATTCATTTTTTACATGTATCTTGCCCATTGGAAGGTCATAAACATTGGTATACATTAACATACATTAACATTGGTATCCATGAGCAGACTAAGGAGTTAGATATACAAAAAACACTGCTCTTGAGATCAGACCTGAAACATTTTCAAATCACTTCAAGTCATTTGTAAGCTGGTTATAATAGTCTTGCATTGGGTAGTTGAATTCATATCTGTCACATAAAGACATTTGCAGATGTCCATTTTTATGGTAGAATTCCAACCCACAGCCAGTTGGTTAGAGGTAGATTCACGATCCACTCGAACAGCCAGTAATTACTGTGGTAAAGGACTGAATAATTAATTAATGGCATGCCACTTGAATTTTATTTGCCATCCCTGACCTAAAGACTTTCACGAGTATCTGTGCCAATGTTGGATTTGAAACCAGAGCCAGTTGGTTAAAATTTTGAGACTTATTTCACTCAGTCAAAAAAGGTATAGGATGGAATATAATGATATTTTCCAACTTGCACTATAACAAATTCGTTGTTATAGTCAGAGTTGATTCTTGTTTCAATATCTGAATAAATTTTGCTTAACCACCCAACCAGCCATGGTAACCTTAACGCTTATAGACGTCAAGGTTACCATGGATGCGAAGTGCATATTAAAATTGTAATACCATTGATATTAAACATTGTCTGCTGTTTTTGCTCAGAAATTTGAAATGATGACTAAATTAGAATTAACAACAATATGTTAATTTAAAAAATAATAATTTACTGCCAGAATTGCTAATTGTATGTGCACATCATGACTTCTATCAAAAAACACAAATTGGTGGACCATTGAAATAACTATTTGGACAGCAATGTAAATTGCATGGAACTCATTAGTGATTAGAACCCTCTGTTGGTTATTTTATCCTTTGTGTCATGCTATCCACTAGTTTGCCTGCACTCTATTCCACTTCATCCTAAAAGTATACTGTTGGGTTGAAATGGGGATTTGGTTCTGGTCAGTCATTTTTTACATATTTTCCTCAAACCATGTTGCAAAAATACTGACAGTATGACGTGGTGCATTGTTGTGTTGATAGACACATGAGTCTGTTATCTAAAGCTGTCATGATGTAGGAAGGAAGCATTGTACTATTCAGTAGAGTTGTAGTTCTGAGAGCATTCCCCATTCCAGACACTATAATCAAAACTCAATCAGTCCATATTGAACACATTATACTTGACACTAAACTTGAATGTTGGGATAATGCACTGAGATATAAGGTTCTCTCGATATCTGCCTTGCCCACACTTCCTTATCCTGTCGAAAATGGTGTAGTGTGGTTGTGCCAGTCATAATGTGCTTCACCCTACTGTAGCAAGTTCATTGTAACTGTTGGCATTTGGCTTATGTGTAGTGCTTTTCTTTTGTCTCTGCTATTAACTCTTTACTAAATACTACCAGCATGAAATTCTGTAGGTACTTTGAACTACTAGTTGTGTCCATATGAGATGTTGAGATTTCTATCCTTTTTGAGCACTTGAGATAGTTACTTCTTAGTCTTTCTGTCCATTTCTTGACTATGGCAGCATTCAATTTCAGAATGAAATATGTTTCATTCAGAAATCAGTGGTTAGAATGTTAAATTTGAGATTTGACTGTTCTAAAAATTCACGGTTTAATCCAGTGTTATTTCAAAAGTGTTTATCCCATACATTTTCTGTGTCGTGCTAACGAATATTTTCTCACGTACACGTTATATGACCTGACTTAACGGCGGCGAATTTTGCATGCGGTTGTGGATGGATATCACAAGATGCCCAGTCATTTTACGAAGTATTTCTTTTCTTACTCTACTTCGCCCTCCATCGTTTTAAAAACTTTTCTTAAAGCGAAATTATTGCCAAAACAGAGGCGAGTAAATAATCATCATACTCGTAAAGACGCGGTTTAGGTATGTAAATATGCTAACCTTTTTTTTAATTATTAGTAATTATTATGCCAGACATATGCCACAAAGCACTTGTGAATCAGTATTCTTGTAATTTGGCAGAATCGACACTACTAGTCCTTGTGTTAAAACTAGAACCTCACTAACTTTGTTTTGTAACTGCGTTACCATAGTAACACCGATAGTAACAATTCTCGTTCTGGTGCCTGCACGTGCAAGAAAATTAGCCTGTGTTTAAGCTTGGCCTTGAAAGTCAGGAACTTTCGCATCAGAAGTAGCTGACGGTAATAACTGTAAGCGTCATTTAGCAGATGACACATTTCAGCGAAAAAAAATCTATCTCGGTTTAATTATTGATCAACACCCAAATCGTCATCAGACTTAATGCACTATTCTGATAAACGTTGTTAGTCGTACTGCTTATTGGAAGTTTTCAGATGACATTGGTACCTGACAAAGGCATAGTAGGTGGAAGTAACTGTTTTTTTTTTTTTTTTTTTTGGACATAATATAGCATTTCTGTACGATAAAGCTAGAAATGTTCATTATTTGTAAAATGTATATAATCAGTTCATATTTGCAATTAATTTTCTCATTTTATCTTCAGAATCTGATACGTTAAGACCAATTAGTCATTGCTCCCATAGGCTGATAAATAAGTTTAAACCAAAGGGAGTGGGGATGGGAACTTAATGATTTGGAACATTTTTAGATGGCCAATTTATGAATACAGCCGAGAACAAAGTACCACTCGACCTTCTGTGTTCATTAAGATATACGATATAGTCCACCTTGAAAGAACATTAAGCTAAGAGAATAATCTTGCTAATTAAGTGCCGGTACAAATTGAACACTTATTACACATGCAATAAAGTGCTTAGTTTCTTCCTGTCATTTGTAGTTTTTAAGATTTTCTTAACTGACGTTAAGAAACCTCAGTTTGTGCTATTTTTAATTTATTTACATTTTGTTATTCAGTGCGGTTTTAGTTGTTAGTATTATTAACATTTATTCCTTCTCCACTTAATATCAAATTTTGAATTTTGTATACGTGTGAGCAGTCTACATAAGTTGCTTAGGATCTTGCCTTAATTAGTATGCAAAATATTTAGTATTAAGTGTTAAAGAGCAGTATGGACTGCTCTTAATTAGAGCAGTACATACTCGTAATTCAAGTTGACAGTATCATTATTGACCTGATTAAATTAAGTGATGAAACTTTGTAGTTTTCTAGTTTCGATAATATTGGAATTGTAGGGGAAATAAGTGCAGAATTACTCTAGATTATTGTCAGATAATCTAGAGTAATTTAGAAGGAATATCAGATAATGGAAATGAGGATTATTAGTTATAATGATATTCTTGACTGGAATAGAAGTTGATGGATCTAGCATTTTTAGAGGGGATACAAGTGACAAAAAGGGATGAGATGAGTATACTCCTAATGATGCGAATAAGGTATATCTACATAGGTGTGAGAAAATAGGAGATGGTCATGACAGTGGAAAGTATTTAGTGTAAAATACTTATGAAGATATTTGGGGAAAGATATTTGGTTGGTTTTTTGCTGTCTACCTTGGAACACTGTGGATGATGGGATGGAAATGTTGAGTCAAATTGGTTTTACTAGTACTAAAAAGGTTATCCTAATGAAGGATTCTAAGGAGGAAATGATTTATGAAAGTACGAAAAGAAACTGCATGTACTTGAGAGAGGTGGGGGGAAAACATGATGGTTAAGGTATATATTTGGTAATAGTGTGGAGGTAATAATTTTGGAGGTGCTCAGATACTCTTAAGTTATATGGGATAAAAAGATATATGAAAGTAATGCTTTCGGTTTTTTTTTTCTTTCTCAGAAAATAGAATTATTATTTAATAATTGCATTTACATGGATTAATTCTCCATCTCTCTGGGACATTCTATTTTTCAACAGTTTCCATTATTCTTTCTACGCTTCTGCCACTGCTGAGTGAGACGCTGTATGCTGATCCCGTCAAGTTTTTACTCCAACGTTGGAGCTCTTCATGAACAGTTTGTTTCAGTTCCTCGTCGAGGGCACCTATTTATACAATTCATATGCTGAATTGTATAGATAGTTCAGCATATATATATTCAGAGAGATGATGCAAGACTCAAGAGGACAGCTTGAAGGAGTGTTGTGGAAAAAAAAGAGCCCCCCCCTTTGAAATTCCTTTCAAATTCATACCTTGGAGGTAATTAAGAAGTATTTAATGCAGTAACAGATCGCGTACCTACATGCAAAAAAGTAAATCAAAATAATGCCAAGTGGATGAATAGAGGAATTAAGAATAGCAAAGGAGAGATTATGGGAAAAGTGTAAAAATGGTAGATTTGAACAGTTACACGAAAAAAAAAAAAGTGTAATCTATAAGAATAACAAGTATAGTAAGAAAGTAGTAGGATAGAGTATAAAAGGACACTAGTGAAACAGGCTAAAGAAAACCCTATGGAGTTTATCCGCTAATATGGCCATCAGGAGCAAGAATCACTATGGAGAAAATCGCCCTGTCCGATGGAGATGGTGGCAAAGACAAAATCTATTAATAGTGGAACCGTTCAGGTTTTTCTCACTGATTGAAATAATAGTTCCCAGGGGAGCTGAGAGGTTGAAGGTGACTGAGCTAGAGGGGGTTTAAATAATATTGAAGAACTGAGATTTCGCCACATTTTGCGTTGTGAAAGAATATGCTAATGAATTGATCACCACCACCACCATTGCATTGGTTGTTTTAATGAGATCCTTATATCTGGAACTATCCAAAAAGTAGAAAGAGGGAAGGCTTACACTTTTGCATAATAGTTGAAGTAAAAATATAGATGTATTAAATTACAGAGTACTTTGCATTTCTGGATCCAAAGTTCTGATCCCCCCCACCATCTTCAGAGATGGTGGGGGGGGGAATTCCATCTACAGGTCAACACGGTTTAGTTTTAACAAGGAATAGTCTCTCTTCACCAATCTCATTACATTTCGTAATGAGGTGATTAATATGATGGATAAGGGGATTCATATACTATTTTATCGTTCGTCAACAATATTATCAACAAACGTTTTTCAAGTAATTCACCAGTATTTTTTTATTTTCAAAAATATCTTCACTAAATGTTACTTAAATATAAAGAGCCAATCGGCTTCATTTCGGCGATATAAACATTATTAAAATTAAGGGGATATTAAATCCCACATTATTTTAAAACCGAATAAGAAACTCAAAGATTGGAATCAGAGAGTTTCATGCCGAATATAGTAAACTATAAAAGTATCGGCGATTACTAGCGTGAGCTAATGCAAGTAGTCCTAGTACGTAGTACAATCTCGGGCAACTCGCAGCAAAGGTGGTAAAGTTCTGATCGCTATTCTTGGTATTTTCCATAATGTAAAAACACATTTCCTAGGAAATGTATGCTGTTATTACATTATGGTGGGAGGTCACTACCCAGACCGGTTTCAGCCTTTATTGAGGCTTCATCAGTGAGCAGCTAGAATTTATAGTTTACTATATTCGGCATGAAACTCTCTGATTCCAATCTTTCTGAGTTTTTTATTCGGTTTTAAAACAATGTGGGATTTAATATCCCCTTAATTTAAATAAATCCAGTAAATGTTTTTTAATTGTTCATTGCGCTGAAGCGCTATTTGATATTATAATAGTCATTTCGTTAATTGTAAATAATAATTGAAAGCGTATTTAGAATACGCCTGCTTGACAGTCCGTGAAGCAAGGCCAGTTGACATTGAAAGATTATCTCCGGTCTCATTCTACGCTCCATACTGCGGTTCAGTAGGCAAGCGTGATATGAAAGCGACTGTAAAAGTAGAATTCGAAAGGGGAAAAAAATCGTGTTTTTTTTCTTTTACGAAGGGGAAAAAAAACGTAATCAGCAGTGTTTTTCTTTTCGAAAAAACTGAGTTCAAATCCCGTCAAGGAATTTCATATGAGGTTATGCTTGTATGATCTAAGGCGGACGGTGATTCTTCTTCCTCTCTCCTCCGCGCACACAAAGCAGCCTTTAAAAGACATAGCAGTTACTGAAAGCAGGATTAAAAAAAAAAAAAAAAACTACTGAGAAAATTATTCTTGCTCAGGGTTAGTTTACACTTACTAGAACACTGCAGTCATTAGCCCAGTGTATGCTCACGGTCTTATAATTTCCATGTGTCATTGACCCCATTTTTAGAACGCATTTGTGTTTAGTTTTTTTGTGTGTTCTCTTCTTTACGTGTCCCCCCCTACTCGAAATATTGGCTGACAATTGTTAATCCCATATTAGGCTGCCTGCTATTTACATAAATATCCGATAAATATTCGAAAGTTGTGTTGATGTTCTTTTCGGTTATGCTATTTTTATTTTTTCAAGGCTCACACGTTCATATTTAGTTGTTTATTCAGTAGCGCACAATCCGATTTTTAGAAAGCTGCAGTTTAAAATTTTATTTTTCACTACTTTCATGTGTTTGTCATTCTGCACCTTTTTAAAATGAGTAAAATTTGAAACTATCTGTACCATTTTTGATGAGGCTGCACCTTATCGAGTATTAAATTTATATAAATTAATCTTCATCTTTATGTAAATATGAAGTGATTAGTGGTTGTCAAAGTTGATACGAACTTCAGAATTCTGATACAGTAAACCCTTGATTTAACGGACTAATAGGGGCTAAAGGGGTGGCCGTTAAATCGCGAATTTTTAAAATAAAAATATCTGTAACATTATACTGCAATTTTATCAATATTAGCACTGCAATAACAGAAAAATTGTTTTACGCACAATTTTCACACTTTTAGATAAGTTAATGTTCGATGTTGAGGCGCTTGGTTTGGTAATCCTGCTTTGAAAAAAAACTATCACTTTTTTTTTTTTTTGAATTTTTGAATTCTGCTGGGTTTTTTATTTTTTTATTTTTATAATTAACTCCCTAAAATTACGAAAATGTGTGTAATAAAACTGCCGCAAAAATCACGCCACACGACAAAAGAACCAATTATAGTGCGATTGGTGTGATCACTTCCTAATCATTCGCAGAACATGTAAATTAGCAGTGACGCATTTATGTCGACTAAATTACTACAGTGTTTTTCAAACATGTGATGGCCTATTCGCCAAAATTTGTTAAAAAGAACAGGAAATTAATAACAAAAATAACCTGTTAATTTAATTATAGGCAAATCTTGGTTAAAATCATTTTAAAATTAACAGGATGTTAATTTTCACATGTGACATACGGACCGGAAATTCTGTCCGTTAAATTGAAGTTTACTGTACTAGGAAATTTACTAATTTTCTGTTTTCTCTGAACAGATGACATATGCCTAACAGATTCTCTCAAGTTGAGGGGGGGGGTAAGGCGATCAATTATTCAAAACGTTGGTGCCAAATCAGAAATGCTTGCACATAATAGCTAACGGTAAAAACCTGCGCCTACAATAGTTGCAATAAAAGAGCTAATGTTAAAATTTCTGAGAATCTCCGAACACATTAAATGACTTGGAAAGTAATACATTCCAAAGCGTGTTATTTGGAATTTTTAGCGTTGCTCCAAAACAGAGAATTGTAAAGTACTAAGGCCCAAAAAATGAACGAAAGTGTTAATTTTGAATTGCGTTAAGTTTTATTGCGAATAAATGCTTGTTTTAAATTAATCCGGATTCATTATGGTAGATTGAATTGACCGACGGAGATATTTTGTTTTTTTAAACAACAATTTAGTTTTTTTTGTTTGTTTTTAATTTATCCGTGTTATCAAATGTAGTAACTTTTAGGTGTTTTAACGTTTATGTTTTTCGAAACTTTTGATGGAATTATTTACTTTCGACCAACTAGCTGCATTTGGAAATAATGTGACAACACTGCTAGTGCATTTTGATATATAATAAACGAGTGCTCATTTTTTTTTTTTTTTTAAATTCAAGTGCGTCACAGATGGCTTGATAATTTATATATACTATAAACGTTAGTGCCCTATCCTCATTCGTTAGCAAGCTCGATTCGACAATTTTTTTCCCCATTAAGTGCACGTAGAGGTCTAATAAGTCAAGTTTTGTTTATGTGTAACGACTACCGTTAGTCCGTCTTATTGCATGTATAAATGAATGCATATGCGAACAAATCGGTTCGATTCATGTAAGTACTGTATACAGTATATTATCATTTAATAAGTTAACTTCATCTCATGTACTTTGATTGAAACTGAAAGATGGTTTCTTAACTTAAATATATAACCTTGTGATTTAAACAGTTAAGATTATGAAACCTCTAGCAAACCATTTATATGCCGTTAACTATATAGTCTGGTACTTCAAAGCGCTTTTATTTGAAGAATTAATTGCTTATAATCACATTATCCAGAAGATGTGAATACAGCAAACCCTCGATTAGTGCGCCTAATGCGTTCTTTAAAACAGGTGCATTAATCGAAAACGCACTAATCGAATATAATAACCTATGGGAAAATGTATAATCGTTCCTCAGATTTCTTTTTTGACCCTTAATTTTTTTATAAAAGAATTAAGGTATGCCTCAGGGCCTAGTTAAAGGAAAACCATGAAGCTGAAAGACAATAAAACATTCAGAATATAAATTTTATTATTCTACTTCTTAACAAAGAATTGAGCTAACGTAGTTTGGCGGGCATTTTTATTATTATTTTTTTTTCATACAACCGACGGTATGGCCCTATTGCCTCTTCTGCAAATTTTACTGCTCTTCTTCATCAGGGTCAGCCTCTAGGCATTGCTGCTTAAAAACTTCGATTGTACGAAAAAAATCTTCAATTGTTTCTGTGAAATCTCTTTTGGCTGACTATCAGTAATTAAATTTTCTTCATATTTTTCATGATCTTCCCGCTGTGCATCTAAATATAGCAAGTCTGAATCACTCAATTCTTCAGAATGAGATTTATTAAGTCTTGAACGTTATCACTGAAGGGGAGAAAGAAATGAAGGACGTACGAATTGGTCGCCAACACGTGAAATCACGTGCTTTATAGATAAAATTTCCCAACTGTTATACAAGCAAAATAGTTACCACTTTAAAAACTACAACGATCATAAAAGAGAAGTTAATTTTCCGACGTGTAAAAATAAACAACTCATCAGAGAAGACGGATTGATTACCTTATTATCGGAATGGGTTCTCCTTTTTGTGAACATGCGCAGAAGTGTTGAAGGGTCTTTAATCTGTGGGCATACTATAACAGACAACATAAATTTTGGCGGTAAAAATTTGTAACATAGTATACATCAGTAGTGTTCAACCCGTCGATCGGGGAGCGATTTTTGGTCGATCTCTTGTGTATTCCTCCTTACTTACAAATTTAATTAAAACTGGAAATATAATGTTTTATTCATCATTATTTTGTATTATTTTTAATTCGCTTTAAGTGTATTGCTATTGTTTATTTATTTTTCGTTAAAATTGTCAAATCAGTAATTTTCTTATAAGTTCGGGTAAATGAATTAATTTGGATCAGTGGAAGTCAAACAGTGAGCCGAGTGAATACGATTATAAGCAAAGTGTAAAAACTCGATTGTAGCTTAAATATTAAATATCCCAAAGCACATTACATCGATTTTTTATTTAGGTTAAGTCCCATGTGAATATTGTAAAAAAATAAACTTTGTCTTGGTATAGTTTGTATTAGATGTTTTTGTAAATAACACTTTTGAAAGCTAACTGTATATACTGCTTTAATAAGAATATGTTAGAGTGTTAAAAACAAAGGCAATGTTTTTGTCGCCAAAGCTATACATGGCGGCATTAGAAAGATTGTTATTGAAACTTGTATGTATGAGAAAGGCTTTCAGGCTCTAAGTGTAAACAGTAGAAGGGTAGCCACTTCTGACAAGATCAAGATAAGATAAGGAATCGTGACGTGATTGGTTGTTGAGATAATGACGTCATTGTGTGTGTGACGCCATGAGTTTGGAATGTTAGGAATTTTTCTGTGACCATCTCTGTGTGTGACGTCACATTGTTTGTTTTGCTCGCGTATGGAATTATGGGTGATGATTAGAGATAAGATTCGTGTCATGATTGGTGGGACACTTTGATCAAGATAAGATAAGGGATCATGTCGTGAGTGTTATCAGATGTAGATAAGTGACATAATTTGTTAGTTGTAAATAAGTGACGTTATGAATGGAAAGGGAGATATATTAGTGGATAAGGATTCGTGTCGTGATTGGTGGGACACTTCTGACAAGATCAAGATATGATAAGGAATCGTGACGTGTATATGTTGTTTTCAGATAAGTGACGTAATTTGTTAGTTAAATAAGTGACAATTGTTTTGAATGGAAAAGGAAGATATTAGTGGATAAGGATTTGTGTCATGATTGATGGAATACTATGAACAAAGGTGAATTGGGGAAACGATATCAGTGTCTTGGATGTGTATTGTTATGAGTTGTAGATAGGTTTACGTATGGCGTTATGGATAATGATAAGATAAATTGTGGAATGTTTGGAATTTCGCTTCCCCCCCTCGTTCAGGGACATCACATGGTGTGGTAGGTTTGCGTATAGCATTGTGGGTGATATTTAGAGATAAGAAATCGTGACGTTATGTGTTTGGAAATTTCTGGGGAACATGTCTCTCTGTGATATCACATGGTGTTTTGGTTTTTTGGTTTGCCTATGGAATTGTGGACGATATTTTTGAGATAAGATATCTTGGAATTTTCCCAGGGTGAGACACATCTGTCATTGTCATTATGTTTTGTCTTTGGTTGTCTATAGATGGCTGTGCTAATTTTCCAATACAGTTTGGAGTATTTCTTTCCTGTTAAAAGACTGGGAATTCTTAGAGTCTAGTAGCAGCGGTGATTAGGCTTTTCTGAATAATTTAATTATATGCTGGTGTCACTGAAACACACTTTTTTTTTCATGGCTGATCCATATTTTATTCTATATTCATATTCGAATTCATATTTTATTCATAATTCATCCGAATATTCTGATTTGTCTAAATTTAAGATCAGATCAATTTCTTGGTTGTCAAGCCTTAAAAGCCGGTCAGCATATGATGGGAGATGTATTGGAAGGGGTACCTGTACGTCGATCCTTTATAAACAGAGCATCAGAAGCTGGGAAAACCATTGCTGAAAAGGCTCAGAGCCGATTACTTCAGAGAGAGATCAAGGAAGCAAGAAGAAAGAAACGAATTCCAAAAAGTGCAAGCGAGATGACGTCTTTTGCTGAGGATATGATGTCAAAGTTAGATCATTTTTTCCCACCCTGGTGTCAACATGTGTGTGTGGAAAGAAGTTCTTATGTCACCTACCAACCAATATCCAGTACTGACAGTGGAGGTTCTGTGGAATTTTGCATACCAGGTACATCTGAAGAATACTTGGATTTGGGAAAATCATACCTATGCGTTTGTGTGCGCATCACTGACAATGATGGTAAACCTACTAATCGAAGATTCTTCAGTTGGTGTTGTGAATAATTTTTTTCATTCCCTGTTCAGTCAAATTGAATTTTCTCCAAGATAAACTAGTGAATGTGGCATCAGAGAAGTATCCTTATAGGGCTTATATTGAAAACCTACTAAATTATGACAGATGCTAAAAACAGTCTACTGACAAATGAACTATTTTTTAAAGATGATGTGGCTAATGTTAGTGATATGTTTACCAAAACTGAATATGGGATGCGTAGACGACAAACTTGAATTAACCAATCAAAAAGTGTCAAGATGCTTGCGCGAATACGTGCTTGACATGCATCAAGACCGGTACTTGATCAACGTTTCTGTTCATATTCATATGGTTTGCAGTTCTACCAAATTTTGTTTACTGACTGCAAATGCTGATGCTAAGGCTAAAGTGCAAATTGACGAGGCTACACTTTTTGTCCGCAAAGTCAAAATAAACCCAAAGATTCAACTGGCTCACCTGTCTGTGTTAGACAAGTCAAACATGGTATATCCCATCAATCGAGTGCAAGTGTCTTATTTTTAGATTCCCAAGGGTATGTCAGATGCCACACGAGACAATCTGTATCTAGGTGAAATACTATCTAAATTAATTATTGGACTGGTTGCTAGTGATGGATTTAATGGCACTTTCAGCAAAAATCCATTTAATTTTTATCATTTCAATCTGAATTTTCTTGTGGTGACAGCTTACGGTATTCAGTATCCCTTGCAAGCTTTGACTCCGAACTTCAAAGAAAGGCATTACAGCAGATGTTACATATCATTGTTCACATCACTAGGCAAATGGAACAGAGACTGTGGTAATGACATTTCTTATGATGAATACATAAAGGGAAATGCTCTCTATGGATTTGACTTATCGGCAGATCAAAATGTAGTTGCCCCCATGTCAACCTGTTAAGAAGAGGAAGTGTGCGACTCAAAGTTAAATTTGCTCAACCTCTTCCTGAAAACATCACAGTGGTTCTTTATGCAGAATTTGAGTGTTCGTTATCCGTAACAAAGGATCGTTCTGTGTTACTGTACTATGAACACTGAACAATTAGTAAGTATACTAGAGTTAGAACCCATCACAAGAAAAGTGGGTTTAGGAGTTTGTGCTCGTGATGAATTGCCACAACATCCGATCAGACAACAGTCGATGTTCGTCGTGAACACAGATCCGACCTGGTTGCCAGGACAACATTGGCAAGCTATCTATATCAAAGACAAAAATGGTGATTTTTTTGATAGCTTCAGTCATCCACCCGAAAGCGATATTGTTAACTTATTGAATATCAACACTAATATAGCATTATAATAGTGTACCTGCACAAGCTAATGATTCTGTCGCGTGTGGTTTGCACTGTGTATATTTTTTAATATTGAGATGTCGTGGTCTTTCTATGCAAAATATTATTAGCAAACATTATTCTAAGGATTTGTGGTTAAATGATATTGTAGTAACTTATTCTGTTACAGATCATTTACTGAAAATAAAAAATAATTTAAAAAAAAATGTTTTTTTTCACTTACCATTTTTTCCACACCAGTTTCTGGTGTGGAAAAAATGGTAAGTGAAAAAAAACCCACGCAGCTTTCGGGAAGATAAAAAGAAGTTGCTATTGGTTCTTCGAGCTCTCCTGTGGGCAGGGAGTGGACTGAAGCATTTTCCTCACTGGGACTGGCTGATGTTGATGGTTGACAGGAATGGTTCTGGGTGTTCGGTTTGTTTGTTCAGTGTAGGTTCTGGATGTGGCAGTCTATCTTCCTGTTGCTCTCCTGTGTGAGCCAATTGGTTTTTCAAACCTAAATACTTTTGCAGAACATTTAAATATGCTTTTACTTTTTCATCTGCATGTTTATTTCTGATTTTTAAAACGGCACTCATTTCATCATCTAGTGTGTATAGTTCACACTCCTCAGGTGATTGGAGGAGTGTAAATTTTTTAAATATGATTCATTTCCTAATAAGTGAACATAAAGGAACAATGATACTGCCTAATAATGGGAACAGTGCTGAAAAAAACAGTTTTCTTCTAGTAATGGGAGGGAACCAATTTGTTACTTAGTGCTCTTATAATTTTTTTCCCTTCGTAGGCATGACTTCTGGTTATGTTTTAGTGGAATATTTCCACATAAAACATTTTTGCAGATTTCACAGAGTGGTAATTTGGCTGGAAGTGCAGTGTTTTAAAGTATTATTTGCTTGTTTGGGAGAGGAATGAGATAAGTACTTGATGAGTACTTATAAAGGGATAAACTCAGGGATAAACACTGTATTGGGTTCTTCTCCTGGCAAAATCCATGACCTTAAGCATAAAATATCAGGTGTCCTGTCTAAAGTCAAACTAATATGAGTGGAGTTCCCATGTTGCATCTTTATAAATCTGAACTAATACGTTCGTTTATATACTTGGAAAGCTAAATGAGAAAACTGTAAAGAGTCTCGAGGATTTTTAAAAGCAATATCATAATGGCTATTGAGAGAAATTGTCCAAAAATGTGTTCCTTTGCAGAATAAATTTTGTGTCAGTAGAATGACACTGAGGTTACAGTGATGTGAACCTTTTATGAATCAGCTATTTCTGTGCTGTCCTTAGCCTGGTGAACCAAATCATCGATTATGAGTAAATTTCTCACATTTGAATCAAATTCAGGTAACTTCAAACCATTCACAAATTCTATGTTGGTAAATTTTTTAAATTTATCCTGATTTTCACTGTAACAGTAAACGATTCGCTCAAATGGTGGTTTGATTAGTTGATTACAATGTTCTATGAGAGACAACACGAATGTTGTTTTTCCTGATTGTGTAGCTCCAGAAATAATGCATATAAATGGATGCATGAACATAGCAAAAATGATAACATAATAGATTGTGATTATTTTATATAATCAGAGATCATGTAAAAACAGATAGATACTTGTTTTAATATCAAAAAATCTCCCTATCAAGATTTTTTTTTTTTTTTTATCATATTTACCATGTAATCATACCAAGATGAATTTTTTCTTTTCAAATTCTAAGGAAAAAAAAGCTATTGTGGAATAATAGTAATAACAGTCATGTGAAAGATGCACAAGAGAAGGGCGACACCACAAATCATCGTGTTGGGAAACAATCATGGATTTTTACCTACCAGGTAGAATGTTTAGTTTTCTGTCCCATAGATGGCATCTTTTGCTTATGGGGTATGTATGTGTAAGGAATTATCCTTTAAAATATTCATAGGGAAAAGCGCATGTGTCTGTTGACACTATGCGCTTCGCAAAAGTGTATCCAAATCTTTTTGTTACGGAGGTCGTTTTGAGTTGACAGCTCCGTTTGTCTCTATGAACAGAAAATGGTACAGGAATTTGGATATTTTGTGGCTCACCCCCTTACTGTTGCTATCATAGATTCCAGATTAATATCAGTGGCCACACAAGAATTTAAAGTAATGCCTTTGCATTTGGTCACAATCTTCTCCCCCCCCGCATTCTGTAGGAATAAGATTTGGGGCCTGTGGTAATGTCATGACGTTCTCTTCTTCATGTTCGAATCCGCCATCTTGTTACAAGTCACTTTCATAAAAAAAACAACTAATTGTAAATTGATCACCAATCCAAGGGTAGAGAAATTTCTATTATACTGCGCCACTCTATCCTTAGATTAGTCTATATAAAATAGCAGGATCAATTCATAGTTAGTTAGCAGTCTCCTCATTCATTCTGGCTGAGGTATTTTATTTTCCACTTGGGATTCCCGCAAAATTCGAATTTTTATGAACGGTGCAATAAAAAGGAATTCAGGCAAACACAATAATTAGATTAACAAAATAAAACATTTAATATAAGCTATATGATACATACATAAATTCTACCTCTAATTTTAAACAATAGAATAAAGTTAAATATTAGGTCAAGTCAATCACATTACTTCAATCTTCCAAACATTACATACATTTTCTCAGTTTCTGAGTCACAAAATTCCTACACTTAATTAAATACAATAGAACTTCCCATCTGAATGGTTTCCACACAGTTCTCAGCTATGCTATACACTTAAAGAACACCGCAGGCACTAATTGCTGTAAATATCTCTCAACAATTCTTATTTTCAAATTCTCATTCGCAAAGAATTTCCAGTTAAGGTTAGGTTAAACGTAGCGTAACTAACATTCAATTCTTCATACATTGAAAATGATCAATATGTCAGTTCTTACCAGAAACAGTTCCTAGTACATCAATTACGTTGCGAATAACTTTCAAAATATATTTGTTGCACATAAGAACACATTTATAAGACTTCTCCGCAGTTATAACTAAAACACTATTAATCACGCTTCACGACTATGGATATCAACTGTAAGGTACTTTGATTATCCTTGTTACCACTCATTAAATAATTAAACACTGTGCAGTTCTGCTTAAGGCGATTTAGAATTAAGTCGCAATTCTAGATTAACTGGGTTTAATCAGAATTCTTCACTGAACGTCCAATTTCTTCATATTATCTGATTGCAGCATTAAATTCCTTTAATTATCACTGCTGACTTTACTTTCAGCTAACTATAAAATTCACTTCGTCTTTTTTCGCTTATAATTATTATCCCCTTTAACTTCTGCCCTTGAGAACTTTTTATTTACTTCCACCTCTCTAGTTTATACCCTTGCTTCCTTTCACTTCAAAATTTCCGTTCCAACTCTCTCTTGTTACCTCTATATAATTTTTTTATTATCCTTGTCCTAGCTCACGCTCTGTTCCACTCGCGCTTGCTTCTTCATGCGTCTCCATGACAACAAATAAAATATAATAAAATTGAGCTATTGCATAACTCTAAACTTCTATAACAGAAATAAATAGAGAATATTTACATTTCAATTAATACGCAGTTAAAATTATCAAGTACAAATTCTATAATATTAACATAGTAATAAATAAAATAACTTAATAATATTTAATACAGTATTTTCATTATTAATACATATATCTTTGATTAATTAATTTAATATTAGACAAAAGTAAGGTAGTTATATGAATATTTAATTGTAAAATAAGTGATTTACATTAAATAATATTTACAAGTTTTGCCTATGTGATGGAAGATCATGTTGGATTCTGAAACAAATAATAATTACTTCAATCTCTATATAATCAGAATCCAACAGTAACAAACTCAACTATAAAGTCACCGTCGAGTTTGTCGCCTAGCTGCCCAAGGTGGATGGTGAGTAAACGCCTGGTTTTTCACTGAAAATGACAGAATCGGTATCTGTGTATAAAAGCCGTCTTTGCAAAGGTTCCATGACCCTCATATAACTTTATCCTACTGTAGGCAGCTACAAATGAGGAGATGATAGCATTCCCTTTCCTATTTTCACGCTCAGTGTCTTCAATAGGAGAGTAAGCAACCATCATCTGCTCTTCTGAAACTAACCTGGCATCTTTGGTAAATTTACTGTTATCAAAAAGTTCTACGAGGTCTTCATAAGAGGAAATCACCATGGTCTGAGTTCTTAACATTCTCATACCAAGCGAATTCAAATGAAGCTTAGCAAGTGAACGTTTACCAGGATTTTTATTAATGTGTTCACTATTTAACATAACACCTTCCCTTAGCAAAAATTCATCCAGATAAGACTGTCAGTTTTGACCTTCAGGCCATCCAGATGCTTCCTGTTTCAGCTTCAGAAAGGTATCAATGTAGTGAGCAAAGAAGTTTTCTTCACCTTCAAATTTTTGAGAAAAATCCCACACCTTGTAAAATTCTAAAACTTTATAACTGCAAGCACGTGCTAAATCTAAATCTGGAGTACACCAAAAACCTATAAAAGATCGGTCCATATGAGAGCACAATGGGACTATTTTGGAAGCACATTTTCCACACAGGGGGAAGATTAATTTTTCGTTCACTGTGATGGGCAAAACCGGTAAAAAGAGATTGGTAGGTGCTTCCACTTTTGCGTGGCAAATATCAAAGTATACTCCAGGAGAATAGTCGAAATTATCGAGAATAACTTCGGGATGCCCCATAGGAAATACTTGGTATTTCATTACCTATGGATAAAGGCTATTGAAGTCCAAATAGCGAATAACTTCCCCTTCTGAGTTTTGTGATACATTTTGTAGCAGTCGGTTCTGCCACCATGCAGAGCACTATGAGGTAAAATGGGATCTGGAATATTTACCTCCCTACTGGCTAGGACGTCTATAGACGTCCAACTAAATCTGGATATGTTTCAGCCTACCTGTTTAAAGAACCTGGATAAGAAGTGCAATTTGACTGTCATATCCATTAGAAGGTGTGATAAACCCTCACGCTGAAGAGAACGGTTAATCGGATTATCTCCCATTCGTAGCTGCCTCTCAGTTGCCTATAACAAGAAACGGACTTTCTTGTTCCATGCTGGTTAACTGGATTTTAGTTATATATGATAGTCTAAAAATAGAGAAATTATTTATATTGTTGTTTTCTCTTTTTATTGTACAATACAATTTTAATTTCTGGACAAAATAAAGGTCTTGCATAATTTCTTCACTTAAATATTGCCTTACCTTGGAGAACCAATTTAATTATTTATTTTTTTGCGCTAATTTTTTTCTAATCGCTTACTAGACAAAAGATTTTTCTTTGTTCTCGAAGAAATTAATTCACGATAATTATTTGAAATATTCTTTTAAAAAAAGAAAAGAAAACCGGCTGCCGACGTTCCAGATTATATTATTTTTATTTTTGTACAAAACCATCAAAATTGAATAATACTTCAAAGTTGCTCAAAGGACAGGCTTGAGCAACTTTGCTTTATAGATAATAACATGAAATTCTTTAATCATATTACTAAATTTTTTCTTCATGTTGTATAGTAATCTGTACTTTCACTTTCTTGGTTTCCTTGTATAATTGGTCCTTACAAAATGAAATTAACAGTTATGATTTAAATTTATATTTTCTGCATAATTCAGATATTTTATTCTCCAATTTTTAAAGTAAGCGAAACATTTGCTGCTTATTTTTATCATTCAAAATATGTATATCAAATGTGAAATTTCATTTCCATATTTTTATAATAGAATTGAACTTTATTTCGCCTCTGATAGTTTAACCCCCCCCCCCCCCCCGTTGCATTACTATCACACCCCCGAAAACTGTTATGAAACATAGGTATAGTTTTTATTTAATTCGTTATTTTTCTCTAGTAAATGTTCCACATACCTTTAATTTTTCGATACTGAAACTATGTGGTGATTATTATAAATTAGCCAATATAAATCAGACAATATACATATTTCCTGATTATTATAAATCAGGAAATTATGTGATATTCAGATATAGCTGAAATTAATATTTAAAATCACTGTCATCCTTCAAATGCAATATCAGAATAAAGAAAGTGGAAAGCCCGAAGTTTCGAAATACATTTCGAAAGCTCGCTCTTGAAATGTATTGGTCTACAGACTGGATTCTGAACACGCCAATGTTTCTTGATGTTATGACTGAAAAACAATTCAGCCTCATCATGAAGTATTTGCATTTTCAGAATAATGAGGAATACGATCAGGCAACACATTCTTGCCCAGTCCTCAACAAAATTTATGATTTTCTGATGAAAATCCATCAGAAATGTAGATCACTCTACATTCCTGAGAGAGACTTGAGTATCGATGAAAGCCTTATGCCATTCAAAGGTAGACTGAAATGTAAGCAGTATATTCCCAAAAAGAAAGCGAAGTATGGAGTAAAATTTTTTATGCTTTGCGAATCGGAAAGTGAATATCTTTGGGATTTCAAACCTTATACGAGAAAACAAACTGTAATCGAGCATGATAAATATTCGGATCTTCCCTTGTCGATGCGTGCAGTAATGCAGTTACTAGACCCTTTACTGGGGAAAGGTTACTGCATTATAATGGATAATTACTATATATATGTCCTGAACTCGCTGATTTGCTTTTACAGCATCGTACAGATAGTTATGGTACTGTAAATGCAAAAAGGCGAGATATGCCGCCAGATCTGGCTTCAGGAAAGCTATCGAAGGGGGAAATCCGAACTTATCAGCGAGGGAAAGTCTTTGCACTACGTTGGAAAGACAAAAAAGATGTTTTTCTGCTGTCTTCCCTGCACAATCCATCAACGGAATCCGTGGAGAAGCATGGTTTGAAGAAAGAAAAACCCATTGCTGTGTGTGTGCATACAACGACACTATGGGTGGAGTCGACAGATACGATCAGCAGCTATCATTCTACTCTGTAATGAGGAAACAGCATAAAAATATTACAAAAAAGTGTTTGGACATGTATTGGATTTTGTTATTTGGAACAGTTTCCTCCTGTACAAGAAAAACTGTTTGTCTACCATAACATATCTAGAATACAGAATAGAAAATCCGAAAGCATTGCTGCATGCACATGCACCTTCAGCAAGCAGAAAAACAGGAAATCCTGCCAGACATCTGAGGTTGAACGCTGCTAACTCCAATCATTATCCTGAAAATCTACCACCAACGGCTAATAAAAAAAAACCTGCACGCAAATATTATGTATGTAATAAAAAAAATATCAGAAAGGAAACAAAAATCTGGTGCCCTGAGTGTAAAACTGCTTTGTGTGTTTACCCTTGCTTCAAGGTGTTCTACGCTGTTCAAGAATTTTAAATTCTGAACAGTATGAAATAAAAAATGTTTGTTTTCAAGACCATCAAAACAGTCCTTTTCAGGACTACAAATATTGATAGAGGGATACCCGAATGCACTGTTTCTTTATCATTCTGAAGGCTAATATTTAAGTTCTTTTTATGACAGAGAAACTGGAAAGAGTATTCCAAGTAAAGTAATTCATCAAAACAATAAAAAATAATGAAATAAAATCTACCCTATATATATATATATATATATATATAAAATGATAAGCCTTTTTATGTCGTGTTTATCGAAACGTTTTGAAACTCAGGGGCTACCCTGAGTGTCGAGTCATCAGAATTCAGGGGCGGAACTCCCTTTCGAGTTATCGCAATTGAAGGAGAACTGGCCTACCATACCGGAACACGGGGGGTTGGGCATAGCCCCCCTAGTTAATAAATGAAATATATAAATAATAACGGGAACATTTTCACCTTGCCAACACTCAACATTGATGTGATATGGGTTCCAAATTTCTTGTTTCGGAGATATATATATATATATTACAAAGTTTTGTAATAAATATTTCTGCTACAATGAAGTTTGGCAGAATCAACAATATTATTACTACCTTATTTCTGCTTCTCGTGTGGGAGAAAAACAGTAAAATGTCACTCTTATAATTATATGAGATGTTATAATGGCAAAAATAGTAAGAAAAAAGTCATTTGCACTTTCTCTTCAAAACACAAAGAAAGAACATTGTAAATTCAGCCAGTGGAAAAGAAAATACTACATATTTTTCTCCTGTTATCTGATTTTTTTTCTTGTAGTACAAAGAAGAAATCACTGCATATAACATGAAGTCTGCAGGAGGGAAAAAAATCTGGAAATTGATTACATTATAACGAATAGAGAAATCATGTCAGAAAAATTATTCACGTAAGATTCTAATCTCAGCAGACATAACATTTTCTTCTAGATTACATATCTAAAGTAACTGAACCTTTTGCTACTATTTTACACTAAAATGAATGGGTATGTTCCCCAAGTGATTTACGTTTGTAACAGCTGTCTTGCGAACGATTTATGAAATAAATTATCTGAAATATCTGCAGATTGATTAGGTCTATGCCCCCTCCCCCCAAAAAAAGAAGATTATGAAACGCATATGCACCTTTTCTTTGAAAATAATTCAAATAATAAGATAATATTCAAATAAGATAATATAAGTGAAACTGATCATTATAAATTAAGCAATTATTTTGGCATAAATAATGTATAAGCATGTAAACGAAATATCAGTATTTCTGTTAGGATATAGGTAATCAACAATCGAAAAGGAAACAAGACATTCTTGACATATTCTGCATTACAGCCTGAGGCACTTTAGTGTTCTCCCCTTTCTTCTCAATAGCACTGAGAATAATAAGCCTTCAACTTTTCCTCCAGCTAAGAGGATATTACCAAGTATTTACAAGATGTAGATTATTTCAGAAATAGCTTCCAGCAGAAGTAATATTTAGATTTTTTTAAAGAAAAACAAACACAAATAATACTACTGAACTTTCTTTTGTGTGGTATGCATACAAACAATTTTGCATGGTGAAAATATACCATATTATTTCTAAAATTTCACATAATTTCAGCGGACAGTAGAACAGCTGGTTTTAGATTGCAAATAAATAGAGCAGAATTAGAAGCTTCACAGTACAATCTGATTGCCGTATATCTATTGTCAAAATGGTAAAATGAAGTAATAGATTTTGAATGCTGTCTAGAAAAGCTTTCAAACCTGTATAGAAATTTAGAGTAGTTATGCAATTGAGTTCCAGGAGAGAATAAGGAGGGGGGGGGCATTAGAAAATCTTCAAAATGAGCAAAAATGTTGAATCATTCCGTATATGATATTTTTCACATTATATTTTCAACATATCTACGAGGTTATGCACTAGATATTATCGTAATATGCATAATACAAATAAATAAATGATGAAGGCGAAGAATCACTGCTAAAATATCATTGGATATAAATTTTTGATACCAAAAAGACATTATTCGGAAACCGAGTAATGCAATTTAGCATTTTAACATTTTTTTTTATTTTGTCTTTATGAATAACAAAAAATCGTATCTAAATCTGAAATGTGATGATCCATATAATGCTATTTGGCTAGAAACGAAAGAAAAAGGATATATTTATTTCAATAAATATTATTTAAAAATATAAATATTTGACATAATATTTTCAAAGCAAACATTTGAAAATTCTAAAATTCGAAAAAAAATTATTCAATTATTATAAGTAAAGTGAAAGAACAATCAGTGCAACTCTTCCGGTGCACTGATTTGTAGAATAAAATACACCAAATTTACTATCACTAAATAGATTCATTGCAAAAGCTGATCAGTGGTCATTTCAGGATTGATTTTTTTTGCATATGTGAAATCCATTTCAATTTTTAGGAAGAGATACAATAAATCATTTTAGATGCAAGATAGGTCAAATAACTTAGGACAGTAAATGAAATTCTAAGCAACACAATAGACGTAAAGACAGGGGGAGGGGACACAAAGGTCACTCAGCAACAGTTAATCCACTAATGGCCATGGAATAGCCGTAACGAGATTAACGGCAGAGGAAGGTAATGGCATGATAAAAGGTAGAATGCTGATTAAGTTTTGATCCATGAAAAAAGCTAGGGAGTGTTGAATATTTCATCCACACTGGCAGGTTGGGAGTTAAGAGCAGCAATAAAGATTTTCAAGGCTGTGTTTTCAGAAATTTCTTTATTCAATTGACATTCCCAAATTGAGATCACATCAAATCCTTTGCTACAAAAATAGTTTTCACAATCCTTTGTTTGCTCAAAAAGGGAAATAATGTCTGTGTTTCTGTATGGTTGGAATGTACTTGATTTGTAACATTTTTGGCACCCATGATGGAAGCAGCCGCAGAATTCATATAAAAAGCTTCCACATTTCCCATCGACAAAATAAGGTTCGATGCAGACTTCTCCCTCCACAGAATGTGTATGTATGGTTCTGTTCTTGCCATTTGAGCCAAGCCAAAGCCTTTCGACTTTGCACGTTTGCTCCTATGTAACCCTGAGCAGGAAGTATGGCCAAGGTTTCAAAAAGTTTTGGAGAAATACTCTCAAACATACTCTTGCAATTGTAATGTCATAGAGAAAGGGATCAATCTGGGTGAGCTGTATGAAGAGAGTGCGAAAAGTGTTGCAACTGTCACGCAAAACATGCACGTCATCTTTCGTATATGCTAGTAGTTCCGCTTTCAGACAGTATTCAGTGTCTAGCCAATTTTTGTACCAAGTCTCGAACTCTGTATGAGTTTCTTTGTTCATAAATTCCAGCTGGAAATATGATTTTTCGGGGATGACTCCGCGATAATCCAGAGAATCAAATGTGTGAAACTTATGAGGAAAGAAACTCTTACGAACTGGGAGATCGAACATGGCTGGTAGTTTCCTCAGACCCACACTAATGTAGGAAAAACTGTCAAGAAATATGATGTTTAATGAGTCATTATAGGTAGAAAGTATCTTCGATCCGTCAAACACTACACGGGGTTGGAAATTTTTTGAAAAAAGATATTCCAAAATAAAATACCCGTCAAAACTACGAAAATTGTGTGCAATTGCACAAATATTTTCTTATTTTGGTTTGACAGTCCGAAGGATCCTACCATCTCGATCCCTTTTCATGATATTCTTGACAGAAAACAACTCGTCTAGGAACTGACCCACACAGTTTTCACCCCAGAACGCGCGTTCGTGACTACCGAAACGAAATCAGCTATACATAATATTGGAACATGACGATGATTTTTAGCAATAGTTTCAGTGTCAAAAAAAATCATAGAAACCTGTTTATTTGAGACCTGATTTTTGCACAAAACACATCTGTTTTGGGTGAACTAACTTGGAGTGGCAGCAGAAATTTTCAGGTGGACACGGGTTTTATCTGTAGAAAAAGTAACCAAACACTGTCCGCAACAGTGGAATTTTGAACAAATATTTTGTATGTGCAAATTCAGACAATCATTGCTGTAGAGAAATCTATTGCATGACTCACACAAGAGAAGGTTCTGCACTTTATGAATGGCGTTTGTGTGACAGCGGATGCATACATTTTTACAACTATGCATTTGCAATTTGATAGATTGTTTGAATATTTTCAAACAAAAGGGGCAATAATAGTTATCCCCAAACAGAGCTAGCACACTATGCACAAAATCATAATGAGAGCTGTGGTATAAAAGACAGATCTGTTTACTTGCATTTGGACCATGGAACACCACAGAAAAATCAGCATCTGCCGAAAAAATTACGATTTGGTATTCCAGAGTCAAATGCTTTTGAAAGAGACCTGCTTCTGGAATACCACAAGAAATTAGCAGAACCCCTGCAATTTTGTGGAGAGTTAAAGCCCTCTTTGTAAATTTTTACAATCTAATCACACTTGTCTGTATGTTTTGCATCATCAACGTGTGATGAAACAGCCAGAACAAGTGCTCGGGCCATGCAAAGATTGTCTTTGTTGGTAATTTCCACAATAGCTTTTTTATTTTTACAAATTCATCCAAGCTAAGCAGCATTCTTCTTTTTACATTGGATCTGCCTCCACCATTGTTACTGATGTTAATAAGTACAATATCAATAGTAAGATCATTTGCCAAAAGAAACTCTCGTTTCGATTGGGTGACAGCATAAAATGCATCAACTATCCTTTGGATAGTTAATTCAGAAAGCAACATGAATGGTAAGTTAATATTGCTTTCTAAACTGGATGCACTAACGCCCAACCGAACATGAGAACAGATTTCTAGACTCGATACACTGAATGATCTCATTAAGCATATCTCGAAACATTTAAAAAAAATACTCTGGTGGTAGGAGTTCAAGATCACGAAATCGAATTTGATACTCCATTTGACGAGTTTGATATTTGATGGAATTACGTGATTGGCCCACCGAAACAGTATAAAAATCCCTGTAGAGTGAGGGGTCAGTAGTGGTAGAAGAACTTTTAGTTTCACATTCAGAATGTAAAAATTGTGGGGGATCACGAGAACTTCTAGCCACACCAGCAAGAGAAACACATGGATTAACACCATGACCTGTGTGTTGTTGTTCATATTCACTTACAGATGAATCTGTTAAATCAACTTTGACAATAACTGGTGCATGATTATGTACAATGCCACTACTAACAAACCGAATGACTGATGATCGCTATAAAAAAAATTACTTTTTGGATTCAGAAATCTCTTTTATAAATAAATGTTAATCATCATAAAGTGATTTTGCAATTGCGACACTACGCGATTCTTTCACTAACACAAGTTGACTAAACATCACCCCTCAAAATCTTTCCAAAAAACCCTACAAACAACAAAAAAAATAATGATGACTTACGGACATTTCACTTAATACAAAACCACTTTGCAGTATTTTCATGAACATGTTTTTAATTCCATTGCAAAACCACCTTATAAACATATTAAAAACTTAGACCTTAAAAAATTACTTTCTAGATTTCAGATAAATGTTATTCATCATAAAGTGTTTTTGCAATGGTTTCACGAACACAATTTACTAAACATCAGCCCTCAAAATCAGACAAAAAAAATACTTTCTAGATTTCAGATAAATGTTACTCATCATAATGTGATTTTGCAATTGTGACACTATGTGATCCTTTCACTAACATAATTTTACTAAATAAACACACTCAGTATCTTTTCCCAATGAATAAAACACACACACACACACATATATATATATATATATATATATATATATATATATATATATAATGACTTATGGGATTTCACTTAACACAAAACAGATTGAAAATCATGAACATGATTTTAATTTTCTATTGCAAAAACCACCTTATAACTTTATAGACAAAAAATTCGCTAATGTAGTCACTAAAAAAATTCAACTAATGTTAAAATTTTCAAATGACATTGCCATAAAAATGACAAAATTAACTTACATTTTCTCCAGAAATTCTCATTCAGAAGAAAAACTTCTGAATGCATACAGATATTCCAAATACTAGAAAAACAAAGGGAAGCACTAAGCCCATTAGTCTATTTATAAAAAATCAGAACCAATGGAAAGCCAACAACGACATGTGACATTGAATAACTTAGTTCTCATCGATCACACGAGGTCAAATTACAAACCTTTGCTACCTAACAGTAGTGTAATCAATTCCTGTATCACCTCGAATACATTAGTCACATCAGAAATCATGAGTAATGTACAACTCGGAAAAATTTTACCTTTGAAGAAACTGCGATACGTCTATGAAAGGAAGTGATTCGAATAACTTAATTCTCGATTACATGAGGTCAAATTGCAAACCTTTGCTACCCAACACTAGTGTAAACATTTAGTCACATCAGAAAGCATGAGTAATAAACAACCCTGGGAAAATTTTACCTTTGAAGAAACTGCAATACGTCTATGAAAGGAAATGATTATTTATTTTACTAATGTCTAACTAATGTTCCCAATCTGAACGAGGACTGACTGGATATGAGTCACTCAGTTATCTACAAACAAGTCTAATGAAAATTAACCATGGGAAAATAATTCACACAGTTTATTTATTTTATTTTACTCAGTTATTCTGGTTATAATATGTAGTTAACTGAATTTTAAAAGTAGAAAATAACCAATCATTTGAAAAAAAAGAACCATAGAAAAAAAATCTGCATTGAGAGATGGGAAATTACCGATCGCTGGCAGATATATTAGTCAGAAAAACACAGTTTGAGGTTACACTCACTACCTTGGGGAATAAAACATGGTATGACCAATGCGAAGGAATGAACGGTGTACCAAACGGACAGAAAATCTGAGGGAACAAAAGTCGAATAGCTTTTCAGGTTATTACAGAAATTTCGTTCTTTGAAGCTTGTGTTTTTGTGTGTGTTCTGCTGTGGATAAAAATTCAACTATTTTGGAATATCTATTTGCATTAAGAAGAGTCATTCTGGAAAGACTAAGTAAATTTAAATTATCATTAGAATTTCTAGACTACATACAAAAAAGTTATTGTAAGCCTTTAAGTCTCGTTTATTTTTAATTTATTTTTTTAAAATGCCATTCGGTTTTTCTCTTCACGGTAAACTAAAAAAAAATACCAATTCCCAAACATTTGTAAACAAGATAACGTTAATTCGAAAAAGATTGTCATTTACCAATAATCTTTTAGCGATGTCACCTCCAACTGATAGTGATAATTTCGGAGCAAAAAAAAAAAGTGTGTTTGAGGGACACCAGCATATAATTAAATTATTCAGAAAAGCCTAAACACTGCCACGATCACGACTATACTAAGAATTCCCATAGTCTTTTAACAGGAAAAAAATACCCCCAAACTGTATTGGAAAATTAGTACAACCAAAGACAAAACATAATGACAATGACGGATCTGTGTCACATCCATCATTGTCGTTATTGTCCATAGGCAAACCAAAACACCATGTGATATCACAGAGAGACATATGTTCCCCAGAAATTTCCAAACACATAATGGCACGATTTCTTATCTCTAAATATCACCCACAATGCTATACGCGAACCGAACACACCACGTGATGTCCCTGAACGGGGGGGGGGGGGCAGCGAAATTCCAAACATTCCAAAATTTATGTTATCATTACCATAACGCCATATGCAAACCATTTACTTATCTACAACTCATAACAATACACATCCAAGACACTGATGTCGTTCCCCCATTCACCCTACCCCTATTTTGTTTATAGTATCTCACCAATCACGACACAAATCCTTATCCACTAATATCTTCCTTTTCCATTCAAAACAATTGTCACTTATTTACAACTAACAAATTACATCACTTATCTCCATCCGAAAACAATATACACGTCACGATTCCTTATCTTGATCTTATCAGAAGTGTCCCACCAATCACGACACGAATCCTTATCCACTAATATATCTCCCTTTCCATTCAAAACAATAACGTCACTTATTTACAACTAACAAATGACGTCACTTATCTGCATCTGATAACACTCACGACACGATCCTTTATCTTATCTTGATCAAAGTGTCCCACCAATCACGACACGAATCTTATCTCTAATCATCACCCATAATTCCATACGCGAACAAAACAACGTGACGTCACACACAGATGGTCCCCAGAAAAATTCCTAACATTCCAAACTCACGACGTCACACACAACGACATCATCTCAACAACCAATCACGTCACGATTTCTTATCTTATCTTATCTTGATCTTGTCAGAAGTGGCTACCCTTCTACTGTAAACATCTCCGAAGTCAGTCAGATAGAGTTTAAACAACTTTCTGATGGCTGGCAACTTTTAAAATCAAAAGAAAGCGGAGGAGAACAAAAGGCGGGCCAAACTTGAAACTTAAGATGAAAGACTCGTACCGATTCTTTGGGGTTGCCAAACTTCATACGAGGTTTCAGAGGAGGCCTAATAAAAAGGGACTGAAGCAAGCAGAAGGGATCCTGGTTCCAGAATTGCTGTCAGAGAGGAGACCGCCCGGTCCAGAGTCGCCGTCAGAGAGACTGCCCTGATCCACGTTGCTTGAGAGAGGAGCTTCCCGCTTCCTGAAAGGAGCTTCTTGATTCGAGACGTCGCTAGAGAGAGAGAGTACTAGGTCGCAGACAAGGTTTCAAATTGCCGAAAGGAAGAGTTCCAATTGCCAGAGAATAGTTTCCAGGCCAGGTTAATGTCAGGCATTCACCAGTGTGTTGCGTTTTCATTACAATTTGATGAATCAAACGACTTCACTGATATTGTTCAGTTAATGGTATTTATTCGCATGGTATTTCAAGATTATTCAAGTAAAGAAGAACTTTTGAAAATTATACCATTATTGGGAAGGACTAGGGGAGAAGACATTTTTTCGGCATTTGATGAATGTGTGACAAACTTCCGATTTTTAAACTTGTCTATTACTACTGATGGTGCTCCTGCAATGATAGGTAATAAATCAGGCTTTTTTCATTATGTAAAAACGATGACAAATATCCAGATTTTTTAACGTACCACTGTATTATTCAATAGAAAACGCAACACGTACTGTGTAGTAAAAGATTACACACAAAAGATGTTTTGGATATTATATTTAAAATTATAAATTCTGTTCGAGGAAAAGCCCTGCAACGGCGGTTATTTAAATTACAGGCAGATGATGATAGGGAACTTCTGTTGTACAATAATGTTCGCTGGCTCAGCAGACGTCAATTTTTAGAAAGATTTCTTGTATTAACGATATGAAAATTTTTCCTGATGAAAAAGGAGATATTTATCCACAATTGAGTGATAAAAGATGGTTGTTACGCTTATCAGTTTTAGTAGATTTCTGTACGAAATTAAGCAATTTAAATTTAGAGTTACAAGGTAGAGATAAAAATTTAATTGACATGTTAAGTTCAATAAAAACTCTCAATACTTACTTTTATTAAAGAAAAATATAAATGACCGCGAATTTAGACATCTCCCATATTTATTAAATTTTTTGAACAAAATCAAGAAATGCTTCGTTATGATTTAAAAGAATTTATTCGTGAAATAGAATTAGTTGAAGAAGAAATAAATTCAAGATTTAAAGATTTTAATAAAACTGAAATGATTGTATCTTTTATCAATAATCCATTTCAAGAAAACTTGAACATCACAGAAATTTCAAATAAAATTAGTGGGCTGTTTGATATAAACCAAGCTGATGTAGAACTTGAGATAATAAACATTCAGAATTTACATTTGAAATCAATAAACAATGAAGTCATTTGGAAGTATGCACATGAAAAATTTCCAATATTAACTGATATTGCTCGAAACATTCTGTCGGATTTATTTATTTCGGATCGACATACTTGTCAGAATCCGCTTTTTCAAATATCAATGTCATAAAAAAATCAATTAAGAAACCAAATTACAAATGATCATTTGGATGATTGTCTGCGATTGGCCACTTCTTCATATCAACTTGACTATGAAAATGTTGCGAGGTCCAAACAATGCCAAATTTCACATTAACGTTTTTTTTTTTTTTTAATCAACCAGCATTTCCCTTAACTTGTGAGTTTGTAATCAATCTGTTGTTTTTTCTAACTTTGGTTTTCCAAAATAGAGAAATAAATATTTTATTCCAATATTTTTTTTTTTTGTTGTATTAAAATAATTAAAAGTGATAAATAAATTTTTAAATACACAGATAAAGTTTTTAGTTGTGTATTTTTTTTAGTTGTTTATTTGTGCGTAACCAGATATCGTGTTGGGGAAACGTGATCTATATAAGAGAGTAGATCGCCGAATAACTTTTTATAGAAAAAGTAGCTCGCGTAGTAAAAGAGGTTGAACACCACTGGTATACATAGTGTGATACTACACTTTGCTCTTAGCCAAAAGGACCAGAAGCGATAGTGTACATGGAAGTATAGTATACCATTAAAAATGATTTTGTAAAATGTTTTAAATCGGTAACTAAATTATTTCATCCTGGCGAGTGATTTTTTTAAAAAAGTTAGCCATAAAAATGTATAGACAGAAAATTTTTAAAATTTGTGACATTTATTTTTAAGATGTATATATATAGGCGCATTAACCGAATTTGGGTATCGAAAACGCACTAATCGAGGGATTACTGTATACAAGAAGCATCTTTCAGCGCGATCTGGGCTGATAGTTGTCACTTAATCGAAAAAGTAAGTTTTTTTAGTTTCTCAACATAAATAGGAAAAAGATCATAATGTACCTTGAAATTTTATTTTCATTTGAAAATAAAATTTCTTTATTTACGTAAAATCATGTTCAGCCATTTACACAAAATCAGCAATTTTCAAATGATGAGATGCAGTGTCTCGTAGCATAGCCTATTTTCCCTTTTATTTGCACATAAACGACGTTGTTGATTGAATCAATTCAATATACCATAAAACAATTTAAGTCGTCTTTTGCTGTTGCTTGAGAAATTTTCGGATCGGGATTTGATCCATTTTCTTCTGAGTACACTGGTGTAACCTTTGTTTTGGCGCAGGTATGATTTTTACTGTCCTAGCGCCCATCGACCAACCAATTTCATATTCCAATCCATGGGTTTTCTGTCATGGCTTTTGATTTCTGCATTGGCCTTAATTTCATTTTTGCTCTGTCCTCTAGCTGTAACTCAAATTTTCAGTTCATTTGGAATTAATACACTACTTTTTTTTTTACCATCTTGTAGTTTTAAGGGAGCTCAGTTTGCATTGAACTCAGTTCAGGCAAATGTTGAACTTGAAATTTCGATCCTTTATTTGATGTTGACGACTTCATGAGTTTACAAAACTGAACTCAAAAACTTTTGCCTGCATCATCTCTAAACATTTTAGAACGCCTTGATCTATACAGTGAATCACGGATGTCACATCGATGGTAAAAACATGGCCTTCATGGCCATCGATTAAATTCCTTATAAATGGACCGTGAATGAGCGTTATTCAGAACGAAAATAGGCTTTTCGAATAAGTGTTTCTTCGCCTCTTGCTCGCAAAAGGTAGAAATTCAAAGGAAAAAAACATTCTTTGAAATATACAAATCACCCATGCAGTGCAGTGATTTTTTTTATTTTTTGCATCGTGCTTCATACTTTTTTTATTTTATTTTTTATTACGTTCTAACGTATTTCATTTGTTATAGAGTCGTTCCCAGTTTTCTATCTGCTCTGGAATCTTCCATAAATTTTTAAACAGCAAGCTGATTAAATAATTTCTCCTCACTAACAGTCACTTATGTATACAGTGATTTTTTTTTTTTTCCCCCAAAGTTCCAAACGATCTGTTACTTGCTGTGCCACCAGTCTTTTGATGTTGGGACCAAGGCTTCCCACAAGCCTTAGGACATAATCTACAATCGTTAATTTTGGTTTCTTTCAGGTGTTACGAGAACTTAATGCCTATTGTGAAGCAGATGGAGAGTAGTACTGTATTTCTATTTTTACGACTTCTTCCCCATTTTTTTTTTTTTTTTTTTTTTTTTTTTGCGTTTGCCTTCCCTCCTCCCACAAATGATTTTTTTTTTAGCAACTCGCTAACTTTATTAAGGCTTTTCAAAACGTTTTCGTAAAGGAGACAAACTTCTTTCTTTACTCTTATTTCATTATACAAATTTACAGTAATTACAAATATATTCACCAATATATTCAGTTGTGTAAATAAGAATGGCAAATAATTTTCCCTCAAGGAAAACACAGTTTGTTCCAAACACGCGGCTGACCTATCCCAATTCAATCGACTCAATAGGGGGTAGCGGGGTTCCCGACTAACCTATTCACCGCGAGCGTATATTATTGTATGCTCACTGCACTGTAGTGTTACGGACATCACCGTATGTTTTAAAAGAGGAAAGGTGGAGAATGTTGCTTGAGTTCTATTGTTCTGTAAAGCTTCCCTGCCTGGCCCTTCTGCATCTATACGAGAGCTCTGGAAAATATAGGAAATCGAGTGTTTTCTGGAGATATTTCGACCACATACAAGTTTCTTGATTAATCTCCTTCAGAATATAATCTCAATATGATAAGCATGAACTTATAAAGTTTTTGTGGATCAGCTTTTGTGGTAAGCTACATCATTAAGAATTGTCATATACGGTCACTTTGATACCTTTCTCGGTTTCCGCAATAAAAATTCTATTCCAGATATTTATGATAGCCTTCGTATAATGAGAGTAGTTTTTACTGGATAGATTTTGACAAAATTTGATATCCGCAATAAAAATTGTGGGGCTATTTCAAATGCTCGTTACAATAGGACAGATTTTAAAAATCGCAAACACGCACATTGCATCTTTTTTATGAATTTTTTTGAAAAAAAATTGTAAAAAAAAGTTGACATTTTTTGTTCAAGTGCCTAACCATCAGTTTGTTCTATTTACTACTTACATTAAGTATGCTAGAATCATGAAGAGTTACAGGTTATAAGGAAATTGGAATATAGTCCATCGAATATCTATAAGTTATCATTTTTAGAAAGTTGTAAGTGTAGTTGGATTATGCCTTGAACATTGATAATTATTGTAGAAACGAATGCCGAAGAAACTGTCGGTCTTCGTAAAATGTACCTAGTGTACGAAGTGGTATTAATTGCCACTTTACTGGCTCGCTTGGTTGACAATGCATTGCATCTCGGTTTTTCAGCCTACACGTTGTTCGTTTGAATTTCATTGTCGCATGGATGTTTGTGAATGCCTTTAGGTGGTAGATTATTTTCATCGTCCAGTGTGAGATCAGCATCCTTTTTATTCGAGGTCTGAAATCGGTCTCTGGAGCAGAGTTTCCGGATTGGATTATAACCATAGTATTTTTGTGTTACATGTTTATAACGTTTCGTGGATAGATTGTCATATACACTGTCTACCAATAATTGTCTAGGCATCTCTATTATTTGAAGTTATGAACATTTGAGGTTTGTTAATAACATAAAACCGGTGTACAGATAGTAGGAAGCAGTATTTCATCTTAGCAGTTGAATACAGGTGGTGTCGTATGGCAACACGACACGAACTCAGTGACTTCGAGAGAGGCGTCATCGTAGGCTGTCACATTGGTGGCAAGTCAATACGTGCCATTGCCGCTCAACTGGAGCATCCAAAATCATCGGTTGGCAATGTGATCAACAAATGGAGACGTTGTGGACAGGTGCCGAATCTGACTGACAGAGGAGAGTTAAAAGGGGTGGCACGCAGAAACCGGCTACAGTTGGCAGAGACCATCCGTGATGAGTTCCAGAGCTCCGCTAACATCATGCTGAGCACTAATACCGTATGAAAAGAGCTATTCAGTGGGTTTCCACGGAAGAGCAGCGGCACACAAGCCGAACATCACAACAGTGAAACAAGGTGGCTCGCCTGGCCTGGTGCAAAAAGCTTGTGAACTGAACAGTTGAGTAGTGAAAAACGGTACGCTGGAGCGATGAATCAAGGTTCAATTGTTTCCAGTCTGATGGCAGGGTGTGGAGGCAGCCTGGTGAACGCTTGTTACCACAGTGTGTTGTATCACAGTAAAGTTTGGTGATGGAGGAGTAATGGTGTGGGGTACATTCAGCTGATTTGGAATGGGACTACTGGTCGTTGTCCATGGTTCCATGCAGTGCCTGATTACCAAATAGGCTGAATAGGCCTATTTGGTCTATGGGCCCCCACACCATTCAGGGACCCCGCGACAAAGGATCAAAATAATACTGATTTGATCTTGAAAGAAAATTACAATCAAGCTTTCTTAAATTGTTTCCAAAAGATAGAAAAAATGAATTAACTCAAAGAAACGAAAACTTTACAATAATGTTATCCCACTAGAGCGTGCACACGAGAAACTCCAGAAATGAAGCTTTCTGTGAGTTAGTGTGTCGCGCGTTCCCGCCGACTCCAGATGCTAGAAGAATATTCGCTAGTAGAAGCTTTGAGAACACCAACGAGTATATATACCCGACGTCTGCGTAAGTTAGCTCTTCTGAGTTATAATGAAGTTCGATTAACTTCACCGTCTAATTTCTACTGTAAGGGTGAAAACAGTGTAGCCTCGTCCAAAGCAAAGCACAAAGCATCGACTATTCAATCATCTGCTCAACCATCATATTAAGCATCAACTGCGTGCATAGTGGAGCATCAACTGACCACTATCGACAGTCTTATCGATTGATGACTGAACTTACCATTATGGCCACTGAATACGACGTCTTGCACAAGGTAGACTTCCAAGATATCCTGAAAGATTTCACCACAAAAAATTGAGAAAAGTGAATGCTTAGTTTTTTGTTTATTAAAATTAAGAATTCCTTACTTTTTGTTTAATAATATTGTGTAATATTGTTTAATAATATTTAATAATTATTGTTTAATAACTTAATATGTTTATTTGTTTAATAACATTAATAATTGCTAATGTTTGTTTTGTGTAATAAAATTGGTTTATTAATATTGTTGGTTGGTAAAATTAAAAGCGTATCAGGAGATAATTTGCGAGGGATTCCCCGAGATTTCGACTGCCTAGGGTCCTCCACAGGGTTTAATCTGCACTGGTTCCATGAAGGCACTTAGTACCTTGATATTCTGGATAATCAGGTGCTGCATACACTGTGGAGTTTTATGGAACGGACCCGTGTTACTGTCAAGACGAGAATGTCCCATATCACAAAGCCGCAGCTGTTATGGAATGGTATGAAGAGATGGGTGTTAAACGACTACCCTGGCCTGCGCGGAGTCCGGACCTCAACCTCATCGAACGTGGGACGACTTGGAGCGGCAAGTGAGGTCCAGAGCAGTACGTCTTCGATTTGTTGATGAATTCAGTGCTGCTTTGATGGAGGAATGGAGACAAATTCCACCTGATGTTTGCCGCACATTGGTGGAAAGCCTCCCTCAATAAAGGGTGCAGGAGTTGATGAAAGCCAAAGGTGGACATACCCGATATTAGGGTTCGCCTGCTGGTATCAATTGTAAATTACTAAAGTGTCTGGACAATTATTGGTAGATGGTATATATTTATGTAAGGTGATGGGGTTTCTATGAACATGAGTGTACATTCTTTAATTCTCCCAAATGCATCACACGTAATTATACAGAAATGGACTTTCCCTTAATGTGGGTTTAAAATTTACTCAACAAGTCACTGTGCTTGTCCTTCATTTATTGTTCATAATGAAGGTTGAATTTATATAAATTATTCGTGAATAATAATTTAACAGAGACAAACAAATAATAAAATTCACGAAAACAAGAAAGCAGGTATACTGGATGCAGAGCCAGGCTCACTTTTCACAATGCATCCGTCTCATGAGCCAGTATCTGAATTGTTTTTGCCAGATAATTGTATTGTTTGTTTGTTTTAATATCAGTATTAAAAAGAATCTGTATTATGTAAATTCATGTTATCAGCTGTGAAAATAAGCTTAGGACAATACTATATTACAATTGCGCACCTACTTGATGGGTAAAGGTGTTCGACGAATAAGATATATATAGATGTACTTCAGTATTTAATTAGATTGCGGTAGTTTTAATTTGTGTTTATAATTTTTGGTTTATTTTGTTAATGAGATAATATTGAAATTATCAACATTTGGTCAAACCATTTCTTATTGTATAGACACATCTGAAATGGCAATTTCAGAGGGGTAATTTAGTTTTGGTAAAATAATTACTTTTGCGTGCTATTTCAGATTGTGATAGTGTAACTATATTATAATTAAATGTGGTGGGATTATTGTTTTTTAATATATTAAAAATGTTGCCTCCTTCACTTCCTCCCCTCACCCCTTTTTGCCAGCATTTCGCATTGAAGATAACATTTCACTCGAACTCGAGAATGAAGCAGACGAATTGTTTGCACTTTTGTATAGTCGACCTGAGTGTTTCGGTGATTCTTGAACTATTTAGGAAGTTAACAGAAGAAATTGCGCAATTGACAAAGCAAAAGTATTTGTATATGATATCAGATGGGACGTCTTTGTTGAAAGAAAAGATATTTTTCAATTTTAAAAAATGAACTTTTTTAAAATTATTTTTAAAGATATTCACATTTTGATAAACTGAAGACGTAATACACATGCAAAAAGCTTTTCTCACTAATGGTGCCTCCGTAGCTTAGTGTCAACGGATACTCATTTGGTTGGAAAGATCCGAGTTCGAACCCCATTTAGGACGTGAAGAACCTTTATAAGGGCTTTCAGTTTTTTTTTTTTTTATAAGGTGAGTTAGCGGATCTCATACTGCGATGGATGATTTTTTTCCCTCCCAGAAACTGTTTTCACGCAGAACAGGCAAAAGTGAGTTATCCAGTTTCATACGGAGGTAAGGTTTCCCCCCCCCTTCCTCTGGAAACTCGGGGAGGGGGGAAATTCCGCAAAATAGTTAGCCAGAAGAACACGCAATTTACAGACATCGTAGGCTGTTCTCACTTTCTTGGTTGGTCTTGGATACCTGTGTTATTTGATCATTGATCAAGTAACACATGTCAGTGTTTATGCCAATCGTCGGTCGAGCATTTGGTAGCAGTAAGCGTCCTGTTTCTAAGCTGATGCATCTGTATTGCATTCGCAAAGATTACGTGACATTTTTGTCCTTCATTTGAAAGACGATACAAATCCAGCCTTAGGCATGTCAGTCCAGTGTCAAATGCAGGTAGAAAGGTTTTCATCCCTCAAACCGACTGAAGAACATATGTAATAAACACAATGTATATACTGACCTCTAATTTAGAAAACTTAATTCCAACTTGCAAATAAGCTTAGTTTAACTTTAAACACTTATTGGCTAATTTAATTATTATTATTTTAGTCTTTCACTGTTTATCGAACTAAACATACTGACTTACACTTACCACGTTTTTTCACGTTTAATCATTGGAAAAATAACCTGCATTGCTTGTCTAAGAGGCGTAACTGTGGTCTTCAGACAGTCTGTCAGGAACGAGATAGCCGTCGTCTGAGGAGGACTGTACTGACAATGAGAGCTTCCTGCGTGCAGCAGTTGACCGAAGTCACTGGCCGGTATCTGTGTAATGGCATAAGTGTCATCTGACCTACCAAATTCATTACTAACTCTTCTGTGTGCAACCCGCTTAGTCTTTTTTCATTTGAGTATTGAACTTTTTTTTTTTTTAACACAGTGTTGTATAATTGAATATAGTTAATTTGGCATTACTAAGAACTTTATTTCCTCTGTCTTCTGAGTAGTATTTTTTATTTAATAAGCGAATGATTATAAGAAAATAGCCAAAAAAAAAAAAAGTAAGCGTAAGGAGTACAATGACCCTGTTAATAATGTTACCCCAGTAATCACTTAAGAACGAGAGACCGGAAATTTGCTTCTCACAGATCCATAACGAAAGTGACATCGAGACTTACAAGCTGGTAGAATAACTTCCGTGCTCCAAAGAAATTACTCTTTTGGAATATCTATTATGTTGCAGAGCGATATAGAGCAGAACTGGCCCCTTGATGTGCGTTCATATGATGGTGCTATTTCACATTAAATAGTGATTCATCGTATAGTGAAATGTGTGGCCGTCGCCACAAATGCAGTGACTAAATTTTTCAGCTTCTATTTTTAAAACTATTGATTTTTAATAATTTCTTAAGATTTTCTGATTCTAATTAACGCCAAATTTCGAATGAGATTTAAGATAGCTTTGTTAGTTCCTTTCAGAAAGCGTTTAATGGAGAACTGAACTTCGTTAGCAGTTTACTCTGGAACAAATATACCCCCACTTTTTTTTTTTTTGAAAATATATTAAAATGCAACTTTAGTGGATTAGATGTACTGTGAATGTTATTCAAACTTGACATGCTTTCTTCTTGTTAGCATTGATGTTATATAGTTGACATTTGCTCTTAAATTGCTAGTTCACTATTAAATTGGTATACATTCTCTTTTTTTTGGGGGGGGGGGGCAGGTTTATGACAATTAGTTTTCATTCGTTTGGTGTTCTTAGAATCCCTACCCAGACTGGGTTCTTGAAAAAATAAAATAAAAATATTTTATTTTTCTATGATTATTATTTTTTGTATGAATCCCATGAACTATTTATTAGCACCATGGATTGGTTAGTTAAAATAAATGCAGAAACGCTGTTCTAGAGATCAAGCACGGAACTTTTTTCAAACCAATTCAGGCCTCCAATAACCAAGCCAGTGGTTTCAAACCCTGGATGAAATTCATATCACCTAAAAACATTAATTCCGAAGTGGAATTCGAACCCACAGAATATTTTGGTTGAAGAGCGGAGACACTATTTATTCAGGCAATCAGGCTGGTATTTTCCAGCTTTATTTTTCAGTTATCAAATTTTAGAGCATAATTAGGTTTTTTTTGTCCCCCCCCTTTCCCCATCACCTATAGAAAGCTTTACCAACTACTTCATCCGTGCAATTTATAGAATCACAAAAAATTTCAGCTCTGCGTATTTGTATGATGCATTTCTGGGAACTCCTGTTTCTGATTAAAATGAAATCAAACCTTATAAATAATACTAGCAGAACCAATAACCAAACTTTCAATTTACAACTTTACTTTGTGGACTTCAATACATGAAAATGATGTCAATAATTTTATTTAGTATATACTTACCGGATCGTCTACTTGGAGTATTTTGCTCATAGGTTCTTACCGAACTAAGAGATGCTTGTGCAACTTTCTATAGATGTTTTCATAAATTACATTCGAACATCTTATCATTTTACCACGGTCATCTGAACCCTTTAAAAAAATGTGTTGTTAGGGCAAAAAGCCAGAGTTTTTTGCTAGTTGCCTTTATAAGGCAGGATTTTTCTTTCCTCAGATCCAGAGACAATCCCGGCTCAGAGCGCGTGGAACTTGTAAACGTTGACGCACCGACGCCTCATGCCTTTATTTGACGCCCACAGTAGATTATTTAAGCTGAAGTCCATCCACAGTACGGAGATGTAATGGTTATAGAAGAAGAAAAATTGTTTGTTAAATGTGTGTGTGTGTAAACAACTTGTATGCGAGTCCACATTAATTCTACTGTTGAACTGATTTTGAGTAACTTAAATATCAGAATAGAAAAGAAACGACAATGTGCATAATCATTCTCAATAATGGATATGCAATGCGGTGCTCTTTTTAATTGCGTGGTAGCTAATGGGTTGCTTTATCGATAGCGGAAGCCTATCGATAAATATTTCGAACAACTGACCTAATAGCTAATCTTTGATTAAAAATGATTAGATTAGGTTACCGAATGCAGGGATTGGTATAAACCGAAGCTACGGATTGCGAAGTAGTTCCCCCTCCCCCCTTATGCACACAGAGTTATGTAATTTGAACGAACTGAAGCCGATATGGCGAAGAGGAGGATAATTTTTTGTTACATTTAAATGGCAAGCTTAATTTTAAATCTAAGAAACTCAGTTCATTTGTGGATTGATGTACACCGACTGACCAAATCGTTGCAGGTCCATTCAAGGTCATATAAAGCAGGTAGACAGAGATTGATCTTGTTGAATTACGAATGAAGCAAATAAGACGATGTGTCTAGTGTATTACGTTTATTTCTTTAAGGAATAGGTCCTTCTCATCCGATACGGGATTCGAAGCCAGATCTTTCTAGCCAGGGCAAATGTCATTTTTGTTCTCACCACTGCATTACAGAGGTGTAGATGGATACCAAAGGATAGTATTTAATGTGTGTGAGAAAGAAAACGATTCGGGATGATAATGGCTACCTTTTTGAAGTGCCCACAAACGGGAGTGAACAGAAAGTGTCGACAGTCGTCTGACAACACTGGAAACGTCCTATTAATGACAGTCTCATGGCTGGAGAAAGATTAAGAGATCTTCATACAAAGATGACGCATGGATTTTCTTCCGGGAAATTTAGGTTTTTCATTCATCAAAACAAGCAGATAGGCTAGTGGAATACAGACATTTAAAACATTAGTGGGGGGGGGGATCTCATAACATTGGTTCGGATGTAGTCAAACCAGTTTATGATCTGAAACCGACGGAAAGTTACAAGAAAGGTCCTTGATTTTAACAGCACCACAGTTTTCGGACTGCATAAAAAAGTATCGCTGTCAAAAAAGGGTTTGGTATAGCAACATGTTCTACCCTTATCATCTGAAAGTTGAAATAATGATGTCCTTTGGTTGGAGAGACCTGGGCCTCAATTCATTCTAGAATGGGGGTTCATGGCTTCCATTCAGGGATGCATTTCATCTAAATCCGAACTTATTACGGAAACTCCACCTTTTCATCCTGCAGAACACATATCCTTTTGACAAGAAGAACACACGCAGTTAACGTGCATGATACCGTTAACTGTCTCATGGCTTTAATTCTAAACAAGCCAAACTTATTTGAAAGAGAACGCTCAACTGAAACACTCGATCTGTGGAAAAAGGTGATCTGATCCGATAAATTTTAGTTCCATTCTGCCAGTAGTCAGGAAATAGTGATAGCAGCATGACAATCGGTCCAGCGGTACCAGATAGTTGCTCTTCAGATGGTGTGTATGTGTGGAGTATTCATATACTGGTAGAGCCGTCTGAACGCCAAAGCTCACTCTAATTTCTTTCGCTACCAGGTATGTCTCCCTCGTATTTAGTTTATTCATACAGCAATAGATACTTATTTTTACCAGGATAATACGCTCCATCATTAAGATATTATTCGAAAATAGCTGTAGGAGAATGGTGACTTTAATGGTTGCTTAGTCAGCGAATCTTAATTTAGTTAGTTCTTAAAATGAAGTTGAACGAACCTTTTACAATAGTGCTTTGCTATAGTCCACTCTGAGGCAACTGTGGTATAGAATAGGGTTGGCATGGATCAGCATTTTTATGGAACGCTTTCAGCACTATGGAGTTAATGCTTCGAAGTTGACGTCGTTCTGAGGTTTAAAGGCGGTATGAGGAAATGCAGGTATAAAACAACATGCGCATACAAACAGAGACCTGAATACTGGCATAGAACTAGTCTGCTCATGTTTTGATGGAGGGAGAAAGTTGAATCTCCAGAAGAGAGAGAGAGAGAACGAGAAATATAGTAACCGATGGACGGATAAACTGCTCATGTTCTACTGATGCCTCATCAGAGAGAATTAAAAACTTTTATTTTTACTCTTCAAATCGGAAGACAGTAATTCATAAGTGTCTGACATTACTTTTTAGACGTTTTCATTTGGATTGGAGATTTGAAAAGAATCGTTTTTAATACCCAAACGCTTTTTTTTTTTTAACTTTTAGTTGCTGTTTTTCTGTTGACTTTAATAAAATACCGAATTATTGACTCAGAAAATTAAATCTATGAAAGGTCATTTGGATTGGAAAGTAAACTGAGAATGTTCTCTAAAGATATTTTACATTGTTCAGACAACCATCAAGCAGGAAAAACCATAGGAGTTGCCAAAACTTTGATACCGTTATATAATTACTGCTTCAGTGTTTTCATTTGTAAGCAGGTTTAAACTGAAGTAAAGTAGTAGGTTACTATAGATTATTTTCTTCTCGAAACTTCTCTCTCTCTCTCTCTCCAGGTGAAGGACTTTGCATCTTAAGGTATTAAAAGTTAATTGCCTTTCCTCAAACTAACAAAATATACTTTTAACTTAGCCTGAAGCAATGAATCCTTAATCCTCATTATTAACTACCATATCCACTTAGGTATCACTGTAAATTTACATATAAACTTTTAATTCCATTATCAGTTTCATTGATAAAAATTAAAAAAAAATAAGTGGATCCAATACCGACCTCTGCGACCCTGCTAGTTACCGAAGGCATCAACATTCAATGCTTTCGTACCACTTCAGCACCTTATCTAATTCCTTTGTAACCGTGTTTAAGTTTGTGAAAGACCTGTCTTAACAAAAAGATGTTACGAATGGTTCTGTAGGCTGCCCTTAACAATAGACTATTATTTAACTCTAAATAGATCTCAGGGAGAGACCTGTCGTCCATCGCATCACTTTTTGTCCCTCCTTTATGAATCGGAGAACATTTGCCTTCCTTCTTCTTCTTTGGTGCATCAATCCGAAAATTGGTAAATATAGCAGCACATCACAACATCCTGTCTTGTGACTTCCTTTTTATTTCTTCATAACCCTTAGCGCCAGTTAGCATCATTATGTTATTTATATATGAAATACTTGGTCTGCCTCGTGGCCTCTTTCCTTCTACAATCCCCTCCATTATTTCTGTAATCAGTCCCCCATACCTCAAATGGTGTCCAATTAAGTTTTTTCTTCTCTTATTGATGTGTTTTTATTAATGACCGCTCTTCATGAACTATATTCAGAACTTCTTCATTACTTTTCTTTTCTGTCCAACTAATTTTCATCATCTTTCTCCAGCACCAAAGTTCAAATGCCTCCAACTTTTTCATGTCTTGTTTTGTTAGAGTCCAGGCCGCACAACCATATAATGCAATGCTCCATATGTATGTTTTCACTAGCCTTTTTTTGAGCTGGATGCTAAGTCCTTTACTGGTAAAAATGTTTCTTCTGTTATAGAATGCTTTTTTGGCTAGGATTATTCGTGCTTTAATATCTGATTGGTTTTTTCCGTCTTCTGTGATAAGACTTCCAAGATATTTAAAAGAGGATACCTGTTGTAGTAGGTTATTATTTATTTCCAGGTTTATTTTTCCAGTTCACTGGAATTTCCCTAAAATACCAACGGATCCTTCATTATTAAAGTTACAATGAAGGCTTTGTTGGATTTTACGGCTCAAGGTTTTGTTTTAACCAGGGGTGCGGAACTGCAGCACCCCCAATTTTTCTAGATATATAAATATATTTATTAATTTATTTATATTTGCTTGTAATATTTAATTTTATCATCAACAATCCTATACAATTCTCTTATTTTGTATAAAAAATAATAAAAATCCATCTTGTAGCACGAGGGCGAAGGACGCTAGCAGCACTGTGTTTACCACAGTATCATATTGCTACGCGCGCAAGCATATCACGTCATAGTGAGATGCGAGCTATTAGCGTAATGCGGCACTGTTGTTTATATGCAGTTTGCGCCAGTAGTAGAGAGTGTTCGTAGAGTATTCTACAGTAGACCCGACATACATGATTATTGTAAATTAATTGACTTGTTAAAATTTATAACAAAAAATAATTTAGATTGTGTTCTTGGTGAAATTACTGTATTGATAAAAATTCTCTTGACAATTCCTGTGACTACATCAGAGCCTGAACGCTGTTTTTCAACATTAAAGAATAAAAACATTTTTCTAAGGAGCACTATGCATCAGGATAGGTTAAATACACTTGCGATGATTTCAACGGAGAAAAAAATTCTTCAACAGTCACACAAACATTAAGGAAAACGTTATTGACATTTTCGCTCGAAACAAAACAAGAAGAATGGATTTTATTTTTAAGTAATTCTGAAATCGGGGACTATTACATTTAGTGATTTTTTTAAAGGGTTTTTACTGAGCTGATGGCCATTTGGACATTACCAGATCCTCATCGGCAGCCAGATCCCTTGCAGACTTACCAAATATATATATATATATATATATATATATATATATATATATATATATATTTGAAAAAAAAAAATTAGTGTATATATATATATATATTTTTTTTTTTTTTTTGAATTATACCAAACTGTATAATTTTATCGATAATAAACAATCTTTTTTCGTGTTTAATGTCTTTTTTAAATTTTTACCATAATTTTGATATTTTATCCAAACACGTATACACTGTATTTACAGTGTGTATGTATATTTCGAAAGTTGCAGCACCCCAACGATTTCAAGCGACGAGCCGCCACTGGTTTTAACTATCTTTTTCTTTGCTTAATGTCACATTATGAGATAAAGCCCGTTTTATTGGAAATTGTGCTTAATTATAGATGCAATAGCTTTACTGAAAAAACAGGAGCATTTTGCTCTCGAGGATTCTGTTTGAGTTCTGAAGTTGGTACTCAAAGCTCTGCTTCTTTGCATCAGATTTTATAGTAATACTATTCTGTCTTTATGATTTGGATAATATTTATATTTTTTATGTGAATGGTCGATAGTTTTGGAGCAAGACTGGAGTGTGATGTATTCGAATTGAAACTGATTGACTGGGTTGTCGTCCACCTATTACAAGATGGCGTGAAGATTTATGGCGATAGTTCAATGTCTGATTAAATTGCTGAGTTTGAAGAGAAATAAAATGTTCTCACTTCTAGTGGAGGATAGAAAATAAAAATAACTTTTTGATAGGATTTGAAGTCGGTGATATTAGGAAACAGAAATCTGAACAAACAGTTAAAAGTAAGAACCCTCAAGAAGACAATGATCTGGAATGGAGACATATGGATGTGAGTCCTGGACGATCAATAAAGAGATGAGTGACTGATGGAATACGTTTTGAAAAGTGGTGCTTAAGAAAAATGGATCGTATCGGCTGCACTAAAAGAGCGATCAATGAAGAGGTTATTGAAAGATTCAAGATGAAAAGAGACTATATGGCTCGTATCCAAAGAAGAAAAAATAGCGTTTGCAGGACATTTGATGAGTGGGTTCTTCTGGAGAGCTCCACAGAATAGTATTGCAGGGAATGGTGGAGGGAAGGAGAGGAAGACCCGACTGCAATGGAAAGACAACACCAAAGACTGGACGGGCAAGAGTCTTACAGAAGCAAGAGATACAGAGGCATGGAAGTGAACTGTTCATCAACTGCAACTCTCTTAGAAGAGGAGGCCACAGGATTAGATTAGATAATTAGTTCATTGTGTGTTAGAGTTAAAAGCAAAAGAACAGACTCAGGGACACTCCTGCTTTAGTAGGGAAAGCCATCGACCGTAATTTGGAACTAGAGGAAGGACCCAGATTAACGAATAGGGTAGGGTAGTAAAAATTATTATTTTTTAAGTATAAAAAAAAAAATGAAAAACTACTGAACGTGAATAGAAACAAATTGAGTTATGATTTCCATATATGATAAAAAGCCAAACGGCTATTTTTTTCTGGCGAAGTTAATTAAATTAAGGGGATAAAAATCCCTTATTATTTTACAGCCAGTATGCGAAACTCTGAGATCGAAAACTACGATCTAAGAGTTTCATGCCGAAGAACTATCGGCGAATCCAAACTTAAGTGAACACCTGGTGGTACAACACCAAGGAAACTCGAAGCAAAGGTGAAGCAAGCTCCCTCACTATCCTTGATATTTTCTCATAATGTAAAAGACAGCTCCTAGGAGATGTGATACTGCCTTACATTATGAGGAGAGGTCACTACCCAGACCGGTTTCAACCTTTTTTGAGGTCTCATCAGTGAGTAGGTAGACCTGGATGATGTTTAAGTGAAAAGAACTTACATACCTTCACTATACGAATGCCAGAAAGGTGTGACCATATATTATAACTAAGATAATTATCTTAGTTATAATATATGGGCACACCTTTCTGGCAGTATAGTGAAGGATCCAGGTCTACCTACTCACTAATGAGACCTCAGAAAAGGTTGAAACCGGTCTGGGTAGTGACCTCTCCTCATAATGTAAGGCAGTATTACATCTCCTAGGAGCTGTGTTTTACATTATGAGAAAATATCAAGGATAGTGAGGGAGCTTGCTCCACCTTTGCTTCGAGTTGCCTTGGTGTTGTACTACCAGGTGTTCACTTACGCTTGGATTCGCCGATAGTTCTTCGGTATAAACTCTTAGATCGTAGTTTTCGATCTCAGAGTTTCGCATAGTGGCTGTAAAATAATAAGGGATTTTTATCCCCTTAATTTAAGATTTCCATATATGATAGTGTGGACGTTATCTCCAACACACACAAGCTAATATATATATATATATATATATATTCATCAAAACTTGATTTGCTTCCTCAGTCTTAAGAAAAGGCTGGTTATATTCCACTAATTCGAGCCCTACTCAAGGGCCTATGAGTTGTGGAAATACTTTCTGAAAATGAAATCTGTGCCGAACAAATTGGCCTTTTGCAGCTGCCCAATTTTTAATCCATCTAACTCGAGTGATTCTAGATGTTTTTTCAATGTTTTAGGGATGGCGCCTAAAGCACCTATTATTATGGGAACAACTTTCGTTTTCTTTTGCCAGATTCGTTCAACTTCGATTTGCAAATCGCGATATTTTTTAATTTTTTCATTTTCTTTGTTGTCAATCCGACTATCTCCTGGTACTGATATTTCGATAAGCGTAACACCCTTGTTTTCACTTTTTTCAACCACTGTAATATCCGGTGTATTACATTCCAAGCTTTTGTCAGTCTGGATTTTGAAATCCCAGAGTATTTTAGCTTTTTCATTCTCAACCACTTTCTGGTGAACTTTATGCTTCCAATAGTCTTTAGATACTTCAAACCTATACTTTTTACATAAATGCCAGTGGATTATCTTAGCTACGTTATCATGCCTTTTATGGTACTCAATTTGTGCGATTTTGCTGCATCCATTTATAATGTGGTCTACCGTTTCTTCCTTTTCTTTGCACAATCTACATTTACTGTCTTCTTGAATTTTTTGTATTTTTGCCTTCATAACGTTGGTTTTAATGGCCTGTTCTTGTGCTGCAAAAATTACTTTCTTTAGTTCTCCATTTCTCAACCATTGCCAGGTCAAGTTGCTGTCAGCGCTGTCCTCTATGCTGTGAAGGTATTTTCCATGCAATGCCTTATTTTTCCATTTTTCGGTTCTCACTTTTACTTGGTTGGTTTTGTATTCCAATTTTGTCTCCATGGGTTTAAATAAACTCTCTTTCCTTACCTCAATTAGAAAATTTTCCGTTGTTTGCTGCAGATAATCATTTAAATTTCGTTTTTCTTCTTCAATAACTTGCTTCACTTGTAATAATCCTCTACCTCCTTTTTTCCTTGATAGATATAGCCTATCAATGTCACTGCGAGGATTGAGGGCATGGTGCATTGTCATTAATTTTCGAGTTTTTCGATCTAAATCTTCCATCTCTAGCTGGGTCCATTCAACAATGCCTGCTGAATATCTCAGAACAGGTATGGCCCAGGTATTAATCGCTTTTATCAAATTTCCAGCATTAAGCATTGACTTAAGGAGTTTTCTTAATCGTCTTATGTATTCTGCTCTAGTTCTTTCTTTGATCTTATTGTGCAGAATTTGTGATGCTTCTAAAATTCCCAAATATTTGTAGCTGTCTTCGAATTTTATTGCTTTGATTATTTCACCATTGAGCAGCTCGATTTCGTTCATATCTTCAAACTTTCCTCTTGTTATTCCAGCAATTGCACATTTGTCTAAGCCAAAATCCATTGATATATCTTGACTGAATATGTGCACAGTGTTTAGCAACGATCCGAATTCATTCTCTGATTTTGCATACAACTTCAGATCGTCCATGTATAAAAGGTGAGATATCTTTGCACTCTTTTGCGCAGTTTGATAACCATGAGCAGTTTTATTTAAAATTCTAGTTAAGGGGATCAATGACAATATAAACAATAGAGGAGATAATGAGTCGCCTTGAAAGATGCCCCTTTTTATGTTTACCTCTCCAATTTCTTCTCTATTTATAACCAACGTTGTTTTCCAGTTTTTCATGCTGGATTGCAAAAAGTTTTGTACATTTTCGCTAATACCAAATAGTTCTGTGCATTTTAAAATCCAACTATGAGGCACCGAATCAAACGCTTTTTTTATAATCTATCCAAGCCATATGAAGGTTGGTTTTTCTACGTTTGCAATTTTTAAGAATCATTTTATCAATCAGCAATTGGTCTTTTGTGCCTCTTGAATTTTTGCTGTTACCTTTTTGTTCAATTGGGAGAAGAGAATTTGCTTTAAGATAGCTGTATATTTTATCAGCTAGTATGCCTGTGAGTAGCTTAAAAGTTGTTGGCAGGCAGGTTATTGGTCGGAAGTTTTCTGGGTTTGGACCTTTATCTTTATCCTTATGATCAAAAACGTTTTCCCTGCTGTGAGCCACTCTTCTTTGCATTTTCCTTCTAAAACATCATAAAATTGGATAGCAAGTCTTTCATGTAAGCCTGTTAGATATTTCAACCAGTAGCCATGTAATTCATCCTTCTTGGGTGTTGACCAATTTTTTATTTTTTTAGCTTGCTTTTGAACCATTTCAGTTATTTTCAGTTGGTCCATTTTTGTTCTTGAGATTTGTTCAATCCATTTTGCCTTGTTATTGTGCCTCTTAGGATTGTCCCATAGGTTTTTCCAAAACTTCAGTGTATTTTCTTTGTCTCTGGTATTTATATTTATATTTTCTTTAAGGTTATCATTCCTGCAGCAATCAATTTTCTTGTAAAACTGGTGCTGATTTGCGCGAAACATCGAATTTTGCTTGTACTGTCCAATGCGTGCACTGTATCTTCTTATTTTAGCTGCAACTATTTTTTGCTTCACTTCCTCTAATACTTCATCAATAGGTCGTGTTCCAGTATTATATCTCTTTATGAGGTTATTTCGGATTTTTGTGTTTTTCAGCTTCTTTTCCTTAAGGTTTTTCAAATTGCTCACGTCTGCTCTGAGTTTAAGAATTTTATTCTCCAGTCGATGCTTCCATTTTAGTTACTGAGCCTCACTGCTTTTGGGTTCACTAATCTTATATTCTAATTCAGATGTTACGACGTAGACTATTGAGTACATAAGTTGATTCGTTTGCCCAATAGTTCCAGTAGGAATATCCCTTGCAGCTTTATTGGCCTCTTGTAGGAGTTCCTTCAGTTTTTGTTGAGGTACTTGTCTCAATACTGGAAGCCTAACTCGTTCCTGGTTGCTGTTCATTTGCTCGATAATTTTTCGTGCGAGTTCTTGTTCCTTATCTGATAGCTTCCTTTCAATTATTTGTATATTTTCAAAATTTTCAGCATTCTGCATGTTGGAATCTGGTTCTGCTTCATTCATATTCTTGGTCACTTCATGGTCAGTACGATCTCCTTTTACAGCTTGAGGTTTCAGTGCTTCCAGCTCAAGTTCACTAAATACCTTGCGTTTGATAATGAAGCTGCATCAGCCTTTCGAACGAAATTTCAGAATTTGGGTGTCGTTCAAGCCAACGTTGGAAGATATATGTGTGTGTGTAGCTTGTGTGGCGAGCATTGGAAAGATGTATCGCAAATAATACGCCCAATCATCCAGAAGTTGTGTTGATGCTGAAAGACACAGATGCATACAAACAAGCTGTGGATTCGGATACCACTGTGGCACTGACTGTTTGCGAATGGCGGCAAATGATTTTATCACAAGATACGAGACCACCTTTTGCTTATTAGAAAGATGGAGAGGATCGGAAATGACCATATTTGGTATCCGAAGACTGGTTCTCTTCCAAGTGAGAGGGCTTCCGGTTTATCTATTACATATTGCAATGTTTCTTAATTTTTTTTTTTTTTTTTTTGAAACTGCAGAATTTTACATACGAATATTTCTTTTTAGAGGAATATTTTAATAAGTTTCCAGGAAAAAAAAAAAAAAAAAACTTCCTCTGTATGAGACCGGTTTTACTAACCTTTAACTGAAAGGACCTGATAAAAGTTGTGTTGATGCTGAAAGACACAGATGCATATAAACAAGCTGTGGATCTTATACACGGGATTTGAAGCGCAGATCTTTCCAATCAAAGGGCTCCGTCGAAACCAACTGAGCTAAAGAGGCTAATTTGACATGTTGTCAACAATATAATATTTGATTCGTGGATATTGTGCACCACCTGTGGGAATAAATCAGATGCCGAATTATGTTTCTGTAAATTGAAAGTATTAATGAGAAAAATTCCGACCCATTTTGCTCGTAATTCTTTATTAATTGATGCTTTAAAAATTTAGGCTTATAAATTATCATAAAATAATAAGGGATTTTTATCCCCTTAATTTAAGATTTCCATATATGATAGTGTGGACGTTATCTCCAACACACACAAGCTATATATATAAATTAGGAAATTGTTTGACAGCAAAATTTGAATGTTGCTAATATGTAATAAGACTATATTGTTGCGACCGTACACAACTGCTCTGTACCTAATTCTTATTTCATCCAGTTGACAGAGCTGCTTCTTGAAGCGATAAGGTAGTATATCTAAGTATACTTTATACTAAAAAAAAAAAAAAAAAAATCTAGGATAACTAATTGCGTAACTGCTGCGAAATTCTACATTGCTGTTATTTGAGAGACCATAAAAGTTTGAAATCAACGTTTGTTAAAACCAACGTTTCAAAAAAAGTAGTTACCAACCGAGCTATTGACGCTCTACTTGTAGGATTTGCGAGCGTGGTTGGCCGAGTCGATAGTATTTCAATCCTCTAACCCAGGGTTTCCCAAATTGTGTTCCACGGAAAATGAATAAGTTTTTCGTGAAAAATTATCAAAATTAATATTAATATGAGCCTGGAATGGTTTTAAATACTGCTACTCTAACCAAGGTTTTCCGTCAAAAATTTCTTGATTTTTGAAGCGTTCCGTCGTAGGAAAAATTTGGGAAAGCTACTCTAACCAGCTGTGGCAAGAATGTTTGTGAATCTCTTAGGTAGCAGACACTTCTTTCCCCGGTGTTAGATCAATGCCCTGCTTATTCGAGTTCTGAAGTGGCTTGAAAAGTGGCATGCGTTTTGATCTCTATAGCAGGGGAACGGATTATCTAATACTTAGCCCACCCTATTATGTTGATTGTGCAATAGGTTTATAACTCTTTTTGAACGGGATTCACGTAAATATATATTTCTATAATATGTATATAAGAAGCGTGTTTATTTTACTGTACCAAAAGAGTTCACTTATTCAAATATAATTGAATAATAAGTGATAAATTATTCTGCGTTTGCTCGGATCGTTAACTCATTTATTTATTCAACGAAATATTTTCAAATCTGACAATTTTGAATTACTTATTTTTACTCCCTCTGTTTCTCCAAGTTTGTGTTAACATAGCTTGTGGTTTTCTCATATCTTAGGAGACCACAAAATTTTGGGCTGATAGGTTCAATGGTGGAAATGCTTATAACAAAGAACCGAACAGACAGACATTTGTCATTAGGATTGCTTGGAAGAATAGCGCTTCTGTATGTCTACCAATAAATGCAGTAAACGTTGTTAACTGTTGTAACAATTACCTCTTTCTTCTTTCGTTAACCTTGGGACTACATATACGAGGGGCGTTCCGAAAGGAGCGCCTCCATTGCAATAGCTCCCCACCCAGAGGAGAGATGTCAGTGAAATAAGAAAAAAAAAAGTGTGAAGGCTACTTTATTTTTATACACTGTTTCTCAACATATCTTTCTCTTTAAATACATTTTCTGGCCAAGTTTTTCAATGCCGTTGTAGTATATCTTCGTAAGTTGTTTTTGGAACCATTATCTCTCCCCTGCTTGGACCTCTCAGTCATTTTCAAAATTGATATCCTTTAAATGCATCTCCAGTTTAGGAAATATCAGAAGTCCAATTGAGCTAAGTCCATGTTGTAGAGAGGTTCCACAACTTCATTCGTTTGAACGGCTATCGAATAGATCGGAATTGAAGTTGCGGAACAACTTCAATTCCGATCAGATCAATTACTACCTCCAGTCATAATCATGATAAATAGTCAAGGGGTAACAGTTCGGCTTTCGGACATTAACCAAAGCGGTAAACTAAAATTTGATAGTTGTAGGTTCAGTGATGCAAATTTTGTACAGGTTGCCCGATAAATCACGAAGGGGTTTAACATTTAATGACTTTTATTTATTAATTATTATTATTTTTTTTGTTATAATGAAATACAGAATCTAGAGATTTTCACATTTTAAACCCCCTTCGTGACTTATAGGCCACCCTATGTATGGATAATAAACATTCACTTGTGTATTTTTTTTATTATTTTATAATAATTGATAGGCTACTTTTATAGTATTTCATAGTTTGCTCCTTCCTGAGCACTCCCCCGCCCCAATTCATGGATTCTCCATAATTAGGAACTTGTGACCTGTCGATCATTTTAATTGCTTTCCGTAAATTTTAATTGCTTTCGTTGGGCCAATACACGTGGTAGTGTATTGGCCCAACTATAAATGAGCCTTTCCGACTTAACGGATTTTGACAAAGTTTGGTATTTGAAATTTTTATTAATACGTATTTACCATTATTAATTCAGCTTTTATTTATATTGGTCAGCCTCTACATAAACATGAAATTTCAGTGAAATCCTTCCAAGCCACTGTTAGTTTCTAGCTTTTGCAGCAGTCAATAAATTGTTAGAAAAAAAATTGTTTGACCTGTGAATATTTTTCGCATTAGCTCATTCATATATAAATATAATCAAACTGGTCAGAGTAATTGAACCCAGCATATTCAAATATAGTCACAGTTTACACGCATGTGTATTTTATTTTATTTTAAGTTAAATTTAAATCTTTTGTTAAAATCCTGCCAAACGTAACATCAGCATCGAACTTCATACCCTGAATTCTCAGTTTCATGTTTTTTTTTTTTTTGTTGAGCTCTTTGAGTACTGGTACCATTGAAAAGTTTTTATCATTACAGAATATTGCACATCTCTTGTCTGCAGTGTGGATACAACAGTTTACAAAACTACTCTTGGAATGTTTTCTAAATCAGTAAAAATTGAAAACATTTTCGGATGTTTTCAGCGAGTCATAACCTTATTCGCATTTCAGATATGCAACTGGGATGTTTTTTCAAAAAAAAAAAAAAAAAAAACCAGTTGTACATCTCAAATTTCGAATGAGCTATGGCTCGCTGAAATCAGCTAAGAAATGTAGGAGTTCCTTAAAAAATTCACAAGAAACAAACTAAGTAATTAGTATTATAGAAATAATTTGTGTGAACTAGCTTTCTTCTGGTTTTGTATAATAGCAAGTTAATTGTTGAATAGTTCTGTAATATACTTATTAAATTATAATTGGTTCAAGGTTTCAGCACAATGTTGATAAAAACCTTTGGCTCAGCGAGGTTGACACCATACATTTTAACAACATAATTAGATAAGCCATTCTCTTGGTGTCTTAATTCTGTCCAATAAAAGATAAACTTAGTGTTTTTTGTTATTATATTTATTATTCAAAGTTGGGATCGTTATTAAAATTTTAACTTGGATTATTATACGCTGAATGACTTTGCTCTCATCTTTACGCAGAGCATTTATTTTTAATTTTTGGCGTGAAAATTTCATTTCCAAACATTTCGGATTCATTGTGAATGGATACCCCTTGTTTCACATGATAGGTTCCTTAGCACGTGACTCAACACATACACGTGTTCGTTTTTAGTTTACATTATATATCTGTGGGAATGCCAGTATACCTTTTCTTTTCTCGCTCATATCCACTGTATAGAATTTTCTTTTGAGTTCTACGTTCTCATGGTAACTGCGGTCGTTTCTTGGTATTGAATTTCTCCGTCAATGCGTTCATTCTGCATACTCAAACCCCCGACTGCGTGGACTCGACTAAGTATGAGAATAAGTGTATGCGCAGAAGGCACACGGTGGATGAGGATGCTGAGAGGCCACTGACGCCTGTGCGGGCGCCCCCACACTCCTTCTTTCCACTGTGGGGGGAACTTGAGCCAGGAAGTCGGGAGCGTCTGCTTCTCACTGCTGGTGGTTTACTGACACTAGACTGAAGACTCCAGCCATGCTTTATCCAAGAGAAAACTCGAGTATTTGTGAACGCAAGTGTGTGCGCGCGTATGTATGTGCCAGCTGGCAAACAAGACGCGAGATGCTCTCCACTGGTGACCTTTATATAGTTCTCGGTGCTTGCATCATTATAACATAGCCGAGAGTTTTGTTTCGAAGTAGTTGATGGAACTCAGAAATCTTCCCTTCTGTGTTACTTTAGGATGTAGTAGCCGTTAAGTTCCTATGGCTTCAATTAGACCGTCCCGATGTAGGAGTAGTAGCCCGCCTAAACGGAAATTACGACTTAATGACTACCGGCGACCCTTCAGGAGGTATTGTGTATATTATTTGTAGTGTTTTATACAAAATGTTGGCCATGCTAATGCTAATAGTAAACAAACTTAGAAATAATATGTACCGTGTAATGATTTTCCATTAGCAGCTTGGAGATTCTGTTAGTTACACTGTTGTAACTTAAATTATAACTTTCTCTACGTGTTTCACAGAAAAATTGACTGCAGTGATTAAGTGACTTGAGCTTAATGAATGCAGTTTTATGTTCAGACCCGTATCGCGTGTAAAACTTATATATGAGATTTATTATCGTGTGTGTGTATTTAAATTTCTTAATTCTTATAGCATAGAAACAAGAATGAAAAGAAATATTTATGATGATGATCACCGCATTCAAATTGACTTTCAGATCATCCTTATACATGTGAATTTCTCCCGGAAAGTTGCCTTGTCATCTAGTTGACTCCAGAAAGGTCCTGATTCGTTATTATGGTTTCATCTTTCCGGTGGGAAAAACGAAATCATTTTTGTAGTGTGTTTATCGTCTTTTAAAATATTTATGTGCTGTTCCGACGGCATTAATTTTCCTCTACTCGAATAAGTAGAAGGTATTTCTTTGCTGCAGATGTTTTGTATCTTGGTGACTCACAAGAGATAGAAAGAATGTATGACAAACAGTTCGTTCATAGTTATTGATTGCAAAGTGTCTGATGTAACGGGAAAAAGCAGACGAAATTGTAACCCCCCCCCCGCTTTCTGCCTGCCAGATTTGCAAGTATGTTATTTCATCCTATGAATAATGTATCAGCAGTTTGGAGATCGTTGTGGCTACTTGTTCTGCAACAAAATCAACTTAAACTTCCTTTTTTTAAGTGGTTTTTTTTTTTATTTTTAAATGTTTACTTTACATCGTGTTGTCTCGAAACTTATACAGTTTATCAGCGATCGTTGTCTTCTTGACATTTTACAAGATAAGTGTACATACTTTATTCAAGAAACTTTTGATTAAACAGGCATATAAAATTACAGTAATTCCTCGATTAATGCGCCCCCGATTAGTGCGTCATTTTTTTTTCGATACCCAAATTCGATTAGCGCGCCTATATACATCTTAAAAATAAATGTTACAGATTTTAAAAATTTTCAGTCTATACATTTTTATGGCTAACTATTTTAAACAATCGCTCACCAGAATGAAATAATTTAGTTACTGATTTAAAACCTTTTACAAAGTTATTTTTAATGGCATACTACACTACTTCCATGTACGCTATGTATTCTATGTTACAACTTTTTACCTCCAAAATTTATGTTGTCTGCTAATTACATAGCATTTTCCTGATCATATCTCGTACCTCCTTTGCTTTAGATTTTCAATACTTTTTTTTTTTTTTTTTAAAGTATTTTCCCAACCTTTCACCATGAGTAAAAGAATTAGTGAGCAAAAAAGTGAAAGTGTGAAAATGATTCGAAAAGTAATCTCATTGAAAAAAAAAAAAAACTTGAAATAATAAAGAAAGTGAACAAGGCGAATCCAGAGCAAAGATAAGACAAGAACACAAAAATGGGTGAATCAACTGTAAGAACAATTTTAAGCAAAGCTGAATATAAAGTATTATAATGACTGAATTAGGGAGACTTCTTTGTACACGGATCGAAGACTGTCATTAAGTCTCTTAAGTGCATTAAGTCTCTTTGCAACCTTGAAAAAAAGGGCTATCAATGATGGGAAAGAAGAATTCCACGTTAGTGCTGGGTGGTTTGAGAAATAGCCTACATAATGTTCTAATCACAGGCGAAGCTGCAAGTGCCGATAAGCAGGCGGTTGCAAATTATCCAGAGATTTGAAGAAAATTGTATAAGAAGGGGGCTATTATGACCAACAAATATTTAATGTCGATGAAACTGGCCCTTGTTTGGAAGCCAATGCCTTCCACGACTTTTCTGGTTAAATCAGAGAAATCTCAGCCCGGTTATAAAGTCGATTGAAATTATTGCTAGCAATATGCGATCCATTTGGAAGCACATTCTTCCACATTGTGCAAATGATTTTAGAGGCTTTTCAAATGAATCTAAGTTAATTAAATCTCATTCTGAGAAACTGAGTGATTCCGACCTGCTAAATTTAGATGCACAGCGGGAAGATCCTGAAGAATATGAATAAAATTTAATCACTGATAAGCCCAAAGAGATTTCACAGAAACAAATTTAAAATATTTTTTGCAACCGAAACTTTTAAGTAGCAATGCTTAGAGACTGGCCCTTGTGAAGAGAGAAGCAGAAAAATTTGCAGAAGAGGCAGTTGTATGAAAAAAAGAAACAGAATGCCCCAGAATAATAGATTTATATTTTGAATATATTTTATTGTCTTTCAGCTTCATAGTTTTCCTTTAACTAGGCCCTGAGACACCCCTAATTCTTTTATAAAAAAATCAAGGGCAAAAAAAATAATTTGAGGAACGAATTATACTTTTTTCCATAGGTTATTATACTCGATTAGTGCGTTTTCGATTAATGCGCCTGTTTTAAAGAACGCATTAGGCGCACTAAACGAGGGATTGGTGTAGATTTTTGTCTTGTCAGTGTGAATACAAGACTTTTACACTTACCATTTTTAATAGGCTCATAAGATTAAAAAAGAATTGTTTTTAATCATTCTAACTGAAGTGCAGGTCCTAGATATATTACTTGCGACGTGTATTTAAACTTCTAATGGTTTTTTTTTTTTCATTTATATCAAAATCCTTAAGAACAAAGGGCTTAAATTCTCTTTAAAAACAGAACTGTTTTTATTGTTTTGTTTGCTATTATGTTTAGACCGCTTCAAATTGCCGGCATATTTAGCTGAGCGGATAGTGCCTCCTCTTTCCAATCAACAGGCTATCAGTTTGCATGCTACTATGGGCATGGATGCTTGTGAATATCTGTAAGTTGTAGACTATTTTCGTTGTGCGGTGTGAGACCACCATTACCACTACCCCGCTTATTGGAAGTTTGAAGTGGCTCGTAAAAAAGTTTCATGATATAATCCTTAGCCGACCGCGGTATCACACGTGCTATGGATGAGATTCACATAAAATATACATACTACATTGTTACTGCATGCCTGAATATTGATATAATTTTTAAAATTCGTATCCCACGATCACATAATTTAAATTATGAAATTATATTTTGCCTAAATATTCGTATATATATCCCTCTCGAATAGATATACAGTAGTTTAATTACAAGGCACTAGCTACACAATTTGTCAACATTTCTTAATGCATATTTGTAACAATGCGTTTCGAATTTCTGTAGTGTTGCGGTTTCCTAAATATTTAAAGTATCCCACTGCTGAAGTCTCAGATCAGCCGACATATAATTGAGTAATTTGTTTATGACAGCAAACATGGATTTAAACTCGACTTTTAAGTAATTTTTCAAACTGAAAAATTGTTACATAATATATACAAACTTCTTACTTTTTCTTTCTTTCTTTCTTTTTTTTTTTTAATCTATGTATTATCAGTTTATATCCAGTAGAAGTGTGTGTCTGCATATATAAGAAAGCATCTTCGAATTATTGTCAGACAGTATGGCCAGATAAAGCTGCTTTTGAATTCTATACAAGTCAGCTTTGTGTATTGTTTCTCGATTTGGTATAATCGCCGTTTTTGTCTCAGAGAGGGGATGAAATATGCTGCCTTATGCGACCGGCTAACTGTACACGAAATCTTTTATAAAGATTCCTCACGACTTAGAAAAGGTTTAAACATAAATCTTCCATAGGGTATATTGGTTTTTCGACAGCACTACAGAAATTATTATTTTTTAAAATCAGAGTTTTTTATTTCGCTCAACAGCAATTAACTTATATTTTCATGTAATATTATGGAATATTATTGGAATGAATATTAATATATTCTAAATGGCATATAAAATCATTTTTGTATGCAGTTTGATAGGCATTACGCCTTTCCATACTTGCATTGCAGATAATGCGTTTTCATCGCTATTCTTAAAATTTCCTTGTCTCAGAAGAGTCGAATCCCGCTGCGACTTAACTCAACCCACTGACCTTCAGTGGGTTTTTTTTCCAGTGAGAGTGAGTTAACCAGTCTCATACAGAGTTTTTCATCCTGCAAAAAGACACAAACTAACAATAGAATACACATGGTTAACAACTTCATAGCCTTAGTTACTAATTCCAAACAGTTCGACTGTTAAAAAGTAGTACTATATATAAATTTTATAATATTAAATTTCATAATACTAAATATATCTTATGCATTTTAATTTTTATACCTCGATCAATAGCTGAACACAAAATGATCAAGGACATTTTGTTAAATGTCCCCCCCCCCCCCAAATGACTGCTGTGCTCTCTCTCGCGTGCACACACACAGACTCATATATTCACTCTGCATGTACCGATATATCATTGAAAAATAGCACCGCCGATTTTGTGTATCTGACAGTTTAAAAATTTTCATGTTGGCATCTTAACCTCCCTCAATTCTGTTTTTGTCGCATGACAATAACGCTCACAAAGGCCAATTTTCTTTTTTGTTTACGTTGTGACGTGGGAAACTTATTTACTCCAATGTTTGTTCTTTTTCTTGCTGCCAGATTTCACTCCTATTCTCCCGTCTCCCCCATAAAGTTATTCATTTAACTAGTGACTATTTGGACAGCTTCTTTTCAAAATTAAAATGAGAAAACATCTTGAACTTGGTGAGTTTCAGTGGAAATCAATTCGCTTGTTATCTTTAACTTGCCTAAACTCGAATGACCACTATAAATTCCAATTGCCTGTCTGGCAGGACGGACTGATCTTAGGATATATGTTACTCTAGGTAAGCACAAATTTGCCGCCCCTAAATTCAAGAAAAGATGTTTAAAAAAAAAAAAAAAAACGGCGTTTTTAATTTTGAAATTTTGCCGGCTTCTAACCATCATTGGTTGCTTAGTGGGTTATGATGGTCCTGATTGATTCTATAATCACTCAGTCTTGCATGACCATTTTACTATGAGAATTGTATTGTATTGTATGTAGGCTACATTTTGATCTAACATTTCTGAGTTTATGGTAGTTTTCTCTTCGTTTCTTATTTTCCTTATTTTTAGCCCCCCCCATTTTTGGCTTCTGTGCTTGCGCTGACCTGTTTTTCACTGTTGACATATTTTCTGTATGTGTATTAATCTGCTTGATTTCTCCTTCAAGTTGTCTCTTAATGGACGATGCAGTAAATATTCACAGAACTGTAGCTAGAATTACTCTGTGCAAGGGATGAGACATGAACAGGAAAACTTCTGTGACAAGTTTTGAAATAGGCAGGTTTTTCTTATCAACTACTATATCGCACCACATTTCTTCGGGTGCATCTTGGTTTTTTTAACGACAAATTATAATGCCATTTGTATTAACATCCACACAAAAGATTGAAAACCAATAGTATCATGGGTGGACCAAGGTTTTGAGAAGTGAATCCTTTTCTATATACATTGGCATATTTAATACTATTCTGAATCCCCGGTAAGTAAATCGATGTTATACCACACCGGATGATGATTCAAAAGTATATATCTGCACACACATCTACTCGTTGAATGGAATTCTGTCCATACGAGTAGATAACTTTTAATATAAATATTTTATATATGTTTCTAAAGTAATTGATACAGTGAGATAGCAAGCGGGCTTGCTGCCACGTATGAGACTCTGTTTAATTCACCGTTAAAGATAATTGAAAGCTTGCCTAAATATTCCTTTCTTATTATAACTGAAATCGAGCCCAAGTGTTTCATCCTGCCTAACACGAAGAACCAACCAGGGAATCCAAGACATTTCTAGATAAAATACTCTCCTCGTACCCTTAGTTCGGTTGGTGTGTTTTGTAACTATAAGGAACCAATGATATAGAAATGTGTGCCTATAAGCGATTTATATTTTTCTTGTATTGGTCAGATGTTAAATCTACCACCTATCTGGTAGATGATTTTTATTTGCCGGTGTGACGCCTTCACCTTGCAAGATGGAGGTATGACGCATAAAACACTGTTGGTCTCAAGAGTACAGCTCTTCACCAACCTACGGCACTAATGTGTTATCTGTTTTAGCTGAAGAGAAGATAGCTTTTTATCTCCCAAATTCGCTAGAAGAACTCACGCAGTTAACCGATATAAATATGCTGCCTTAGTTGCTTCGGTCGCACTTCCGAACAGAATGAAACAACCCAATTTTGTTTTTAGTAACTTTTTTTAATATATATATATATATATATATATATATATATATATACACACCCATCCTCTCTCTCTAATAACAGATAACACTAATGCGTTATCTGAAGAGAAGTTAGTCCGTTTCATACTGAGATGGAAAGGTAATTAATGATAATTTAGATAATTTTTATCTCCCAAATTCGCTAGAACTCACGCAGTTAACCGACATAAATATGCTGCCTTATTGCTTCGGTCGCACTTCCAAACAGAATGAAACAACCCAATTTTGATTTTAGTAACTTTTTTTTTAATAAACAGATAACACATTAGTGTTATTTGTTTTAGTTGAAGAGAAGTTAGTCCGTTTCCTACTGATATGGAAGGTTTTTTATCTATCAGATTTTATATATATATATATATATATATACACACACACACACTCACCTCTCTCTCTCTCTCTCTCTCTCTCTATATATATATATATATATATATATATATATATATATATATATACACACACATAGATATATATCTATATATATATTCAAAATATATACTACTTATATATATTTGCCAAGAAAATCTTATGAACAGAGACTTAAGTTATTTTGTGATATAGTGCTGCAAGATGGGACACCTAGTTCGGAAGGCATTGGAATGGCTACTAGGGAAGAGCAGAGAGGAACTTCCAATGAAGTTAACAAGAATGATGAAGCTGGATCAAAGCCTTCTGGAAGTTCAAGTACTGATAATCTCAGAAGAAGACGCCTTCTCTTTACTGATTTACATAAAATAAGAACATTCCATTTTCCTGTTTTATGTAAATGTTACATTCATACAGATGTATGCACTCACTACAGATTCAATTGAAGATGACGTCGAAGAATTTTACAGCTGCATGCAACAAGCAGTATACAGTATTGATAAAACAGATTTTTTTCTTGATATTAGGTGATTTGGAATGAAAAAGTGGAAGAAAAAGAAGAACAAGGCATCACTGGAAAGTTTGATTTAGGACCGAGGAATGAAGCAGAAGAAGGATATTGGAGTTTTGTCGAAAACAGTTACTTTTTTTTTTGCGAACACTTGCTTTCAACAACATAAAAGAAGATTGTACACATCGTCTTCACCTAATGGTGAATATAGAAATCAGATAGATTATATATATATATTGTTGCCAGCAGAAGATGGGGAAGTGCTATCCAAGCAGCAAAAATACTACCTAGTGCAGACTGTAAGACAGATCATGAATTATTGATAGCTGAAGTTGAATAGAAATAAAGTCTAAGAAGAAACAAAAGGATAGTATTAGATTTGATTTAAATCTTATAAATGAAGCATTTAATGTAGGACTCCGAAAGAAATTAAAAAAAAAGTTTGGAGAAGACAGGAAGAGAATTAGAACTGTGGGAAGAAACAAAATGTACAGTCATAGAAGCAGCAAAGAAGAAACAACAAGTAAAGCAACAAGAATGTGAATTTTGAAGCTATTCAAATAGCAGAGGAAAGAAGAAAAATGAAACTTCAGAGAAAGGAAAAAAGGGTTAGACAACTGAATGCAGATTTCCAGAGACAGGTTAGGAATGATAAGGAAAAACATCTAAACAAAAGGTTCAAGGAAATCGAAGAAAGCAATATTACGGATAGAACAAGAAATCTGTTTAGAAACATAAATGATGTTACAGGGAAGTTTATCCCTAAATTAAGACTTGTAAAAAAGTAATTCGGGAAAATGTCTGATGGAAGAAGAAGAAGCAGTGAACAAAAGATGGAAAGAGTATGTAGATGAATTGTACAAGAAAGATAATAATATTGAAGGAGGATTTGAAAGGAGAGAATTTGTTGAGGAACCCATGAAAAGTGAAGTGATATCAGCAATGGAACTGCTGTCAAAAGGAAAAGCTCCTGAAGCTGATTGAGTGTCAATGGAATTATTGAGATTAGCTGTGGATGAAGTATTGAATATATTGACTGAAATTTGTCAACAGGTTTGGAAGAAAATACAATGGCCTAGAGATTGGAAAACTTCAGTATTCATCCCACTTAAAAAAATCAAATCTCAGAGATTGTGAGAATTGGGAATACCTGAGCATCTAATTTTCTTGATAAGAGAGCTAATTAATTAATTAGAAGAAACACACGTATAAACCACAGTGAAAATTATTTAATTGTAAATATTTCATCCTAAGTATCTTAGGACATCATCAGTACAGTATTTAAACAAAATTAGGAATAACATACAGTTAGGGCGCATGATTACAATAGAATCTCATGAAAACGTGCTACAGTAGTACAAAAAAAAAAAAAAAAAAAAAAAAAAAATTATTTAACACAATTTTGTATGATAATTTCCCATACTTTAGGAATAGTAAGTTCTGAAGCCCTACTACACAGACCAAACCTAAACCGCAACGACGTTCTTACTATTCCTAAAGTATGGGAAATTATAATACAAAATTGTGTTAAATAATTAATTATTATTATTATTATTATTATTTTGTACTACTGTAGCACGTTTTCATGAGATTCTATTGTAATCATGCGCCCTAACTGTATGTTATTCCTAATTTTGTTTAAATACTGTACTGATGATATCCTAAGATACTTAGGATGAAATATTTACAATTAAATAATTTTCACTGTGGTTTATACGTGTGTTTCTTCTAATTATGAACGCACCACAGGTTTCGTTTTTTAAAAAAAAAAATGATAAGAGAGCTGTTTGATAACTAAGAAGCTTCGGTAAAAACAGTCTTTTTGGAGAAATAGACAGTGTTCGAGTAGGAAAAAAGGGTGCGGCACGGTTGTAACTGTCTCCCTATCTTTTTAATATTTACAGTGAATATATTATGAGAATGTCTGCCTTAGACAAAGATCCAGCTGGAGTTAAGATTGGTGGAGAAAAATAATTTAAGATAATATGCAGATGATACAACCTCTAATAGCAGAAACTAAGGAAGATCTGGAGCAGTTGATTTTATTGGTTAAGAGGAAAAGTAACAAAGCCGGACTTAATGTAAATATCAGCAAAACAAAAGTGATGACTTCTGGCAATTTAAATGAATTTATATTAGAGGAAGATAAAATAGAAATAGTTGAAAGTTATGATTTACTGGCTTCTAGAATCGGAAATGAAAAGGATAGTCATGAAAAATAAATAAAAAAGCTATGTTAAACCTGACAAAAATTATGAAAGATAGAGGTGTGAGTGAGGCCACGAAAGTTAGAATTGTGAAAGCAATGATATTTCCATTAGTGATGTATGGATGTGAAAGCTGGATTATTAAGAAGAAAGACAGAAAGCGAATTGATTCGTTTGAATTATGGGTGTGGAGGAGACTATTAAGAATCCCATGGACTACAAGAATAAACAGTATGGAGGTTTTAGAGAATATAAAGGCAGAATGCACCTTGGAGGCGATGATCGCTAAACAGAAATTGTACTTTGGGCATATGCGAGCTGATGAATCATTGGAAAGGCAGTTGTGTCGGGGAACATTAAGGGAATGAGAAGAGGAAAACCACAAAAGAGTGGGATGGACAACATAAAAGAACTCGCCATTCTTGAACTTACAATTGCTGAAAGAAAGGACACTAGGCTGAATGGGATAGAGATTCTTTGTTCACAACATCACCAAGAATCGAAAACGACTGGATGGCACATAACAGCAAAGTTGATATAACAACTTGTTCACCTAATTAGAAAAAAAAATTAAAAAAACGTTGTTAGTTTACTGTTTACTCGAATAAAAAATCAGTTTGTTGGTTATTATTGATATGTTTTGTCACTAGTTTTCTTTAAATTACTGTATATTTTCATTTATACAAACGCTTATTTTTACGGACTCTAAAATTCAGAGACCACACACAAAAATCGAATTAGAATCGGTGATGCTCTAATAAACACCAGAGTAATGTAATGAAAAACTTCCAGAGGCACGGCAGACCTCTTTAGCCTTACAAAGCGATTCGCTTGACCACTCTTATTACAAGAATAATTAGGGCCAAAATTCTACCTGATGTAACTCTAAATTTTAATTGAATATTACAGATGAACCATTTTTATTCGACAGATATATTCAAGATGACACAGTCTTCAAAATTTGAAGCATTAAATCCATTTAATGTAAAAAAAAAAAGAAAAAGAAAGAAAAGTGTACCCCGAAAATAGCGAAAAACGTCCTCTTCTACAGACTTCTATCATATTTGGAATGTTCAGGTAGTTCCCGCCTTTAGGAATTAAATGATTCCTGGCGACTGTTCATAAAGCGGGAGTTTATTTGCCTTTGAAATAATGCTATAAGCGAGAGTTATTTTCGTAAGAAGGAATACTGTATATAAAATAAATATTAAATGGTAAGAAAAAACTTTACTGGCCAAAGATTTACATATTTAAAAAATAACATGATAAAATTCGTAAAGTGAGAACTACCTGTAATTGTTTCCTACGTTGTTTATGCCACACTTAGAATTTCAGTGCAATTTAACAAAAAGGAAAGGGGTGGAGTTGGGGGAGTTAAGAAGAATGTGTCCTTCGTGGACATCTCTGTATCGCCAATGGAGGAATATAGCAATTCCTAACGTTGCATAAGGTCCTTCGGAAGAATTCTGCCCATTCCGATTAAAATGAAGGTGGTAGCTGAGAAATCATTTACAGATACCTGCGGATCACATCATTCAACCATATTTGACCATGAATTGTAGTTATTTCTCGAGATCGCTAAGTTCAGTCCATTCAGAAAAGGAGAGAGGTGATCCTGTTGTAGTCGCTTCCTCCTTGGACACTGTAGGTGTTGCATCGTTTCAACGATGCCGACAAAATTTTGTCATTATTTAAGGTTCCCCCCCCCCTGCAGACAGTTTAGCACAGCTGGATCAAAATAGAAGGGACAGGGCTGAGGGAGAAGAAAGAAAGAAAATTATTATTTTAAAACCTGCTTTCATTTATCTTTAATATTTAATACTTCTCCACGTGAGTTTTTCTATAAGTATGTTTATTCGCCTTTGAATTAAAATACGTCTATTCTTTGAAAAGATATATATTTCATTGTTTTCATTTTGGGTGTGTGTGTTTGTTTAATTTCATTTTTTCTTATTCTTTTAAATAACGAAATTATCTCTCTAAAGCTTTGAATCGAAACTTGCCTCACAGTATGAATATGTAATCCCCAATCCACCTGGACGCTCGCACCTTTTGGAAATATGCATTCTAGGGAACTGTTCAACAATAGAATAGACACTGAAACGATAGAAATTGTTTTATAAAAGTAACACAAGTTAAAGAAATCTGGAACAACCCCTAAGAGTTCACCAGTTTAAGAGCCAAGTATATTATGCACCCTGAAAAGTATGATTCGTTAATTTTCGTGTAATTGGTATTACTTAGTTTTTGTGCCTAAGAGCACCTCAATTCATGGGTCTTTATAGCATTAGTATATTGGAAATTACAACTGTGGTTTGTTACAAAGTTAAGGGAAAATATACGATATAAATTTCAGCAGTGTTATTTTTTTATCGTTTTATACATTTTTCTTTCTTTCTCGAAAGCGAGTTTACTTGTTCATGGATACCTAAGTCTGTTTGTGGGTCACTTTTTTTGCAAAGTAGATAAAAATTTATTTGAATATAATCTATTGAGTCCACGAACCTCCTGGAGTGTCAGGTAATAATAATTATGAAGTATGCTATATAAACATAAGAAAATATCAGGTATAATTTTATTCATTGAGAGACACTCAAAATCTGCATCCTATTTTTGTTATTTTAGTTGTTTCTACACAGAAGCAGTGGAAAAGTATTAATGATTATTGATTATAAAAATTATTGATTTTTTTATTTATTTTGTCATTCCTTTCCATAATTATTTGTCTAGATTTGCATGTCGAAAGTAGTATTCAAGACACATCAGCATTTGGCCGATCTGGTTGACAGAGTGACTAACGTCTTCGCTTATTAAGCTGTGGGTTCAAGTTCCACATTGACATTATTATTATGTACACTGTAAGGAGTTTATAAGGATTCATCTTAGAAAGGCATTCCACACACCTGCAGTCTCCATTCTTCAATTCTCTGTTCACACACAACATTTTATACTTCCCAACAGTAGTATTTTTGTCTGTAAATTGCTTGTCGATTCTATAAATCTTGTTGGATTTGTCTCTGTATGCAGGATGAACAACCTGAGTTACCTGGGGGGGGGGGGGGGAGGAATCCTGCTACAATATTTCCGTATGAGATCTGCTAAACCCACCTTCAGTTGAAAAAGCCCTTATAAAGATTCCCTTTGTCATCGAACAGACCTCTTTTCGTGGATATTTGCGAGTCTATGCAGATGATTTTCATAGTCCGTCTGTGTGTCAGATATTACACTGCCTATTTGGAGGTCAAGTGGCTCGGGAAAAAAAAAGTTTGTTGTCTAGAACATTTCGAATAATCCAACTCCGACGGAAAAATTTCTCTGCAACTTGCACCGTGTGATTGTAATGGTTTGATAATTTATCATTGATATGATACAACGGCCGTGAAGTCCATACGGGCAAATATGCATCATCTTATGAAACTAATATAATGCTGTTGCTTGTAATGTAATTTTTGTCTGTAAATTGAATATATCCTGTGGCCGGTTTATCTATTTTGAGGGATAAAAAACCCGAATTTCCGCAGTGAAACCCCATCGTATGTGATTCGGTATCGGTAAATTACCGAGTAAAATACTCGGTAATTTACCTTTAGTCGAAAAGCCTTTATAGAGATACTTTTAATTACTGAAAAACCCTCATAAAGAATTTTCGCGTCTTAGACGAGATTCGAACCCAGGACTTTCCCGCCAAAAGAGTGTAGTTATTGGCTGTGACGGAGGTTGCTCAAAGGTCTAAAAATACTGGTAGAACGTCATGTGAATCAAATTAGCCTTTTCCGTCATGTATATATTCAATAATCGGAAACGTCGAAAGTGCTGCAGTAGCTATACGTGTACATGGATTTCATCGAAGTTAATATCTGCCCAGCGAAGTTGATATGCTTAAGTGCTAACTCTGCTCTTGTGTTTTACGCGCATCGCCAACAGTTTTATTGACTACTGCTACAAAGTATGTTCGATTTTTGGCAATGATTTGGGTGACCTAAGAGCACACCAGACTTCCGTTTTCTCTTTGCACTTTTTTAAAATTACTACTACTACCGTTCCACTTCCAGTCAATGCATCAACTCGGATTTTTTAAACGAAATGATAATCCCAACTTAATATACTGTATAAGCATTTGTTGAAAGAGCATGTTTAAGGCAATCAACTAAAGACATTTGAAAGATGGAAGGGAATAGTTGTTAAAGTTAGCAAGTGGACGTGTTGTAAAAATAGCGCCTTTTCATCACTCCTTTCTATTTTGGGATGTTTTGTGTTCACGACCAATACACATAACCTATTTTATATATATTTAAGCTATAAATATTTGCTGAAATTGTTTAGCGGTTATTACATTCGATGTTAAATAATCGCATCGTTATCGTTCCTTGAGCTTGTTAGATCTAAACAGATTTCTGTAACCTAGAAAATGTAACAGATGTAATGATTCAAAATGCGTATATGTGGTTTTTATTACTTTTTTTTAGGAGAGAAGCATTGATTGTTTATTTTGTTATTATTTCTTCAGTCCGTCTGCAGTGGAGAAGAGATGAATTGATTTTGAGGACTGTCGTGACTTTTTATTTCTTCTTCTTCTTTCAAGATATAGGCTAAAAGCCTGTTTTGGCATCCTAGGGACTATATTTTCATTCTCTTGCTAAGTGTTTTTATGCCTCTTTTCCCCTTTAGTTTATATACATTGTTACTTTTTTTTTTTTGGTATCTTTCCCTTCTCCATTCTTTGTATTTTCTCCAGTTCATTTGGTGTTTTATTTTTTTATTTTTATTTCATAAGTAATAATAATATTATTTATTCAGTGCACTAAGAGTTAGTGTAGAGCAGGGCTGACATGATGGGATTGCCATTTGGTACATTCCTCTCTCCCTCCCTTCATTTCATTTCTTTGGGCCTAAAATGTGTGTGGGGCTGTAGAAGGCATTCTTTATTGTTTCCCAATACAATACATTTGTATTGTATTTGTATATATTTGCTATCTCAATACGTGATAGCAAATTAGATTTCATGATCACAGCATCTAGGGCTAAATCTTAAAAATCTGAAATTTCTGATGGAACTGATGTTATGGCAACCACTGTATGTAGATGCAATTGGATAAGTTCATTTGGTCTGCAGCAGCCATATCCTATGCATTCATATTGGCAGGCCTGTTAGTCCTAGATATATCTCCCAGTCAACAAGCAGTAGACAATCAGACTGGAAATTATCCAGGAATGAGCTGTCAGAGGCAAGGGTGACAGTATGGTACTCACATCTCTCAAAGAAAATGCTGCCAAACCTCTGTGGTACTAGGCATTACTAGGTTGTACAATGAGTTTCATCTTCTGATGTGATATCACCACTTTGCTTTGAAGCATCAAGTAACTATGTTTGGATTGCAGTGTCCCATTTCTTTCAGCATGCAATATAAGTAATGTCGTCAGAATTATGTTGGATATTGTGAAGAACAGGGGCATGCCAAGGGTATTTGCTGCCCAGGCGTAAACTTTTATCGGCTGCCCCTAATACGGCATTGTATAATCCAAATTAGATTTTAGCTACATAAAATGCCGCCCTGTCAATGTTGCCGCCTGGTTGCGGTGCACCCCTTGCACCCTCAGGTTAACGCGCCGAAGTTGGATCTCTTCAACCTCAGGTTGAAGAGATCTAACACTTCTTCCTTTTGAGGATACAGCTCTTTAAAATGGTTATTATGCATACTGGCTGCCTGATAATATACTGGGCCAAACCTAATGGTAATGCTTTAGGGACTTCCAGGTCAGCTGGCAAATAATCTTATTGTGACTGTTCTGCTAGTTGTACCAGGAAATAATTGGAGTGTATTAGTGATGAGATTACAGTTTGCAAAAGAATTGAGAGGTGAAATTCTCTGTGTACAGCTTACACATAGAGAATGTGTAAAGAAAGAAAGTTATATGTAGGAAAGTGTATTTCATTGAAATCTTCATCTTCCTTTTCTGTTTCTATCAACACCCGAAATAACTGCAAGCAAACTATCAGTACATCGAAAACTGATTTTGAAAGGGTAAAGCAAGAAACTTTATCATATCCAGATGAGCTGTTAGTGTTGATAAGAGACTAGAATTCTCTTCTGCTCTACTGAATATCTATCCTGCAGTCTGGAAATTAGTCCATATTCAACCTGTTCCTAAGAGAGAAAAGAAATCATTTCTATTTGATTACTACCAAATTTCGCTCTCTATAGTTCCTTCTAAAAGTAATTAATGAAGAAAACTATTAACACTAATCTTCTAAGCTACCTTGAATCCTCTTACCTTCTAGTATGGATTCTGCTACTGTCCATGAACAGGGAATCATCTTGCTTATATTACCTACCTTTGGACAAATGGCATGGAAAAGTTTGCTGAATCTTAAGTGGTTGCTGTTGATATCTGTAAGGCATTTAATCAGATTTAGCACAAAGGCCTGTTAAGTAAGTTGCCATCATATAGTCTGATTTCTGCAACTGGGTTGCCAGTATTTGTTTGGACCCACATTACTTGTGATGAACATTGTTTGCAACTAATGCTGGTGTATTCGAAAACTCTTCTTTATATATTGATAACTTCCAGTTGCCTGCAAATCCAATACATGCAGCTTTGCTGAAGGCAGTACATTGCATTCCTCTTTTTCATTTGGCCTTGCACACAAATCTCCAAAACTTTCCAGATTAGCAAACTTTTGCACGCTTAAATACTGATACTGATCAAACATTGCTTCATTGAGGTTCTGATGATAACCTTGTGAGTAAAACTCAATCCTGTTTTATTTCATGAAAAAAAAAAAAATCCCCCTTCTTGTCTTACTTTTGCCCACACTCAGATCTCTAGACAAGATGAAATTTCACTAGTTTCAAGTTTCACTTGGCATAAACATATTACAAATATCACCTCTTCAGCTCCAAAAAATTAGATTTGCTCTTTTGCTTGAGGCATTACTTCTGAACTGCTGTAAATCTTATACAGATCCATCTGACTATTGAATACTGTTCTTACATTTGGGGTGTTGCCCATAAGAGATGCTTAAAAATGCTTGACACAACACAGAGAAGAGCAATTAATTCACTCAACTCTTTCATGCACAATGTTCTGTTCTGTTTTACAAAACTCATCAGAATGATGAGTTTTGTAACTATTAGGTGACACCTTCAAAACCATTAAGTGATACTTTTTGACTACTTGTATATGGAAATATGACTTCTGCATTACTTCAACCTTGGTATCACTTCTGGGTTTGACTCCCAATGATGAGACCTCCATAATGGTCAAAACCAGTCTAGGTAGTGACCCTTCCCATAATGCATAGTATTATACATATCTATAAAAATGTGATTGCATTATGGGATACTAAGGCAATTGATGTGAAGTCATTATCCTCTATATACAAGTAGTTCAGTCGTGAAGTACTTCATGTGCAGACTTTGTTTGCTTACACTTAGATTAAGGATGAAACCTAGAATATAATTTCTTGGCATCTTTAATTTATAGTATAACCAAGTAAATCAACTTTCAACATCCATCTCTAATCCAGAATATTTTAGTAATAAGGTGTGACACCTTATATGACTTTTGCATTACTTCAATCTTGGTATCACTTTTGGGTCTGGCTTCCACTTATGAGACTATCTAATACTGACTACAAGATAATTTTCCTCCTTATCAATAAGGCTCAAAGTGGAAATGAGAGACAATTAAAAGCACACAGGCATATGGAGTTCCTGGTGGAGCGGTAGAATTTAATCTGTTTCTGCTATGCGATCTCATCTGTTTAGTTAATACAAAAAAAGCAGTCAATAGCAATGCTATCAGTTGACCTTGCTCAAGCATTTGATAATGTCCGGCATCCCTTTCTGTTTCACATCCTCCAGCAAATTGTTGTAGGTAAAAAGCTGCTATTCGTTATCAAAGGAGCCTATGCCAATTCAACTATCTGCCTCTTAGTTAATGGGTTCCTGTCAGATCCCGTCAAAATTCAAAAAGGAGTCAAGCAAAGTTGCCCTCTTAGTCCATTGCCTTTTGCATTGGTTCTTGAACCTTTCTTACATGAAGTCAACAATACACATGTTGTGCAAGGAATAACAGTTCCTTCAGCTATGAAGGAAAATAAGGTATTAGCATATGCCAATGGTGTAGTGGGCACTTTGAAGGATGATGATTTCATATATATATTTTTAGATATTTTGGAAAAATTCAGCAAGATCAGGGGATTAACTACTAATGCAGACAAGACAATTAAAAGTTTTTGGAAAGTGAGATCTTGGAGGCATTCCTTTTTTGGACTAAGAGAGAACCCCTCATTATACTTGGAATGCCCTTCTCCACTTATCTAATATTACCAGTTCAAGAATTTATATACAAGAACTTTGAAGACTGGAAAATAGGGCCACTTTCCTTTTCTTCTAAAGTTACTCAAAACCACAATCCTTTCCTGCTCAGTTGTTGTACTCATATATAATAAATATTACAGACATAGCTGAAGAAAAGCAATTATATAGTAAGCCTGTGCAATTTTTTTTGGCCTAGCCAATATCAAGAGGTTAAAAAGGAATTTCTTCAACTATCAAAGAAGCATGAAGGATTTGGACTTTCAGACTTAAAATTCTGCTATTGAAGCAATACAGCTTCAAAAATTCATAAAATATTGCAGACCAATCGTGCCGATCTTCTCCTTTACTACCTGGGTTTTCATCTTTCCCTGTTTGGAATAAATGATTATGAAGTTTCAAAAGCTGAGATTGTTCCTGATACCACAATACTATGCTTAATTCCAAGACTGCTTCAGCACTCTGGCATCGACATTCTTTCCATTAAAAAAAAGAGTAAAATTTGGCAAAAATTTAAAAATCTTCAGAAAAATTTAGAAATCTTTAATCTCTTTCGCTGCAAATTTCACAGTTGGGTACTGACAACAACGCTTTGTTTCATAACTTATTTGAAGTTCCCAGGTATCTTAACAGCATGGATCTTGCTTGGAGAATTACATATGGCCACCTTCCAGTCAATACCATCAAGTGGAGGTACTTTAACATTGGAAATCCAATCAGTGACATCTGTTAACGATTGGAAACAGTAGAACATGCATTCTACAGCTGCCCTGTGTATTTGGAACAGATTATGTATTCCATTACTTACAACAGAACAGGTTATTTTTTTGCAGTAACCACCACCTGTCAGCAATAGGAAGAGAGGTTTGATTTTTATAATTAATGAATTAAAATACCATTTATGGATAGCTAGAAAGAAACATGAATTTGAAAACTAGCAATATGACCTCCAAATGCTTTATAAATATCGTGTTGTGGAAATTTTATTGTTCAGTCAGATGATTTTTGTATTTAGAAAGAAGCATTCTAGGAGATATAAAATTTTTGACTAGGTGATGTAGACCAGTGTTTCCCAAACTTCTGGATGTCAAGCCCCCCCCCTCGAAAAAAATTGTAATATACTGTAGACATAGATTATTATAATATTTATTGTGTTTATATTCAATACAAAACATACACAGCGAATATTGCAAAAATCAAATGCAAATATTACATTTTTAGCATCTTATATACACATTTGACATGGCACGTTATCTCATATTTTTATCTAGATAGATATATTGTTATTGTACATTTGCAGTACAAGCACATGAAATGTAAAACGATTAATAATAAAGAAAGAATTAAAAACATAAAAGAAGTTTAATAACAATTTAATGTGATGGATATATTTCAATACTGCTACACCAATATCAGGTGAAATATTTGAAACTGCAATTCTTAATTTCTGCTTAGAAATGAAACTTATATGAATAAGCATACATTTACTAATATTCATTAAGTGCCGATACACTCAGGAAGAAAAATTTGTTAACCAACTCCAATGTGTGATTTTTTTTCCATTAAATTATAAAAAATAACAAAAAATAAAGAATAAATAATAAAAATTAAATACTTTTCTTTTAAGATAAAAAAATCTACATAGTCTTAAAAGATTTTAAATTTGTTTTCATTATTTCACGGCCACCCTCAACAAAACCTATGGCCCTGCCCCACAGTTTGGGAAGCGCTGGTGTAGACCACCCACATTATGCACCAGAATAAAATTCTGTATATTTTTGCTATTAAAGTTTTTTTAATAGTTCCATCATCTTAATTCAATGTGATCTTATAGTTAATTGCAGGGACGACTGGAGAGCAATCCCGGGCAGAGAAAGCTGACTCATGGTGGCTAATTCAGATAAGGCTAACCATCTGGGTGTCAGTCTTCTTTGTGTGTTTTAGTTTCAATTGGTCTTTTTATCATTCATCTATGAGATTGGTGAAAAAAGGAAAACTGATAGCCATTGGCTATATGATGATATAAAAGAAGTTGAGGCCTTTTCTCTCTCTTACTATATCTCTGTCTTTCTTTTCTTTCTCCTAATACAGTCATACCCTGACTTATGTGAATCCGGAGTTACACGATTTCTTATATGTACGTATTCCCGTTCCGCTTCACGCCTCACCACTAGTCGTATCTTTCATGCGCCGGCCACATTCGTTAGTGTCACACATGCTGTGAACAAGCACTGACGTGTTTCGTGCGGTCTCCATTCATACATGATTTTTATAGTCTACAAACCTTGCGATTGTTTAATGTTATGTTCTTGATAAAAATTTTATCACATAAAAAAAATAATGTCATCCAAAAGAAGCAAGTCCGATTCTTCTACTGCTAGCAAGAAAAGAAGAAACAAAACTAAACATTATTAAGGATTTTGAAGGCAGAATGAAATTTTGTGAGCTAGCAAAGAAGTTCGATCTACAGGAATCCACAGTAAGAACAGTCATAAAAGAAAGGTTTACAGATTTTGGAGGACATAGATTCTAACGAGGAACGAATTGTAGCCACAAGGCAAGGAATAAAAAAATCATTAGCTTGCTATGAATAAATTTTGTGTGACAAGAAAAAGACATTATGCCGTCAGACAAATCTATTAGATTTTATGAAACCATCGACACCGAAATAACTTTCTTTTTTTTATGTACGAAAAACTACAATTATGATTATATTTCTTAAAAAATATAGGTGTTTTTGTAAACCTTTGGTCCCAATTGTATGTTTGTATATATAAATTGCATGCAAAATTATACTCCGAGTTACGCGAATTCGACTTACGCGCTTTTTGTTGGTCCCACCTACCGTGTAACTTCGGGGTTTTACTGTACTATGCACCCCTATATTACTCTAGACCAGCGCTTCCCAAACTATGGGCTGTATAGAGGCGGGCTATATTGAGGCCAATATAGCCCGCCAGGGGGCACCATCAGGACTTTAGGAAACGCTAGCTTCCTTGCTTCAATCTCATTTGCTGTTATTAGTACTTGTGTGCATGTGTCTTTTAGTAAGTTCCCAAGAAGATGGCAATGTGACGTTCGCCGAAATATCGGAAAGTATATATTAAAGTTTATTTAATCTATATTTCTAGTATATGCTGTCAATTCCTTAAATATTAGTTACCTTTATTCAAGTGTAAGCAAACAAAGTTCGTGCGTGAAGTAACTTCATGCCTGGCTACTTACATATAGAGGCTAATGACTTCACATCGGTTGTCTTAGTATCCCATAATGCAATGCAATATGCATATCCTTACTGACATGTATAATGCTATACATTATGGGAAGGACTACAAGCCAAAACTGGTTTCGACCTTTGTAAAGGTGAGGGAGTCTCCAAAAACTTGGGCAATCCTTCAGATCACCCAACAGTGAATGACCCAAAGGATCATTTAACTCAGCAGTGGTTCAACTCAGTATCAGGCCCATCCTGCCATGGAGAAGAACCCTCAGCAGTGGCTCTGACCAATGGCATGCTCACTCCACCACTGAGCAGAGCCGCTCATATCTAAGAGAAAAGCATCCGTTTTTCAGCAGCACCGTCTCAGTAGAAACCACTACAGCGGATTTCCCTCTTCCCCACAAAACCATATCAGTGAGAGCCAGACCCAGAAGTGATACCAAGGTTTGAAGTAATGCAGAATTGATATTTTATTATTATTACATCACACCTCCAGGGAATCCAAAGACTCATCGAGGGAGGACATTTACTCCACCAACCTTCATCTAACACCAACGCTATCTACCACCAACTACCACCACTAGTACTTTCACAGACAATCACAAACATCCATGCCCACAGTGGGATTCGAACCCACAGCATTTGGCTGGAGAGCAGATATGCTAACCATTTGGCCAACCAGGCCGGCAATATTTCTATATACAAGTAGTCAAAAGGTGTCACACATTATTACTAAAATACTCTGGATTAGAGGTAGATGCTGAAAGTTTTTTCACTTGGTTATACTATAAATTAAAGATGCCAGGAAATTATATTCTTGGTTGTTCCATCCAAACAAAGTTTGCACGTGAAGTAACTTTATGACTGGGTTACTTGTATATAGAGGCTAATGACTTCACATCTATTGCATTAGTACATAATGAAACATAGATATCCTTCAGACATGTATAATGCTATGTATTATGGGAAGGGCCACTAGCGAGATCGGTTTTGACCATTAATGAGGTCTCATCATTGGGAGCCAGACCCAGAAGTTGTCCGATGCAGTGATCAGATCTAGCACTCTTGAACATTGTATCCCACCATTACATGTTTCCTCAGGTAATTATCCCTTAGCAAATGTATAAATTCATTTTCTTTCCTGCCTGTGACCATTCTATGTCCCCACAGTTGAAATTCCCCCATAAGTGAGTTGGATCTTAACTCTCTGTATCCTTACAACATCACTGACATCGTTTATCTTAGCTCCAGAAAAACATTATTTTGTCACATGCATTTTTGAAAATTATGGAGACAACTACCGTGTTTGAATAAAAACTTTAGTTTAATATAACTGAAATCTACATTCGACGTTTCTACCTTTATGTCAAGGTCATCTTTTGGAGCATACAACTATACACAGAAAACAAGCTACACTACAATCAGACTGGTTTGTTAAAGATATTGACCAACTGCTACAACAATTGTTGGCCTGACCTCTGGTGAAAAAAAAAAAAAATTATACATCAACGCTAGAGTCGTATTGTTAGTGTTATCTGTTGGTTGTAGAAATACATTGAGCGCAACAACAAGTATCTATCTATATATTAACATCATGATTATACTTGTACATTCCAGCCAGTTGGTATGGAATGGTTTCTAATACTAGCTGAAGATGGGTTAGAGTCCTGACTTATGCTGGTCTTATATATTAGGTAGGCTGAATGTGTGCCATCCAGATCCTTGGAATTTTCATGCCATCTTTGTTGTTGATATTTGGGTGGTTTATCAGGATTTCGCAGGCTTCCTTAAATTTCCTTTCATACCAGGTTTTTGTGTGGTGTAAAGAGCGGGTGCTTTTCCAGTTGATTTGGTGTAAGGTGTTGAGTGCGTGGTCTGAGAGGCCTGCTTCACCATAATGGTTATATTTAATGTGTTTAATGTGTTCTTTCTTGCATATGGGGATTGTCCGTCCTGTTTCACCAATGTACGGTAAGTTACAGGTGCAGCGGATGCAATAGACTCCAGGATGTGCTAATGGGAGAAGAGGATCCTTAGAGGAGTTGAATATGGTTTTAAGTTTAGTGGGTGGTTTAAAGGTGGCATTGAGGTTATAATGTTGTAGGATTCTGTTGATTTTTTCTGATAACCCTTTAATGTATGGGATGGCTATGGTTTTACTGTAATCTAGATTCGTTTTTGTTGTTGTTTTATGGAGTATTTTATTAATAGTATTTTTGTTATAGCCATTATTTATAAATGTGTCACTGATGATTTTTAGTTCTTGTTTCAGGGCTTGTTGGTTAGAGCAAATTGTTGTAGCTCTGTTTTTAAGGGTGTTAATGACTCCGTATTTTTGTGATGGGTGGTGGTATGAATTAGCTAGATGTATTGGCCAGTGTGTATCGGTTTTCAGTAGACTGTGAAGGATAGACTGCCTGAAGGAAGACGTGCGACTAGTGTGTCTAGGAACGGGAGCGAATTTTGATTTTCGATGGTAAATTGTATGCGTTTGTGTTGTTTGTTCAGGTGGCTAAAGAATGTGTTTAGCATTTGTCACCCGTGCGGCCAGATCACGAACACGTCGTCAACGTATCTAAGACAGACTATCGGTCTTAGTGTGGCGGAATCAAGAGCCCTTTGCTCAAAGGTTTCCATGTAGAAGTTAGCGATTGGGGGGGGGGGAGATAGTGGTGAGCCCATGGCTGTACCTTCTTTTTGTAGGTAAAATTTGTTTTGCCACACGAAGTAACCGGACTGTAGGATGTGAGCAAAGAGGGCCGTAATGTCGGGCAGAAATTTGTTCTGTAGTATGAGAATTGTGTCATTGATGGGGACATTAGTGAAAAGGGCAGAAACATCGAAACTGACTAATAAGTCATCTTTGTCGAGTGTTATGTTTTTAATTTTGTTTATAAAATGTTGTGTGTTTTTTATGTAGGAGGGCGAATGACCTACCAACTCCTTAAGTGTTGCTGCTAATTTCTTAGCTAAGTGGGAATTGGGACTGTCTATTCCTTCCACAATTGGTCGAAGGGGCACATTTTGTGTGTATTTTTGGGACCCCATATATTCTGGGGGGGGGCAGGCGTAATGGGGTTTGAGTTTTTTTAACTGTGTCTGGTGGCCAAGAAGTGACGGACTCGAGTAGTTTCTCTGTTTTATCCTTTATCCTTTTTGTTGGTTATAATTTACCAGCTTATATGTGTTGTTATCAGCTACTAGTTGATTCATCTGAAGTACATAGTTGACCTGTCAAGGACAACAGTGGCATTGCCTTTATCCGATTTCGTTATTATTATGTTTTGTTTGGCTTTTAATGACTTAATTGCTGCTAATTCTGTTTTGTGAGATTGTTCTGTATGGTTTTCTTAGTGTTCAGGACATTACTAGTTTCTAATCGTATTTTATCGGCTATATTGTTAGGTAGGGACCCCTGATGCCTTTCTATGTGGTAGATAAAATTCAATTTGTTTACCTTTTTAGGTGCTATTGCGTAGTTAAGTCCTTTATTCAGTAGCATAAGTTCGGCGTTGTTCAGGGTGTGGCTTGATAGGTTGATCACATGGTTCTTGCTTGCCGGTGCTTGGTCGCTCCTTGTCTCCCTTGTTTGTTGTTCATTGTTGGTGTTTATCGGGGAGGAGGTCTTCTCATTGGATGGATTCCTGTGATTGGCCGCCATATTTTGCCGTTGTTTCAAACTGTGGAATTTGGTTTTGAGTTTTTCTTTATTCTTTTCCAGGGTATATTTGGCCGAATTGTCAGTAATTCTTTCAAGTACTTGTAGAATGTCTGGATTAATATACCGTATTTTCCAGTGTATAAGATGCACTTTTTTACCTTAAAATTCATCTTAAAAATGGGGTGCCTCTTATATAATGAAGGTAAAGATTGTTTCCTCTTTTCAAAGTCATGCGCACCCTTTTATATTCCAAGATCTTTGTAGGTGGTTAATGGTGCAATCAAATTGATGCGTGGCCTTCACGTGACTTCTAGCGCGTCATTGGCTAAGAACGGGGAGTCCCTATTCAAGTTTCATAATATCTTATCCGAGTAATCAGTTACCGATGTTTATAAGTATTGAGTTGACGTGTTGAGATATTTTGTGTTCAGTTTGATATTTCCCCGTAGATTTTAGTGATGGAAAAAAACAGGCGACATTCATATTCTTCAAGTTACAAATTGCAGGTTGTAAAATATGCAGAAGAACATATGAATAGGGAAGCTGAAAGACATTTTGGACCTCTGCCTACAGAAAAAATGATTAGAACTTGGCATGGTCTGAAGGAGATTTTGTACAATTTGCGTAATGAAAAGCGTGCGGAATGTGGAAAAATTGCAAAGTGGCCAGAACTAGAGACCGAAGTTTTGAAATGGGTGCAAGAAAATCGGCAAAATGGCATTGCCATTTCAATAAAAATGATTTGTACACATGCAGTCAAAGTAGCCTGTGAGCATAACATTGAAGATTTTATAGGTGGTGCGTCATGGTGTTACCGTTTCATGAAACACAGTGGACTTTGTATGCGTACAGAAACAAAAATCAGTTAAAAAATGCCAAAAGAATATGAAGACAAAATTATTTCTTTTCATAAATATTGATTCAACATCGAAAAAATTACAATTTTGAAATGTTTTAAAGTTTAGGTTTTTTCCAGAAAATTGTATTAAATTTCTTGGGTGCGTCTTATACATAGGAGCGTCTTATACACTGGAAAATACGGTAGTTCGATAGTTCAGATTGCAATTTTGAAACCAGATTTTGTGTTATTGCTAGGTTTTGGCATGCTGTTTGGATCTGTTCTCTGAGCATTGCTTTTTCTGTGTGGTCATAAATACGGAGTGCTTTAACGGACGTAAATTTCTTTTTTAGCCTGATGCAGATAGGAATAAGGTTATTGTCTCTGCATCTCTTTAAAAAGGCCAGCCGATTGATCAAGAGGGAAATGCGAATCTTTAACTTACCATACCGATTGCAGCGCTTGTGGGTATCATTTCCATGGATGATCTGAATCCTTTATTTTATTTTCTTTAAAGCTTAAAAGAAAGGATTATTTTGTCACACTTTCTTCAAGGATTCCTTGTATCAATAAATCACCATACAAAACTGATTCTCATTTTCATGCTTTTGTTTTTCATTCTCTGCTTTCTCTTCCTTTCGCTTCTGTGTCAAACCATCCGCTAGGATTTCTCCAACTGCTCAATCTCACATTTTGTTCTATGAAGAACCCCACCTAAGTGTGCTATCTTTTCCATTAATATCTGGTCACTCTCTTCATTTTCCACTGTGTCATTTGTACAGTCACTCGTACTGCTTGCAACACTAACTATGCCAATTGCATTATCACACATTTCATCTTTCACCTGACTGCTATCACTCTTCTTACACTCTTCATGCTTATGACATTTGCTCACAAAACACTTTTGACAAACACATTCACTAGTTTCATTTTCATTCCAAAAATCTCTTTTGCAAAGGCTTTACATTTTGCACATGCTACAGCAAATGTAATCACATGCATTAAAATCATCTGCCACTAAGCAGGGTAGTGGTCTCACACTACCCTGCTTAATGTTGAAATTCATCTCTCACCTAAAGACAGTCACAGACTTCCATGCCCATAGTGGGATTTGAACCTGCAGACTTGATTGGAGAGTTGGTGCATTAAACACTTGATCAGACTAGGCAAGTAATACATGTACATATTTTTTTTTTTTAATAGCATAAAGAGTCTGTATGTTGTTGGTGTATTGCCAGCAAATTTAAATTTTAAAAATAAGAATGTATATGTTATCATTTATTTTCTAAAACCAGTAATGCTCTGATTTTGAATCTCTCAATACGGTATGACAACTAAACTACCTCAACCCAGAAAATAATTTTAAAATGTTTCACCATGTGTCATAAAGTTTCATATCAGCAACATGTGCCCTTCCAGAAACCTACTCATGACCAATGTCGAAGGGTCTCATATCTGTGGACGTACAGTGCCCACAGATTTAAGACCCTTAGACACATTTGTGCATGTCAGAAGGAGGAGAATCCATTCCAATAATAGGATAATCAATAATCCGTCTTGTGGGATGAGTTGTTTATTATTACACTTCGGAAAATTGACTTTTCTTTTATGAACATTGTAGTTTTTAAAGTGGTAACTATTTTGCTTGTATAACAGTTGGAAAACTTTACGTATAAAACACCTGATTTCATGTGTTGGTGACCAATTCGTACATCCTTTATTTCTTTCTCCCCTTCAGCATGAATTGACTCTTTTTGGCAGGTTACCAGACTAGGGTCTCGGATATGTGATCGGACAGTAGAGTGCATTCCCCTACTTTCAGAGACTTTTCTGTGAATGGCTAAGGCTGGAAGAGCTAGCCAGAATAAGAACCTCTTTGACCAGCCCAACAGTTGGAATAATGATGGTGTAGATAATTGGAAACCTTTTGGAAAAACTTGCAGTGGAACTTTTATGACTGAAATGCACATTGCTGTTGTGTCAATAAAGGAATATCCTCAAAGGCATGACAACTCATTTAAGAAAAAAAATAAACATAATAGTGAAAAAAAAAACTAATCAAGTCATGTTCTACAGGCTAACTGTCTACCAGATAGTGTAAGGGACTGACCATGATAGTAATGTGTTTAGGTGGCTTCCTGATCAACTGGCATGATTGCTACTATCTACACTGACAGGTCATGTTTGTGGAAGGCCATGTAGTGCTGTGCAAGAGGCACTGTTGAGGCCATGTTGTAATATGGAGACTGGATGCTCTTTGTATGGGCAATATGTCTAAGAGTCTACTTCCACCCACAGTATATTATTATTATTATAAGAACGACAGTACATTGCACCCTTTGATTGGAAAAGACTTAAGTTTGATTTTTGTTGTAATTGTGATGAGAGGAATCTTCATATCGGCCTTTTCAGTGGAAGGTGAGTTAGCCGATCTCATTCAGAGGTAGAAGGTTTTTACTACTGGACACTCAGGTTTTTTCATCCTGCATACAGATAAATCAGCCTTGAGAGCACACAAAATTTACCGACAAAATAAATACTAGTGGTGGTGGTGGACAGTAGATGCTATTGGTGTCGATGATGGTGGCGGTTCGGTATGGTAATTATGGGCACAGAGTTGTTGAAGTAGGTGCCCTCCCTCAATGAGTCTTTGGACTCTTTGGAGATGTCACAATAATAATAATAATAATATTATTATTGGTCAGAAAAAAAGGAACATACATTTGGAATGGAGAACCAAAAACTGGACTATAACATAACAAATACATCTGGAATGGAGAACCAAAAACTGGACTATCTCAACATGCTTTAGAGAAAGACCACTTCATAAGATGGAAGCCAGGCTACTTTACAAATCTTGGTTTAAATCAGAGAGACTGTTCCTGGAATTGGCACAAGTTCTACAGGAATCTTGTTAACTGTGACAGAACAGATGGTATCATTTTAAATAGATTTTGGCACATTGCCCTATCTATCCATCAGCATTCACAACAGAAATCACCACAAAGAGCACTGCCCACTGTTGCCATACATGCACATGACTGCCCTTGTTATCCTGGTCATTTTAGTTTGTGTCTCTACTGAGTGTGTGTGGTGTTATATTGCCTCCAATAATGCTAGTGAAATGTTGGCTCTAAATAATTTTAGCCAGTAAATTATTTATTTGCATTCCAGTGTCTACGTAGTTTTCTATTTCAGAAACTTTGACACTTGGTTCAAAAGATGATTTGATTCAGAGATCTATATTATACTATAACAATATAATTTGAACATAAGTTATGTTCTATTTTTAATCCTTTACTCATGCACATGCAAGCAGGTTTGCATGTGCTTGAGTAAAATTTAATTTTACTCGAACACACTGTAGAAAGTTTCACCTCTCGGTCACAAAGTGTATTATACTTGACAAGAAGATATATTCTTTTTTAATCTTTTACACAGTTTAATGGATAGAAAGGCACTTTTAGTTATCCTTGCTACTGTTTTTTTATGATGGGTACTATTTGGATGTATTACGGACTTTCTCATTGTTCACAAGTAGGTCATTAATTTCTTCTTCACTCTGTGGTACTTCTGTATTGATGCCGATGGATAAAGCATAAAGAGAACATGATGCTATGAACTTTTATACCTGTTGTTAATAAAAACACTGATTCATCTTCAGTGAATACTCTAACTTATAAGAACAGTAATTTAATTACTAAATGTCTGCATAGTGCACTTAAAAGGATGTTGCAACCTTTACCTTTAGTTGGAATTGCCTGGGTTTGAATTCCATCTAGGTGTGAGGAACCTTTATGAGAGCTTTTCAGCTGAAGTTGAGTAATTGGTTTCATGTGGAGATGGCAGAGATTTTCTTCCATTAAACAGGCAAACTGACTGGAGAACACAGCTAAGTAATAGACTTAAGCTAGTCTCATAGATCTAGTTGCTTCAGCCATAATTCCAACAACTAAATCTACTAAGTCTGCATCTACTTACTGACAGTTAGGAAGAGCCTTCACAATGTACATGACGCTGACTTGATACACAGTGTGATTTATAGATGGGTCTTATTTGGTCTTATGAAATCTGTATTAGTAATGAACAGTGGGAGGAAATAACTGATTTAGCATAAAGATTACCTGTGACAAACTAATACTATTATATATTGCTAGTATCATATCTAATACAATACACTGAACTTGTTGCTTATGGTTGTCAATTTCCTGTGAGATAGAGGGAAGAGTAGCATACACATTTTGCATAATTGTGTAATCTGTTGAATGCCATAAGAACAATGGTAGTTGATTTTTCCAGTTGATTTCTGGCTGTTATTTTAATTTCATTGAATAATCAAGAAGTTCTAAGATCCAGTTCTATAACATATCAAATTATATAATATATGCTGAAATTTTATATTTTTTTCTCTTTTAGTACACATTTAGATAACTTTCCTGATGTATCAATGGACAATGAGCAAGAAGACTTGTCTCCATCAAGTAAGTATTGTGTATATTTTTTTCCCATATAATTTTTAAATTATTCTTTCATCAAGATGTATAACTACATTGTTGGATGATTTCTTGAAATACAGCATGTCAAAAAACAATATTACCTAGATAAATATAATATTTACATTTGCATTTTTATTTCAAATACTATCTGCATGTGAGTGGTTTCTGATGTGCAGTTACTGCTTAACATGTGGACACTGCCAGCAAGAACTGCTTTATTGTATGTATAATGCTTCATATTGAGCAGCTTTTCATAAAGTGTATATGGCATGTTAGTTGCAACTTTTTTTTTGGTAGAATTTTATTTGTAAAATTAGCATTTGTGAATGAACTGTCTTGATGATATCAAAAATCTCAAATGGAATTCAAACTGATTTCAAGTTGCATATATGCATATACATCTTTATTTGCTTTTTGCACCCAATAACTGCATTATAATGCAGGCCTGGTTGGCTGAGTGGTTAGCATATCCACTCTCCAGCCAAAAGGCTGTGGGTTTGAATCCTGCCATGGTTGTTTGTGATTGTCCGTGAAAATACTAGTAGTGGTGGTGGTGGTGGCCAGTAGATGGCATTGATGTAGTTGGGTTCATTGTGGAAGGTGGATTTGAGTGGTGGAGACAGTTGTAGAGTAGGCCCTCCCTCGATAAGTCTTTGGGCTCCTTGGAGGTGTCAAGTAATAATAATAATAAACAGCTAACACACATTTTTTGCAACTGAAAATTTGGAAGAGGATGAGAGTTTATTTTTCACTTGGTTAGACATATGGGAGATATTGAGATAGGAGTGATGAGAGCTTTCTCCACCTTTGCAACGAGTTTCCTGGTGTTGCACTACCTTACCACAGTCCTGAAGATACTTTCAGGTGCAAACTTTGTTTGCTCACACTTGGATAAGGGATTAAACTAAACTTATTATTTGGAAGAGGATGTTAGAACAAATGTATTTAGTTAGATGCTATGTGCAGCATCTAACCAAATTGCTTATATGCAGCATAATGTGTGTGGGAGGTGATGTGTTTTTCATTATAAATGTTCATTAGAGTTCTCTTCCCAGTGAGTGCAGTAATTTATTTCTCCCCCCCATCTTTTTGGATGGAGGGGGGGAGATAAATTACACAATACACAACTCCATAAACAACTTGCTGGCTCCTATTAGCCAGCCAGCCAGCCTTGTAACCAATACCTTGTATACCACATGACTATCCATTTTCATCCTTCCCAATTCAATAGTAGTTTATCTGTGGTATGCGATCAAATACTTTAGCAGAATCTAAATAAATCACTGTATAAGCATCTCTCTCATCTAATACATAGTCACCCTATTATAAAATCTAATAAGTTAATAAAGTTAATAAAGCATGACCTCCCCATTACAAAACCATGATGCTATTTCGAAAGATTTCCATTTTCATCAATCCAGGATTGTATTGTCTCTAACCAGCCTCTCTAACACCTTCATCACTACACTTTATATGCACTGCCCTATAGTTTGACACCACTGACTTGGATTCTTCCTTATGTGGTGGCACTATTTTTCCTTTTTTCCACTTGTCTGTTCCTGTTTCCTCTCAGCTTCTTATGATCTATGTTCAAAACACAGTTGTCCTTAATCCTTATTAATTCAAAGCCCTTAGAATGTTTGATTTGCCCTCACATGCATCTTTTGAGCATGTTATTTTTCATCTTTGCAGGAGATAGCCTTAAAGTATCTTGGCATAAATTACCGTATTTGCCGGCCTATAAGATCCACCCCTTTTTTTCTACACATTTTTTAGGAAAAAACTTGATTGCTGAATATTATAATGAATTTACATAATGAAATTCAATAATTTTTTCTTCATATTCAGCTGGCATCTTTTGTGATATTTTTGTTTTAGTCTGCATACATAGCTGGTTTCTCTTCATGAATCTTGAACATCATGATGTTGATCCAGTAAAGTTGGCGATCTCTCTGTTAGTGGCTATCGCTTTTGCTTGATGAATAATCATTTTTGTAAACACTGAAAGTCCCGCTTTTCTGTGTAAAATCCAAGTATTCAGTTCTGCCTCAAGTTCTGGCCATTTTGCAGTTCCATTTCGTAGGTTATGTTTACTGTGAGTTGCTTTTTTTTTAGATCCTCTTCCTGATTCCTCCAAGTTCTTATCATTTTCTCAGTTGGGAGTGGCCAGAAGTGCCTCTCTGCAGCCCTGTTTCCATGTTCTTTAGCATATGCAATATTGTAGCAATGACGACGTTTTTCAACCATAATTTGCCAAGAAATTTAGAGAAAATTTAACGACATATCTGTGATTTAACAGCTGTGATCGTCGATGACAGCGCATGCACATTCACTGAACTCTACGTAACTGGAATGCTCACACACACTAAGGTCTAAATAGAGCCTTACACACACACACACACCACAAGGAAGCAAGAAAGAAATCGCATAACTCGAAACAGAAAATTTCCAGAAATGAAAGTAATAAAAAACTGAGTATCGGCAGAAGCACCCTGTTTTTCAGACCTATTTTCAAAGGAAAAAAGTGCGTCTTATACACCGGCAAATACGGTATATACTTGACAAGAAATTACATTGTTTTTAACTTTTACTGAGTTATAAGCAAACAAAGCTTGCACGTGAAATATCTTCATAGTGAGGTTACTTGTGTATAGAGGCTGCATCACTTGCGTGAGTATCATTATTATGGGATACTGAGGCCACTTATGTGAAATCAACAGCCTCTCTGTACAAGCAGCTCATACTTTGGTAAAAGATTAAACATGAATATAATTTTAGGACAAAATAACACATGAACACAAGGGAAAGGATGAATAAAGTATTAAACTTTAATAGCCATATATTTCAACCTAAAAAAAAAACTCACAAAAAGCCAGAATCATAAACTCATTTACATTGTGTTTATATTATATGCGCTAAATCACAACAGCTCAGACAAGAATTTCTGGACATCAAGAATTTTATTACTGAATGGCTTCTCAGAACAAACTATACAACATGTCTTTGATTTCTACAGCCTACTTCAAACAACTACAAAACAAAATGGAGGGTTCTGATCCCATGCATTTCTAGCCTCTCTGAACTAATCTCAAGAAACCTTAAAAAAAAATAGTCTAGTGGCTAGCTACATTTATTCCTTTCCTCAAACTCTCCTCTTGGTTCCCATCTTCTAAAGATAATCTCCTCTTTCTCTTTCTGGCATTTACCAAGTTCTTTGTGACTGTCACCTTTTCTACTTTGGACAAGCTGAACTTTCTGTGGTAAAACAATTACAAGAACACTAATCATACATTTGTTTATATATGAGAAATCTGGCCTCTCACAACATGCAGTTACTATCGACCTTAATATCCTCTGGATGAAACACTTACTCCATTGTTGCTACTACAAGCTTGAATGCTTATTTAAAAAGAACAGTGAAGTGCTCCATTGTCCAAATCTGAATCAGAATGACTGCCTCTCCTTACCAAAGATATGGGAAAGGCTTTGTAATCAGATGTAATAATTTTTTTCTGCAACTATAGTAACATTTTTCTGCTAACTGTTAAGCCACGCTTTCCATACAGCAGTATCATATTGTATGAATAATCTGTATTATGTGCTATTCTTCAATGTGTAATATGTCTACCATACAGAACATCAACTGTAATTGTAGTACTGTGCACTTATCTGGACACTGAATTATTACTTCATATTGCAGCAACTCCAGTATTTCTGTTGAGCTGATGATATTTAATTTCTGGAATTCATTGTGAATCAATGTAGCAATACCAATAACCAGTCTCTTTTTATGGAACAATTTATAATGGACTAGTTTGCAACAAAATTTAGATCGACATGGACATAAAAAATTTGGTGATGTAAGATTTTACAGTAAATCTACCTGTTAAGAATGTATATTAAAATAAATTCTCTAAGTGGATCTTACTAACCTATTATATCATCATCTTGGGTGGCATCTTCATATTGGGGGTTCACAATTATGGATCTATCCATAATACAGCCCTGGAGGGGTGTGTGTGTGGGGGGGCTAATACTGCACAGGAGCCCCAAGAAGCAAGTTCAAGAGAAAAGTTTCCTATATATTTTTGATTGTATATATCCATGCGTGTTCATGGGACCAGTTTGCCTGTTCTGAGTGATGAAAAACCCTAGTAACCTATTACATACATGTTAATAATTTATTAATAATGAAATCATTTTAAGTATGATTTCACTTCGATTACTGAGATGAAAACTTTATTTCAGCAGTTAAGTAAATTTTATACATTTGTATAGATTTTATCCCAAAATATATTTTATACTGTAGTATCCTTCAGTAATTACAATAGTTTATAACAAAATAAAATTGGGCTACTATCATAAGCATACATTATTATGTTTTGAAAATAACATAAAACAATACTTTTGCAGCAGTTCAAAGATGTGGATATTTGTCACCACTTAAAGCTAGAACCATCAAAGAATATGATCAGGTATGGTCTTAAAATACAAAAGATGATTAAAATCATGCTAAAATAAGTAAGTTTTTGAAACAAATCTTAACTATTAATACTGATATATATGTTACAGTTAAAGTGATAAATCTGGTTGTTATTATTAATAATTACTGGTTAAAGTGAATAACTATTAATCACTTTAACCAGTTAAAGTGAACAATTCCTAGAGGAGTCTGATAAATGCAATAAAAACATGTTTATAGGTTTTGTATATAGGTTTTCATTCTCAATAGAAATTATAACAGGTTAGGTTAGTTTAGTTTAGTTTATAATGAAAAAAGTAAGGAAAGTACTTCTTTTGCACTTAATGAAATCAGAACCTAACCTAAACTAACCTGGATGTCACATGTCGAACCAGAGTGTAGTCGTAGTTTGTCGTGGGCAGATTAATGGGTGAAAGATAAACATTGTTCTGGGCTGAGCTTAATGATTGCGGGCAGATAAATGGGGATAACAAATAAAAGTTATTGTGGGCAGATGAATGGGGATCAGAGAGGAACTGATCAGTGTTTTTCTCCATTGATGAGGAAAGAGGTACAGGAACGACATTTATCTATTATCCCCATTTATCTGCCCACAATCATTAAGCTCAGCCCACAACAACGTTTATCTTTCATCCCCATTAATCTGCCCACGACAGACTATGACTACACTCTGATTCGACATGCGACATCCAGGTTAGTGTATAATGATTTCCATCCGATAAAGGTTAGGTTAGTTTATAATGATTTCTGATTTCATTGAGTGCAAAAGAAGTACTTTTCTTACTTTTTTTCATTATAAACTAACCTAACCTAAGCTGTTATAATTTCTATTGAGAATGAAAACCTATATATAAAACCTATAAACATGTTTTTATTACATTTACCAGACTCCCTAGGAATTATTCACTTTAACCGGTTAAAGTGATTAATTCTCGTAAATTATTCACTTTAACCGGTAATTATTAATAATAACCGTATTTATCATTTAACCGTAACATACACACACACATATATATATATATATATATATATATATATATATATATATATATATATATATATTAGTATTAAATCTACCACCCTCAAAAAACTTACTCATTCAAGGTATTAGTCTATATAAATATTATTATAAGCGATGTTTTAAAAAGCTGAATGTTATGATAAAATAAAGTAATACATTATTTAATTATTATTACACTTAATTATACAGCAATATCCTTTCCATTCAATATTGGTTTAAAATGTACACAACTAATATTTACTGTTCATTTACATCAGAGTTTCATATGTCCTACAGTGTGTCTTTTTTTGTAAAGTCCTGTGGAGAGGTGCCATTCATATGTATCATTGAAAAGTCATTCAGGGTGGAGGGTTTCATTGATGACCTCAACTTCTCTATTTTTAGATTCATTTGACTCAAATGTTGTTCACATGACGACATACTTACTAGTAATCAATTTTGAGAGAAATGGTAATGATCTTATTACATTATTCCTCCATAAAGATCTTGTGTGTTTAAATGCTTCCATATAACTGAAACTATTTACCACCTGTTCACAAAATTTACTGAAACTGTTTCTTCATTATCATAAAAATATTTGTTGAAATATTTACCCCAAATCTTACTTTCTTCTTTCCTAAAGTCTTCCAGATCTTTATGCCAGGTAAGTTTGAGATATCTTCTAAATACATTATTGCTTTATATATTAGATTTTTTAATACAACATTGGAATAGTGCTTTGCATGCGTTATCTGAATATTAACAAGTGCATTCAGTGCCCTACTCTATTAAGTACATCCACCTTACCAATTGCCGATGCTTCAGGATTTTTGTGTGTAATATTGTTGCTTCTTTTTCCTAATTCTTTCAGTCTGGCAAATTCTGTTAAAATATATATAATTTTTACTACTGTTTTAATTTCAGCATGCAATACTACATGTTGATATAAGATATGGCATGTCTGTCTTTAATTATGCTACCCTATTACTTTTTTCCAGCATGTTTCCTGCTCCATCTGTTCCAATGTATTAACCAGTTACAAGTTCTTCGTAAGCAAACAAATTTTATGTGTAAGTTATCTTCATGAATAGGCTAATTGCACATAAAGACTGTTGAATTCACAGCAAATGCTTTACATTAGTAGCCTAGTCATGAAGATACTTCACGTCTTGCCCAGAAAAGGAGTGTACTGTGCATTATGAGTTTATAACTGTTCATTTTCGCTTTATAATGCATCAAAGTATTCTGCAGCTTGCAGCAAAATTACAGTAATAAATGCCTCTTTCAGTTTCTGATTTTATCTGAAAGAGGCATTTATTACTGTGTATCTATGTATCTCATCCTCATTGGAATATCTGTAGAAGCATCTAGAAGAAACCTAACTCTACTGGGGTTTCCAATTTCCTTAACTAATTCTTGTTTAATAACATCAGCAATAATTGACATGTCCTTTTGATACTGGGTAAATTAATAAGTTAATTCGTTATCAGCTGCTCCTGATCAAATAACTTCACAGTGAATGAGATGATATTTTAAAATGGGCGGTGAAAAAAGATAAATTATGCAAAAAAAATAATATATTCTGAATGCATTTTGAACCAGGCTGAAAATTCACTTCATCATACTTGTTTGTGATAACTTGCCTGTGGTGAGTGTGCAGGTAGATTTCTAGAGCCGTCTTACTTACATTGAACTGAATGCTATTTCACATGCCCACATTTCCAGCCTATTCAAATTATTCTGCAAGTACTGATATCAGCTGCATTCCTGATTACTTTTCCTATCTTTGCATCATCAGCAAACAGCTGTACTTCACCTGTCAGTTTCTTCCCAAAGTCATTCTCGACCTGGTTGGCCGTTTGGTTAGCCTACCCACTCTCCAGCCAACAGGTCATGGATTTGAATCCTGCTGCAGGTATGGATGTTTGTGATTGTTTTACCTTGTGTAGTGTTGTAACCTTTGATATGCTGGAGAATTGACCTTTGCTATCCTTGTGCCATTAAGACCATAAATGATGATCATCATCATCTCAAAGTCATTAATGTAAATTTTGAATACTGTAGACCAAGGACTGATCCCTATGGTATCCAACTGCTCATATTAAATCCTGCAGACTCAAATCTACCATATACCACTTCTTGATATATATCACTCTTATCTACACTAATATTTTATAATCTAATCTCATATGAGTAGACAAGCTTATCTGTTGGCAGTTCAGTTGAACTCCCATTACATAAGCTTGTCTACTGTTGTAGGATTCTACATGGAGATTATATTGTATATGCAAAACACGACAGTTTGGTAAGTGTAAGTTGAAATTCACATGGCAGTTAAACAGGTTAGTCTTTTTACAAAGATGCCAAGATATTAACACTATCCTGAACTGTGTCAAAATTAAAAGTAGGAAATTCATTTGGCCAAGGCCCGATGTATTTATAAACAGACTAGTCTAGCACTATGATATGAACAAATTAGCATTACTCGTGTGGAGCTGTTAAAAATAAATATAGCTATCAACAGCTATCTTGAACTGTTGGCCATCCTTCTTGACATCTCTGAAGCTGCAACAAATAAGGAATTAAAAAAAAAAAGTCAAGCCAGCACAAGCAGAATTTGAAGTTTTCCAACATTGTCATTCAAGGAGAGACTACAGTCACATCTGGATCACATTATTGTAATCTGATCATCAGTAACACTAATGGAAGAAGCTGTCAACACATTAAGCCATGGTCATAACTTTTCTGTTGCATCTAGGCAAGTTCCAAAAGTAGAAATAATGGCATTTGTTGAATAAGGAATATGCGACCTGCCTGCAGTTATTGCCCGTAGCATTCATTTGGATGTACATAGTGTACCCATTAAGTAATGAGACAGTTATTATATCAAAACAGAGCACTATATTTGGAATTATCACTTACACAGATTCAAAATAATCTCCCTCCATCTCCACACAATGTTTACATCTGTTGTACAGGTGTTCAAAGGCATGCTGGAAATCCTGAATTTGAGTCACACTGCATTTGATGTCCTCATTTCACTGAAGCACTCCCCTTTCAAGGCACACTTCATCTTTGCTAAATCTGCTGGAGCAAAATCTGGTGAATGCAGGGGGGGGGGAGTTTACAGTCACACAGATTAACTTGGAAGTTAGAAGAGACAGCACTATGTTCAAAGACGATGCACAGTGCATGGGCACATTGTCATGCAACAGAAGCCATCATGGAACAGTTCTTTCCTGACACATCTCATGTGGGCTTACAGATGCTGCATTTACTAATACTGACTGTTCACTGTGGTGCCCTCAGGAACAAATTCGCAGTGTATAATTCCAACAGTGTTGGGAAAAAAAAAACAGTGACCATCGTCTTGACATGTGATTTTTGCAACCTGACTTTCTTTTGCTAGGGAGAAGATGTTCCACACTATTCCATGCTCTGGCATTTCGTTTCTGGATTAAACTGAAAACACTAACTTTCATCACCAGTGACAATTCTTTGCAACACATCACGATCTTGATCAACTGCATGGATGAAATTTTTACAATGTGCAACCCAGTGCCCTCTCTCGGGGTTTGTGCCACACACTGTTCATGTATCAATGTGTGTGGCACAAACATTGAACAAAACTTCCACTTGTGCAAATCTCTTTCCAAGATTGTCATTTGTCTTTGCAGAAACTGCCATTCACAGTGTAGGTCATTCTCCAGGGACTCCCCTCCCCCCCTTTAAACATTGCAAACCAGCAGAACATGTGCACACGGCTCAGACAGTTATTGCCATCAACGTTTTTTATGTCTTGTATTAGTACACTACTGTAGCAGTTTTTCCTAATTTACAGTAAAATTTTATCACAGCCCTTTGCTCCAAGACTCACCTTCTGACCTGTTCCACTCATACACTCTTACTTCAGTAGTTGCCACACGAAAACTGCAGCTTCACCTGACTCAAGTTGCACCTGCGATTACAACACACGAGTGTTCAAACGTTAAAATGTTTGTTACTTTTACTCAAAGGGCTATCCTGTAAAAAATCAATCTCATTACTTAACGAGCAATCTGTGTAGCTTATATCCTAACTAAATTAAAACCTCCCAATAAGGAATATCCTGCCAAAAGAAATCAGTTTTAAGAGCAATGCAATAACAGGAATATTGTTATATTGAAAGAAGAAAAAGGAAACTGCTGTGGTAATGAATGAAACGGAATGTAACAACAAAATGCATGATCTTCAATATCATTCTATTTACAAAATCGTAAATCATGAGCCTACTAATACACAAGAAGCATCATCAAATTCCTGATATATACCCTCAAGGGGTGTGCAGGATATGATAGTACTACATGTAAAACCACATCATTACTAACTTCCTATCTGCAATTTTCCTCCAAATCAGTCTTTTACCTGTCAAGAATCCAACATTATCAGATCTTATATTTCTATCTTCTAAGGCACTTTTTACTGTATCAATCCACCTATATCTTGGTCTAAATCTAGGTCTTTTTCCTGCCAACCTGGCAGAGAACACTTGTTTTGCTAATTTTTCCTCTTCCATTCTGTTTAAGAATGGAGCCATACCACCTGAGATTAGCTCTGCTAATGCATTCCTGGATGTTGACAATGTCGAGTTAATTCCTATTATCCTCGTTTTTAATATGATATTGCCATTGATGCCATCTGTTCATGCCTCTAATCTTACTCAGGACTCTCATATCAGTGGTCTCTAGTCTTTGGTCAAGTGTTTTTACTTCTGACCCAGCTCTCAGATGCATAAGTTAAAATTGGCTTGAATACTATCTTGTATACAGCTAATTTAACGTTTTGGCTAATTTCTCTCTTATTCCATATAAATTTATTCATTTGACTTCCTACCATACCATCTTTGTTGATCCTGTTGTTTATTTCCATATTTAATTTCCCATGTTCACTAAAAATCGTGCCTAAGTAGCTGAAGTGCTTTACTTGTTCTATAGGTTATCCATTCACAATGCAGTTGATATTTTCAATGTTCCTGCCTATTTTCATTGTCTTTGTCTTTTTAATGCTGACCTTCATACCATATCTATTATAACAGTTATTCAATTCAGTCAGGGAATCTTGCAGACTTGTAGTGGATTTATTTAGAAATATAACATCATCCGCATAAAGCAAAGAGCTGAGATTAACATCTGCAATTTTGATATCAGGTTTAATACCACTTTTTGTGATCCATGTAGATAATGAATAACAGAGGGGATAATGTACATCCTTGTCTCACACCAGATTTAACATTAAAACCACCTTCCTGTACTTCCTTCAATTCTAACTGCTGACTTACAACTCAAATAAAGACTAAGTATTGCTTGATATAATGCCCCATTGACACCATATAACTATAGCGTATTGAATAGCTTCTCTCTTGGCACCTTGTCATATGATTTTCCAGATCTACAAAACTTATATACAGATCTTTATTATAGTCCCATGATTTCTCAACTATCTTTTTTTTTTTTATTTTAATTTATTTTATTTTATTTTTTTTTATGTTGGGCCCATATACAGGAGGTTGGTTGGTTGGTCAACCTATAGTACATTGGTACCATGTATGTGGGTTGGGAAAGGAGGAATTTGTTTACATTTGATTTGAATGACTTTAAGTTGTATTCATTGGGAAACACAGCAGGTGGGAGACTGTTCCACAGTGCAGCAGTTGCAGGGGTAAAGGAAGAGGAAAAGAAACTTGTTCTGTTTGTTTCTAGGTGTACTGTGAAGGGTGTTGTGCAGCAGCTGCATGTGTTCCAATGAGCTTAGTACTGAGATGGGAATTATTGATGTTATTTCAGATGAGCATTTCCCATGGAAATATTTGTAGAATAAACTGCAGAGACCATACGTGTGTGTGAAAGTGGCGGGGGGGGGGGAGTTGATAAGGGATGGATCATTGATACGTCTAATTGCTCTCCTCTGTATTGAGTCTAGCATTTTGAGAAAGCTTTTAGGGGTCCCACCCCATATGTGGGAGCAATATTCAATAGTTGGGCGGATTTGTGACTTGTATAATGTTAATAGCTGTTCGGGAGTAAAGTAATGTCTTGAATGAAAGAGAAATCCTAGTTTTTTGAGGATGCAATGTTTGAGATATGTTTATGCCAGAAGAGGTTTGATTTGAGGGTGATTCCAAGGAGTGAGATCTCAAACTCTGGAAATTTGGGTATCATCAAAAAGGATACTGGGGAAAAATTGATCTTTTTTATGGGAAATAGTACAGAACTGGGTTTTATTTGCATTGAAATTTATGAGGTTATCCGAACCTCATTGTAGGATGGCTTGGAGATCGGAGTTTAGGGTGGTAGTGGTTGATGTTCTGTAGGATGAGGTGAGTTGTGTAGGGTTAGGCTTATCAAATGCAAGCGAGGGGTGTAGTGTGCTGTCGTCTGCAAAACCGTGTATTGGGTTGGAGGTAAATTACAGTAGGTCATTGATATAAAGCAGGAAGAGGGTTGGTGAGAGGACAGAACATTGTGGGACCCCTCCCCCCCCAGCATTAATTGAGTGGTGAGAGGATAGGGAGATGTCCACCATCACACACAATGTGCATCCGGACAGAAAACTGGCAATCCACCTACAGAAGTTCTGGGTCAGACTGAACGATGGTAGTTTGCCTAGTAGACCTTTGTGCCAGACCTGGTGAAAGGCTTTGGAGATATCTAATGCAACCATTTGAGATTCGCCAAACCTCTCCTTAGGATTTGTCCAGAGATGGGTGACATTATGTGAGTAGATCTCCTGTTGATTGGCAGTGGCAGAATCTTTGTTACATTCCCATGATTTCTCAACTATCTTTTGTAAAGTGGAAATCTGATCCTGACAGCCTCTATTTGGCCTTAATCCAGCTTGTTCTTCATCAAGCTTCTCTTCCATAATTCTTCTCAACCGTTTCTCAAGTATACTTGCATATATCTTACCAGGAACACTCAGTAGAGAAATACCTCTGTAATTCTCACATTCAGTTTTATTTCCCTTTTTTATATATGGGTACTATGAGAGCTCTACTCCAATCATCTGAAATTCATCCCCCTGTCTAGTCCTTCTGAACTATGCAGTGCAACCACTGTAAGACTTTTGTACCTCCATACTTCAGCATTTCTGGTTGAATATCATCTACTCCTGGTGCCTTTTCCCATTTCACTCAGCACTCTTTCACTTTCCACAGCACTCTTTCCTCCATTTCTGAGCTTCAATCTCCAGAATATCTTTCCACCTTGATATTTATTTTTTATGTTCTTGCCAAAGTCATCCCATGACTTTTGTTTAGCTTTTACACAGTGGTTAGCTTTCTTGCATTTGTCTCTGTATTCTCTAAGAGCACAAGCTGACTTATTTGCCAAGAACTCTGGATATGCTTTATTCTTTTCCTTCACTGCCTCTTTAGCTTCCTGTGTCCACCATGGAGTTCTGATTTTTCTATCCTTGCAAACAACCTCGCCACATGCCTCTCTGGCTGAATTAATCAGGATTTTCTTCAAGGTTTGACACCGAATCTCCAAGGGTTGGTTCTTGTTCTCAAACTCTCATTTTTTCTTCAATAATCTTTGTGTATTTTAGTCTATAGTTCACATCTGAGAGCTGCTCAACTTTTCGCTTTAAAACTTTCTTACATGTCATTCTTTTCAATATGAAATTCAGTTTTATCCTACTCAAGACTAAATAGTGATCGCTTCCAATTTCAAATCCTCTGTACACTCTGTTATCCTGCACCAGGGAGAAAACATCACTAGCAACAATAACATAGTCAATGAGACTTTTCTTATTCCTTGCCTCTTCTGTCCATGTGAATTTGTGCACATTTTTATGTTGAAACATGGTGTTAGTAATAACCAGTCCATGTCCTGAGCAGAAATCCAACAGGTTATAACAATTTGCCATTATTATTAGCTTTGCTCTTTTCTCCAAATTTTCCCAAAATATTTTTGTATGTCTCACAATCATTTCCTACTCTGCTATTTAGATCCCCAACAAGGACCAACTTTTCCTTTTTCATTGTGTCAGTAGCTTTCTCTAGACCCTCAAAAAATTCCTCCACTTCTACCTTAGTAGAGCCTTCTGTGGGACCATAGGCAGAAATAAGTCTCATTATCCAGTTCCCCATTATGATATTTGCCTGCATCACTCTACTTGAGACTGCCTGCCATTCAAGAAGATTAGCCTCGTATTTTGTGTTGAATACTATGGCTACTCATTCTTTTCCTTGATGGTCATTGCCTGAATATAACATTTTGTATTTATTGCTCAGAAAGATCTCACCAGTTTTTGTCTTTTTTGTTTCAGTCACCTTTATTATGTCGATCTGGTACTTATCTAATTCCTCAGCTAGCTTCATTTCTTTGTCATTCAGACTTCTTATGTTGATAGTACTGATCTTTAAATGGTGATGTTGAGTAGGGGTGTGTTTTCAGATTTGTTCCAGTAGCTGACTTTTCGCTGTTCGCCCTGGTTCCCTGGTGAAAACAATGGGGGCCTTGTTTAATCAGGCAACTCTCCAGCCGGCATGAAATTTTGTTATGTTGTACCATCATTTTGTATATTGATATAAACCAATAAGAATACAATTTGGTCGGCTAAATCCCAAATTGGCAGCCCATCCTCATTCGTTCAGTATCCAGGTAGATACCCAACAGGGTGCACCACGAGAAGGTGAGGATTGGACATTAGGTCAGAAGCCCTGGTCAGTTCTCCGCATTCCTTTAAAGCTGTATAACTGACCAGGTTATACTTTTCCTGGTCAGTTATATCAGTGACCCTTAAGCACAGTTTAGTGCCATACAATTATATAAGGCTGAGGTTAGCTAGGGGAATAGATGTCCAGTGTATTTGGCAGGAGACTAATTAAGAAATGATTCACAGTGTTAGAAAAACGATGAGGATTATGGTTAAATAGTGAACTATTTGTGATACTTCATGACTGATGGCAAAGTATTCAGCTTCCCTTACAGCTTGATCTGTGAAGTTGGAGAAGGAGAGTCAATTTGTGTTGTAGTCATTAATCTCCTAGTAAGACAATCTCATGGTCTGGGTAATTAGTGTGCAATCAACTTTTCATGATAAATAGTCAAAGAAGGACAACATAGTTGCCAGTTGTGGTTCATTTAGAAAAAGTAGATCAAGTTTTGATGTCTTTAAGTGGTGGTGAATATTATTGTCTGTGTTGATGTTTCATATGTTGGTGAAATGGATATGGAAGTGCTTTTATTGGGAAAAAATTGTGTTATTTTGGAATTTTTTGTTATATTTTTATTATTTAAAAACAATTGTATTTTTTCATGGAGGAACTGGAGAGAGATGGCTGGAGTGCTATGCGACAAGAGGGTGCCGATCAATCTAAAAGGCAAAATCTGCAGGACAATAGTGAGACCAGCTATGACATATGCTATGGAAACTATGGCACTGAGGAAAAATAACATCATCAGGATGGAGGTAGCGTATATGAGAATGCTTAGGTGGATGTGCAATGTGACCAGAAAGGATCATCTGAGAAATTATTATGTAAGGGGAATGGTGAAAGTTATGAACTTAGGAGCCAAGATACGGGAGGCAAGGTTGAGATGGTTTGGTCATGTGATGAGGAGGGAGGAAGAGTAAGTGGGAAGAAAGGTCATGCAGATGGATGTGCAGTGGAGGAGGAAGCATGGGCAGCCAACAAAGAGATGGAGAGAGATGGTGGAGGAGGACTTGAGGATGAAGAACTTGGATGTGGCTACAGCCCAAGACAGGAGGTCGTGGAGGAGACTCACTACAAACAGCGATCCTACTTAAGTGGGAAAAGCTGCAGAAGAAGAAGTTGTATTTTTTCATAATTTTGATTATTTAGGATGGAAAATATTTTTATATCTGCATTTAAAACATTAGCATTTGTATGGCTGTCTTTCATGTAAGCGTTATTAATTCAGGAAACATAAAGAGAAGGGATATGCAGCTGGGGCGAGGGACTTGTGCACATGACACCTACATAAGCAGTGTCCAGACTCCAGTTTAAGTGTGATCTTGGTGGCCTCCTTCCAGACTTGACTTGGCAGAGTAAACAGTAGCAGAATTATTCACTAGCTGATTGGGATGCCTCCACCAGACATGTTACCATTGGGTTCAGTCTTGTGCACAATCTGGATCAGCTTGTAGAAAGCTGCTTTACTGCTGTGCCATCCAATGGATTAGATACTCCCTAATTTAACAGTGTGTTAAGCATTCCCAGCAAGGTCATCATGTGCACTCATGTGGGAAGAAACAGGTGGACAGAAGCTAAAGACTCTACTGGAGAGATGAAACATGGTAGTTACCACTTCACATCTCCAATAAGCAGAGTGATGGTATTTCATCTGGTGGAGAAAGATATCTACCACCTCCACCTTGAGGTCTGGCTGGCATTTCCTCCAGTTATGGAAGATATGCATTTACACCATTTAGAAAGCAATACTTGCCTTGCCAGAGCTCTATTTGTGGAAGCAGGCCATACCATGGAAAGATAAGGACGGCTTGGCTGGGATAGGCTATATATTGCATCATCATCATCAGTCCATATACAATGGCCCATTTACAAATATATAGTGCATAATATATATATATATATATATATATATACTGTGTGTAAAATGTTTTCCCACTATTTCATCCAGACACAGTTGCATGGACTTGGGAGCATCATATTCCTCCCATTTACATTGGCCACAAACACATGACTTGTTACATGCCGTTATTCATGATAATGGATAACTCCATAATGAGTTACCTGGCGTTACTCATTATGATGCATTATGACCCATTGGGGGGGGGTATCCAATGACTTCTTTCCAAACAATGCGTAGTGTTATGTGTGTATCTGTGTTCCATAATTATGTAATTTTGTCACACAATTTCTGCTCTTATGCCATTTAGGAAACAGCTAAGAGCAGAAAAAACACAAAACCATTAAGAATATAAAATAAATAAATCCACTGACACCTTTTCCCTTAAATGAAGTAGCAAGACTATTTGGCCGTAACCAACTTTTTGAAGTCAAGCTCCACCCTTTGCCAACACTGATAGCTGGCCAAAAGCTATCACTAATTTTAATAAGCATCGAGGAGGAGAGTATGGTAGACAACTGCTGCCATGTCATGGTTCTTAATACTATTATTACTTGAGCCAAAGTGAGTTCTATAGATATTCTTGAGTTGTGTTATGAGATTGTAAACCCTGGTTTTGAGGAACAAAAACCTACTTGCCCATTCCAGAGACTGAATAACTCTGGAAACATCAAAAAAAGTTCTCCTGGTTGGCAACTAGAATTGAACATATAACAATCTTTTGACAAGTACTCTCTAGTGCTGTGGATGCAAATGATGTTTCTAAAGGGATTCTGGCTTACTAAAACCACTGAGCAAAAACTCATTTGATTTTTTTTAAGGAGCATAAAAGAGAATATTAGCCATTTTTGTACTCAGAACTTTATTTTGATATTGTACAAGTTTGTTACAGTGAAATTGGATGTTAATTTTAAAACGTATTGCATATCATTTAGATAATGTTATTATCATTGTACTACTGTTTTGCTGTGTTCAGGTTTATTTATACTGTAAAGTCCTACTTGTGTTTCTGTATTTTATTTTTTTCTTTAAGAATCAAAAATATCTTTTTATGCAGGCTATAATTTTATTCAATTATTACTGTGGCATTGCATAAACAGATCACTATATACATGCTTGTGGAAGATATTCATACTATTGACACATGCATCATTGGCCATGGCAATTCTTGGTCTGTAATCCTGTATGGTCTGTCCAGATATTCACCTATTTTATTTTAAAAAAAAATACTGTACGGTTAAGTGTTTCTGTCTATATAGGTTTACCTTTTGTAAGTTGTATTTGCATCATGAGAATACTTATAGTTGTATACATCAGTATTTGAGATGGGGAAAAAGCCATCTGAAATCTAAAATATGGGAAGTCAACCAGAAGTATATAGTGTTCAACCTGAAATGCTGACATATCATTAGATATTTTTACTGAATAATCCAGAAGGCTTGGTCAGAAGTTTGATTCCCAAATGATTAGTGTACAGCTCTCAATATATCAATTTATTAAAAAAAAAAAGCAAAATAATAAAAAAAATATAAAAATTGCTTCCATAGTGCAGTTAGAAGAGCAGTGGAACAATGCACCCTTTGATTTGAGAACTGTTTTTAACTTTCCAAAATCTAATACTACATACAAGACAACTATTACAGGCTTTAAAATACTTGTAGGTGAATATGAATTTCTTGAAAACACAACATTAATTAATTGTATCCTGTCTTCCTGAAAAGTCTCCATCATATAAGTTTTTCATAGTTATTGTAGAACAAGAAAAGGGCACTTTGACTGACTGTTGGAATGGCACAGGTGTTATTGACCAGCACTGCACAGCGAAAGGGATGACAATAAATTTGCCAAACTATGTGAAGACCTTGAGAATGTTGAAATGATAATCCTGTTTATATCAAGTAATCACCATTGCATTTGTAACATGACAGCACAAGGTCTCACATGAGCATGTTCACAAGCAGTGAGGTTAGATTTGAAGTCGTGGAACAACTACATCCCAGATTTGGCTCTATCAGGCTTCTGGTTACTTGCTAAATTGAAGACATATCTCTAGGATATTCATTTTGAAAATGATCAAAGTGAAGTGAGAAAATGGATTCCAGCAACAGCCTGAAGAGTTGTACCATGACAGCATTGAAAAACTTGTTATACATTGAAGAAATCACCCTCCCTTTCAAGGTTTTGCAAGATACATTCCTCGTCATCAAATTCCTGATATGTACCCTCAGGGTAGGTGAAGGATATACAGGTTATTCATAATGGAATAATTACAGCACAAAGAGAAATAATTAAACAACAGATTTAATCATATCAATATTTCATGTCAAACATCTTCAGGAATACAATGTTAAAATTGTAATAACACACACAAGAAATAATAAGTGAAAAAATAAAATTTGACTAAATGAAGACTAGTCTTATGAGGGGCTCCCTCTATGGGTGCTGTTGGCCAGCCTTAGATGTGGTGGGAGGCCTAAGAATTAAAATTTCTCAAATCTTAGGAAGATTAATACAACCATATTTACTGGATGGAAGATTCTAAAAAAAAGTCCTTCAAGTTTGTATTTAATGTGATTGAGCATGATAGTTTCTTCCATCTGATTCTGTGCAGGTATAAGTAGCTAACCAATGAAGGGAAAATAATTAAATTTATATTAATTTATAAGTTTAAGCCATGACTGACACAAGAATATTGGTTAGGTGTAAATGGGAATAACTTTTATTTTATTACAGTTTAAGAATTGCACATACTCACACTCATTAACTAAATGCTGCAGTCGATAGGTAAATAAAATAAATTTAATTAAAGAGTGTGAAAGTGAACATGTGGGAGACAATAAAATACTGAACGTCAATGCACTAATAATAAAATAAAATAAATTATAACATCCCACCGTTTTTTCCACTACTGGAAACAGTTCTGGAACTGTTTAATTGGAATACTGTTTATGACCTCCATTGACTTTTCTTTCACTTCATCCACATCAACGAATTGATTCATGGGAATCAAAAAAGACATATGGAGAGAGAGAGAGAGAGAGAGAGAGAGATATCAGGTGAGTAGGGAAGGTGAGGAACCACTGCCATGTTGTTTTTCGTCAAGAACTGTTGGATGGACAAGACCATGTGGACTGGGCATTGTCATGGTGCACCAACCAATCTCCCTACTCCACATTTCTGGCTGTTTTCGTTGCACACTATCATGCAGTCTTCTCAAAACATTGAGATAAAAATGTTGGTTCACTGTCTGTCCAGGAGGAACAAATTCTTTGTGCAATTCCATTCACATAAAAAAAAAAATCAACATTGTATTGATATTTGATCGTACTTAACGTGCCTGCCTTCTTGGGTCTTGGTAAATTTGCATGTTTCTATTGGCTTGATGCTTGTTTTGTTTCTGGGTCATAAACATAACACCAAGACTCATCCCTGGTCACAACTCTCAAAAGAAAGTTCTGGTCATTAAGAACTTACACCCTCAAATTGCAGCAAATATTTACTTTTTTTTTTGATCCTCTGAGCTAATGAGGCACAAATCAATCGAATACACATTTTATTTGCAAATCTTCTGTTAAAATTCACTGGCACAAACTCCATGACAAATTTGTCTCTTCAGAAACTTGCTCAATGGTCTTTCGATGATCTTCATTGTTTGCCTGGCAAACCTTTTCAATGTTTTCATCATTTCTGCATGTTGAGGGTTGGCCAGATTGTGGTTGGTCTTCATCTGACATGTCCCCATTTTTGAAATGGGGAAAAACCCTTGTAGACCTTTGTTTTACCTAAAGTATCATCCTTTAAAGGCTTGCTGAAGCATAACAATAATTTCAAATGCAGTTTTACCAAAAGAAAACAGAATTTCATGCACACTCTCTGTTCCTTGTGGTCAGCCATCACAAAATCGCTAAACTTGGTTGTAAGCACTAACAAAAAAGCAACCATAACAACGAACCAGTTCACACAGGATGACACCACTTGCTAGCCTGGTGCAGAAAACTGCACACTCGCAATGCCTAGTGGCATCACCTGTAACTAGAAAATGCATGCATGCCAAGTTCAGATTCAGGTTATTTTTGCACCCCCCCCTCGTATATTTAGCATTTTTAACAGGTTTTCTCTTGACACCTCTTCATATCCCTTAGATCTACAAAACTTAAATACAGATCCTTATTATATTTCTATGACATTTTAACTATTTGTCTTAAAGTGAAAATTTGATTGTGACAATCCCTATTTGGCCAGAAGATTTGAATTATGATAGCAAGATACACTAGTTTGCAAAAATATTTCAATTTTTCTATTCATTTAGAAGAAACATGGCATATGATAAGATGCACTTTATATTTGTTTAGTTCATAAGTTAATATTGGTAAGCTATAATTTTCATCTATATATATATATATATATATTTGTCTTTTAAAATTTCTGGTTTTTAGCTGATATCAGCTCTAAGGAAAGAAAATTTTGATTTAAAATTAAGAATGTATTTCCTGGAGGAGAAAATCGACAAAAAATTTGATGGTGACAGTAAAAAAATCCATAAAACTGTAAGTATCATCTTAGCTACAAAGATTTAATTTTAATAGTGGTAATTTTTTTTTTTTTTTTCATATAAGGAATAATGGTATGATGAAATATATAATGTTTGCACCTTTGTGAATCTTCTTCTTCAAGTGCCTTCTCCTAGAAGGAGGTTGGCAACCATGTCACGGAACCTTTTTCTTTCTTTTGCTGCTCTGGAACATTTTTGGTAATTCAAGCCAGTCCAGTCCTTAATGTCTTCGAACCACATTCTCCTGAGTCTACCTTTGTGAATAGAGATGGATAATTTGTCATTTAATTCAAAAGAACAATTTTTTTTTAGTGAACTGCATAAAATGAATGAAATAATTGATAGCTGAAATTGAATTGAATTTTAATCCACATAAACCATAAAAATGAAACAGTCTACTTCTGTTGTGTTTTTCCCTGCTAATTTAGAATATTAGTAGACCTGTCAATTAATATTATTAATTGACAGGTCTACTAAACTGATTTGTAAACAATGTATTGATTTTCATTTTACTTTAACTACTGCTCTTTAATTGTTTATGTTGTAGTTAAAAAAAAAAAAAAATCCAAATGATGCTTTCACTATAATTTATATTTGCAGAAATAGCATACAATTCTAAAAAACATTAATGTTTAGTTTTATTATAATTAAATTTTTAGGTCTGTTGTTTAGATCTATAAAGATGTAAACAAAGGATCTCAAAAAAGTGAACTGTTTGAAACTAATTAAATGATTGATATTTTCTTTTAAGTTAAAATCCATCATTTATATAACAGTAAATTATTTAAGTTAATAAACCTTTTAAGATAATTGGCTTATTTTGAATGTTAGACGTTTCCTATGTAGAGAAGCTACAGCACGAATACAGATATTTAGTTAAAAATATTGTCCATGTTATCCCATCTTGTTCATATGTCATCTCCTATCCAGGAGGCTGACTACCATGATGTGACTCATAGTTAACTATGGGCATAACAACATATGGTGAGGACCCTATCTCTTCTACATATTGTCATAAGTATCCATGGCTGTAAATCTGTGTGTGTGTGTGTTCGTGGGGCCAGTTTGCCTGTTCTGAGGGACGAAAAAACAGAGTTTCTGGATGTAAAAAATGCTCTATCTCTATATGAGACTGACTAACTCACCTTGAAGTGCCATCTTATATGGAACCATAAAATTCTACTTTTGTATTTTTTTTAATAAGCTTTGGGAATACTTTGCAGAGCAAAATACCGTATTTTCTGGTGTATAAGACGCACTTTTTTTACTTAAAAATTCATCTTAAAAATGGGGTGCATCTTATATAATGAAGGTAAAGATTGTTTCCTCTTTTCAAAGTCATACGCACTCCCTTTTATGTTCCAAGATCTTTGTAGTTTTGGCATTGGCTAAGAACGGGGAGCCCCTATTCAAGTTTCATAATATCTTATCCGAGTAATCAGTTACCGATGTTTATCAATATTGAGTTGATGCGTTGAGATATTTTATGTTCAGTTCGATATTTCCCTGTAGATTTTAGTGATGGAAAAAAACAGGCGACATTCATATTCTTCAAGTTACAAATTGCAGGTTGTAAAATATGCAGAAGAACACGGGAATAGGGAAGCTGAAAGACATTTTGGACCTCCGCCTACAGAAAAAATGATTAGAACTTGGCATGGTCAGAAGGAGATTTTGTACAATTTGGGTAAAGAAAAGTGCGCAGAACGTGGAAAAATTGTGAAGTGGCCAGAACTAGAGACCGAAGTTTTGAAATGGGTGCAAGAAAATCGGCAAAATGGCATTGCCATTTCAACAAAAATGATTTGTACACATGCAGTCAAAGTAGCCTGTGAGCGTAACATTGAAGATTTTAAAGGTGGTGCATCATGGTGTTACCGTTTCATGAAACACAGTGGGCTTTGTATGCATACAAAAACAAAAATCAGTCAGAAAATGCCAAAAGAATATGAAGACAAAATTATTTCTATATTATAAGAAATTAATGATGATAGAGAAGAGTCAGATGACAGTGACATGGGTTTTGCAGGTTTCTAAAAGGTCAGTTTACTATTAAAAATTACCTATTATTTTATCCATTTTTTTTAAAAATCATACTTTAAAGTTTAGGTTTTTTTCCAGAAAATTGTATTAAATTTCTTGGGTGTTCGTCATGTCAGCCTAAAGTTACTTTTTTTTTTTTTTTTTCAAAGCTTAAAATAATTTTATAAGCTTATAACATAAAAAAAAGTAACTTAAGCCTTAACACATGAACATGCACAACTCTTAGTATGTATTTTTTATTTAGTCTTATTGAATTCTTTCTTATACGAATTTTACACCTTTTAACTTATTTTTTAAATTTTATTTTTAATCAAAAAGCCAATACCATGGTTGCTTCCATCTTGTTTTGCACATGTTAATAGATGCCTATTGCTTAGGTCTTGGATCGTATTTCCTTTTTGTCTATCTTCTTCCAATTATATTCCATTTAATATCTTCATGCTCTTTATCTAGATTTATTAATCTGTCATCATCAATAAGCATATCTACATTATAAGTAACTATGTATAGAACTCTTGCTGATCATATTTAATGAATTATTAATTTTTAAAAGTTGGTTAGTTTATTTCCATCTGGGACATCACTTCTTTGCAGGTTTGGAACTGTTTCTTTATTCTTCTGGCCAAATAGTCTTATTTGTGATTAATAAATAATAAAGGTCATTATGGTCTTTGACATTATAGCCTTTCTTTCTTCTCTTCATATGCATGGAAGTTTTTGGTCTCATCTCCCACATTGACCACACAAATTGGGAAATGCATTTTATAGATTACTGCTAGCAGTATAGTAGAATAATAGGAAATGGAAGAGGGGGGCAGAATAGAAACCTCAAGTTGCTCTAATAGCATAATGTCTGAAGAATTAGAGAAGTTAGAAAGTAACAAGATGAAATTAAGGAGACAGGAAAGGGATTTCACCATCAAATAAGCATAAAGTATGATCAGATCCAGCTCAGGTACCTTAGGATTGCCAATGCTGTGCTCACTAGATGTGAGCCCTTGAAGGAGAAATTTGCTTATCTGTCTTTAAATAAAAATATTCAGATATATAAAAATATTTATATTTTATCTGTGTTAATCATTTTTATTGGTTTCAGAAGAAATTCTCTCAAAATAAGCTTTAACAAGTTGAATCTATTATTTTGCTTTTATTAGCCAAGTCACCAAGATATTTAATAAAACCATTTGATACTTTAATTCCTCCAGAAGAGCATATTGAAGCTGCAGCTGTTAAACTCAAAGTAACTGTCAGGAACTGCTTTTATGATATTCAGTAATCCAGTTGAGAAAAAAAAAAATGGATAAAGAATAGGTAGTGTATTTTTGTTGGCCTAGTTAGCTGAGCAGATAGTGTTCTCATTCTCCAACCAGTAGGCTGCTCGTTCATATCCCATAGAAGCATGGCTCTTTGCAGATGTTTTTAGGTAATAGACTATTTTTGTCACCAAGCCATTACTTTGCTTATTTAAGGCTTGAAGTAGCCAGAAAAAGTACCATGTTTAGTTTTTTGAACAGGATTCCTGAAGTATGGAAAGCTATTACAGCCTCATTTTTTTTTATAGACAATATTCACATTATATAAACCTTCAAGGAGTGGAGGTGAGGAGATTTGTGTCCATCCTGTAGTTATTTTACTTGCAGATTTCTTTGGTCTTAATTAAAGGTTAGTGTTTTGTTTATACTGCTCTTAACCTATTATTTTCTTAATGCATCTTATTTTTAATTTTTTTTTTTTTTAATTTTATACTGATCTGAATTTCTGTTTCAGAATATTCAGTTGAAAGTTGATAATGAAAAACTTCAGAAAGAGTTAGAAAAAAAAACTAAATGGCTTCAGGATGCACTGTGAGTATTCTGATTTTTATTTTATAAATTTCAGTTTCAATATTTTTTCCCCAGTATTTCCTTTCACACTATGATTGAGGGTCAATCATAGTGTGAAAGGAAATACTGGGAAAAAATACTGAAATACTGATTTTGAAAAATGCTGACAATAAAAATGTAGGTACTGAAATGATTTGACATTTTATTTTCTATTGAGATTTTGCTGCATTTTAATGAGATATGCTGTTAGGGTAGAGCTGGTCAGAATATATTTAAAATATATTTTATATGGGTTTTAACCGTAATATATTAGCTGTTATGAATACAATTATGAGAAAACTGACTTGCATAATGCAAAAAGTTTTGGATTTTTTTTTTTTTAATACTATCCAACTTTCAATTGAGAATCTTTTTTTCAGTAAAAAAATGGGCCTCAATTAGTTTCATCAGTATCTGCTTTGGTTTTTAAACCAAATGTTTTAGAGAATTTTTCTTCCTGGTAATGCTGTAGTCAATACTGTAAGAACTGTGACACCATTTAAATGAGCTTCCACATCTGAATCCTTTGAAAATAATAGAAGCTACTTGATGTAGCTGATATTTGGCCACAGTTTTGGAAGCCTCTACGATGATAGCTATTCCATGTAGATTTTTCTATGTTTAGAGCTGGATGGCATTACCAAGCTGTGGCCTTTTTTTGAAAGATTCAGATGAAAGTTCATTTCAGTTTTGTCAGGGTTCTTATGTTAATGGCTGATGCAATGCTTAATAGAAATCTGAAAACATGCTGTAAGCATTTTCTCTATTATTATTATGATTATTATAGAGATTTTAGGGAGCCAGGGATTTATTGGCGGGCACACATCGCCAACAGCAGTTATACTTTTTCTTAAATTCATTCATACAGCTTGCATTCGCTCACCTAGTAAGCCATTCCAATCATGCATTGCTCTGTGGGAGAAAAATCTCACTTTCAACCCTTTTTGGACTGCATTCATTCTCAACTTCCAATGATGCTCTCTCTCAACTTCTCCTTGCCTTCTATAAAATGAAAAATTCTATCTACTATGCTGTAGGTCTTAATTATGTCATTTTACTTTCTCCTATTTTTTACTATGCAATCCACACATGCTCAGTCTATTTGTGTAATCTGTCACAATTCTGATATAATCTTTAATATCCTCTTTTGCACTTGATCTGCTGTACCTGCATCACTTTGAAAAACCAAGCGACCAGATCTTTGCACAGTAGTCTAGGCGAGATTGTATCATGACCTTGTAAGGAATAAGGAAGGCAAAACGACTTCCTTATTTCTTACAAGTCAATGTTCATTTTGGCATTGCTGTAGTATAATTTGAAAAGCATAATTTTCATTTCTTTCTGCTCATTTGAAATCTGGAAAATGTTTGTATAATTTCAAGTAACATAGTCTCTTAGACTATTTTTATTTTTTATTTTCATTCTAGGACTAACAAAATAAATTAGACAGTCCATAACATTGTGTAACACCCGTTTCATGTCATAATGCAACATAGTATTAGATATGTTTGGTCTAGGTCCAAGGAAGTGATTTATATTTCTTGTTCTTCTTTATTTTATTTTATTTTATTTTGTGTGTTTCATCAAGCTCTGTTAAAATTTTCTTATCTAGTTATGATTTTGTATATTCATCCATTTTAAATGCTGCTGAATCACTAACTGGATTCATCCTTGAGCAATGTTATTAGTGATTGCAGACTCTAAGTGATTAACTATGCACTGAAACTTAGCTTAATTATTTTAAATGAAGTCAGAAATCACTCCAAGTACATAGGAATAAATTTAGTTCATCACATGTTATTTACAGTGATTAATATAAACTCATTAGCAGTGCTCAACAAATACACTTGCTCATAGTGAGTAGATTTTTCTGCTTTTGTTTTTATATTAATAAAAATATTGGTGGGTTGGGAAAGGAGGAATTTGTTTACATTTGATTTGAATGACTTAAAATTGTATTCGTTGGGAAACACAGCAGGTGAGAGACTGTTCCACAGTGCAGCAGCTGCAGGGATGAAGGAAGACCAGCAGAACGTGCAGCAGCTGCACGTGTTCCAATGAGCTTAGTACTGAGCAGGGGAATTTTGGATGAGCATTTCCCATGGAAATATTTGTAGAATATACTTACTGCAGAGACCAAACGTCTGTGTAAAAGTGGGGGGAGAGAGAGAGAGGGTAAAAGATGGATCATTGATAAGTCTAATTGCCCTCCTCTGTATTGAGTTGAGCATTTTGAGGGAGCTTTTAGAGGCCCCACCTCACATGTGGGAGCAGTATTCAATAGTTGGGTGGATTTGTGACTTGTATAATGTTAGTAGCTGTTCAGGGGTGAACTAACGTCTTAAGTGGAAGAGAAATCCCAGTGTTTTTGAGTCTGGGGATGCAACGTTTGAGATATGTTTGTGCCAGGAGAGGTTTGATGTGAGGGTGATTCTGAGGAGCGAGATCTCAGGCTGTCAGGAAATTTGGGTATCGTCGAAAAGGATACTGGGGAAAAGTTGTTCTTTTTTATGGGAAATAGTACAGAACTGGGTTTTGTTAGCGTTGAAATTTATGAGGTTATCCGAACCCCATTGTAGGATGGCTTGGAGATCGGAGTTGAGGGTGGTCAATGTTCTGTAGGATGAGGTGAGTTGTGTAGGGTAAGGCTTATCAAATGCAAGTGAGGAATATAGTGTGCTGTCATCTGCGAAACTGTGTATTGGGTTGGAGGTCAATTACAGTAGGTCATTGATAAAAAGCAGGAATAGGGTTGGTGAGAGGACAGACCTTTGTGGGATCCCCCCCCCCAGCATTAATTTAGTGGTGGGAGGATAGGGAGATGTCCACCATCACACACAGTGTGCATCCGGACAGAAAACTGGCCATCCGCCTAGAAGTTCTTGGTCAGACTGAATGATGGTAGTTTGCCTAGTAGGCCTTTGTGCCAGACCCAGTCAAAGGCTTTGGAGATATCTAGTGTAACCACTTGAGGTTTGCCAAACCTCTCCATAGGATTTGTCCAGAGATGAGTAACATATGTGAGTAGATCTCCTGTTGATCAGCAGTGGCTGAATCCATACTGGCAGTCATTTATTTGGTGAGTGTCTTCAAGATAGTGTAGAAGGTGGGAATTGATGATTTTTTCCATTACCTTTGACAGGACTAAGGTAAGTGAGATAGGGCAGTAATTGGATGGCAGTAACTTGTCACCCTTCTTGGGAATGGGCTGAATATAGGCCAATTTCCAGTTTGTGGGATAGATTCCAGTGGAGTAGGAGAGTATATATAGGTGACATAGGATAGGGGTCAGTTCTGAAGCACAATTTTTCAGAATAATTGGAGGGAATGCCATCGTGGCCAGGAGACTTTTTTGTGTCCAATTAGGACAATATTTTTCTGATTTCATCCTGGCAAAAGGATATAGGGAGCATTGTATGGTGGGTGTCTGGAATGGTTGGGGGACATTTACCATCATTAGTTATGCATGCATTTGAAGCAAAGTATGAGGCCAGAAGATTGACTTTTTCTGTGGGTGATGGGGCAGTAGAGCCATCAGGGTGTGGGAATAGTGTTGGACAGAAGTTGAGGCCAATTGCTTTGGCAAGAGACCAAAAGGCTCGGCTGCCATTTGGACAGACTGCTAGTTTCCTGCTTTTTGCTCTTTCGAACTCTGTTTTGGAAGCGTTGATTGTTTTTTTTTTTTTTTTTGCATCTATTACGGGCGTTGGTGTAAGCTTTGAGGGAGGATGAGGTTCTTGATTTCAGCCAGTTGTGGTATGTCTGGTGTTTCATCTCTACAGCCTTGGCACATCTTTTGGAGAAGTTTTAGGGAATGGCAGTTCAGAGTGTTGTGTGGAATGTTTGTATTCATATGAGGATTACTTTGGTAATAAGCTCGGTGCATATGTTTGGGTTGGAAGGCCGGAAGCAATAGTCCAACCAGGGAATGCAGCATAGATGTTGCAGAGGCTGTCCCACTTGGCACTGTTATAGTGCCAAACTACTCTTGTATGGGAGTGTCTGTGTAAACGTTGTTGCATGGGGGAAGAGATGAGCCCTAGGTTGTGGTCAGAATTGCCCAGGGGGCTCACTACTTTCATTGTGTATTTGGAGGGGTCATTGGTGAGGAAGAGATCTAGGGTGTTTGGGATATGGCTTGGGTTATCTGGTATTCTGGTTGGCATCTGGACAAGTTCTGTAAGGTCGTGGTGATGGCAAATGTTTCTGCATCTTTGCCTGCAAGATCTGTACAACCGGAGGAGGAAAGCCAGCTAGTGTTGTTGGCGTTAAAATCTCCTAGAAGGCTGATTTTGCTGTTGAGAAAGTGAGATTGGAGAAAGTCGACTTTTAGGGAGAGGAAATTAAAGAGCTCGGGGTGGTTGGTTACATTGGGGTAGCGATAAAGGCAGCAGATGAATTGAACTGAGTGGTGAAAGGATATTTTCAACCAAAAAAGGTCAAAGTTGGGTGATTCTAGGTTAGGTGCTTTCTAGCAAGGTATGTCTAAGCAGATGGATGTGCAGACACCACCCTTGGGGCAAAAGTTGTTGAAGAGTGAGTAGTTTGGGAGGTTGAGATAAGTGGTGCTGGGGGGAGGTCAGATTTGGGTTTCTGCCAGGAAGAGTAGGTGGGGTTTGGTAGACTGTAGGTGGTAGTGGACACCATTCAGGTTGGAGTTTAAGCCATGGATGCTGATGAAGTGGATATGTAGGGGTTTGTGGGACTTTTGTTGGACTGCATGGGTCTTGCACATTTCCTATGCAGTGCCTGCCTGCTGGTCTCATGGTGGCTGCTAGTGGCATCACTTGGTTTTTTCACCAGTTCTTCTTGTCTGTAGTTGATGGTCCAACTGTTGTCACTATTTTGATGTCTTTCTTCGAGTTGTCTTCGAAGCTGACGTCTTCATTCTCTTTGTGCAAATGATGTCTTGTTTTGCACGTATGCGCGATTGGGGGTAGGAGTCTTTGAACGTGTTGTTGATCGCTGTTATTATTTTTGATGTGCTTGTCGGCATGTCGTAAGTCACTTTTACTAGGCGCAGAAAGTTCGTACTGTCACTTCCTTTTATTTATAGGCCCAAAACGATGGCACCTGACGATATTCTCGGGATCGATGTTACATTCTTCGGTTAGTTTCTTGATGTCCTCTTGTAGGGATATTCCATTTTCCGCCAGGAAGTTCAGAATGATGCTGTTGAGTTTTTTGTGTTCAGCCTCCATCAAGTCATTTACTGTTGATGCGATTAGATCGTGAAGTTCTTTCACTGGCGGAGTGGAGCTTGCATTGTGCTGGTTTTCGATTTGATCTAGCTTAGCTTCGACTGCACGTATTTTGTCGGTAAAAGTTTCATTTAAAGCATTGATGTGCTGTTTGAGATTTTCGACGCGTTTGCCTATGTTCAGAAGTTGTTCTACCGAAGGAAGGCACAGCGAACAGAAGTACGGCTGGTTAAGTTCGATAAGTAGCTTATGTGCAGCTTCATCAATTTTCGCACAGATAACGTGCAGCCAGTGGCAACAGAACTTGCAGAATATGCCGTTTTTTTTGTCTGTGACACCTTTTTTTTGTCTATGATCGTTCGCCATTGGCTTTTAGTGCTGCCATCTTTGCTGTGTATGGTAGGCGTCATGTGCGCTTACACGTGGCTGATTTTGAATTGGAAGGATAACTGATTTAATACACTAAAAGTACTTACAGGTTGTACTGAAGTATTCCGCTGTTAGGTTTCTGTTTGATGGTTAATTTCAATGGAAAAACACTCGCAATAACGGTAAATTAGGGAGCACAATCTTATAGTAGCTTGTTCGCTGATGCCACCTGGTGTCACTTCGTAATGCACAATATGTATTTTACTTGAATAAATGTTAAAGAAATACACAATGTGGTAGTTGCTATTTGCTTGAAGGTTTGCTTTTGTGAATATATATTATTGCAATTTCTGCAAAAGTACTTCAGTCTTTTATGCAAACTAATATGAAGGTTTTTAAACTTAATGCTGCTAATATCCCTATAAGTGCTAAATTTTGTCACCTGTATGCAAAAACTATTAATATGCAAGATAAACTTGCTCAGATTATTTGGTATCTTTTAAAAGGCATTAAATGCATTCATCATGCGTATCAAGGATTTAGGCCTAGCATGGCCTGTCTGGCCTTAGAAGTCATTGTTGAATCGTTTAAGAGGACGTCCTGGTTTTCTTTTATCTAATGGCTTGTACTTTAAGGCTTATTTTGGTAATCTTTCTGTTTTCTTTCTTTGAATGTGTTCCATTCATTTTTTAATTTTCATTTTTTAATTTTTTTCTATTACTGGTTCTTGGTTTAATTCTTTCATAATTTCTTCGTTTTTTGGTGATCAAATAGGGTATACTTTGCAGTTTTTCTCATAAACTTCATTTCTGCTGTTATTAATCTTTGTCTTTTTGTTTTGTTGTCTAGATTTCGCTTCCATACATTAAGACTGGTAGGGCTAATGTATTGTATACTTTTAGTCTGGTTTGTTTTTGAAATAGGTTTGATTTAAATATAGAGTTAATTACACCTGTTGTTTTTAAATATTTTGCAATTTTTACATTTATATCTTTTTCATTTTCATATGTGATCACACATCCTAGGTAGTTAAATGAATTACTTGTTCTAAGATCTTGTTATCTATTACTATTTTAGTTTTTGCTGGATCTTGTCCTTTAAAGGCCATAGTTTTTAATTTTTCTGTTGATATTAAATTATCATACCATAATTTTTGGCCATCTCATTTAAAATCTAAAATAGCTTTCTGTAAGTTATTTTCAGAATTTGTAATTATTATTTGGTTGTCGGCAAAGAGGAGAATGTTTAAGTTTACTGTAGGAGAAAGTTTAATTCTTTGATGTAAATTTTATTCCATTTTATTATTATTTCATTTAAGTAGATATTAAAAAGAGTTGCTAAGAGGGGACATCCCTGTCGGATCCCTTGGTTTATCTCTCTCATATATGATAGCTCATGATTTAATCTTATTTGTATTTGATTATTTTCATATATACTTGTGATAGCTTTTAGAATATTATTTGGTATTTGTCTTTCTTTTAACTTGGTCAAATGCTTTTTCAAAGTCAATAAATGCAACATGTGTTTCTAAATTGTATGCTCTTCTTTTCTCTATTATTAATTTTAGGCAAAAGGCTGGGTTTATACATGATCGTCCTTTTCTAAATCTATTCTCTACTTCTAAAATAAAGTTTTCGGAATATTTCATTAGTTTGCTATTTAATATTCTGCTATATATTTTGTAACAGGAATTTAGTATACTGATACCTCTGTAGTTTTTAGGATCATCTCTATTACCTTTTTTAAAGATAGGAATCACAGTTGTTTTTTTCCATTCTATTGGGGGGGATACCAGTTGAATAAATTATTATTTAAAAATAATAAGAGTCTTCCTTTGAATCTTGTTCCTGCATATTTATATAGTTCTGAACCTAGCTTATCTTCTCCAAATGATTTTCCGTTTCTTGTTTCTTTCAGGCTGATTTCTAATTCTTCTTTAGTTATTTACTTTTCATTTTCATTAATTGTTTGCCAGTTGTCTTTTTTAAAATATTTGTCTGTCCACAATTCTGTGTAGTAATTTAGAAATTCTTCTAATTTCAATTCGGTGTTTAATTTTATGTTTTCTTTGATATCTGCATTTAAGTGTTTCAAAATCTTATATACATTGGGTCTTATTTTATATAAATCATGTTCTAAATTAGAAACAGATTTGTTCCATGTTCTCTGTCTTTTTCTGACTTCTCTTTTAGATATGGCTCTTATTCTTTTATATTCTATTTCATCTTCTATAATCTTTTACTGCTTAACCATTTGTGATAGGCCTTCTTTTTTCTTTTTGATTATTTCTTTGATTGTATCATCCCAGATCTTCAGTTTTTTTCCTTTTATTGAATTTTTTGGTATGTTCGGACCACACACACGTATACATGGTGGGCTCCCCTATCCGCCACCCAGGGGATGTGCTCCTTAGGGGTTACAGGGTCCCACCAAGAGTCTGTTTCTTTTCTGTTTTTAATAATAGAGTAAAATAATGAAAAATTGAAAACAGAAATTTTCAGGTTGAAATATTTGTTTTGACTAGAATATCTCCAGGAGGAACGAGTTTTATTTGAAATGACATTTATTTATTTCGTATCCAAACACAAGTGATACAGTAGTAAGTGGTACAACATTATTTACAACAAATTAGGATACATTACAAATGAGAACAGCTTAAATATGGTAGGTGAATTATTCAGGGAATAATAATTAAATATGAAAAAAAAGAAACTATACATAACTTGTATCTATGGTCAGATGTTCCTCCAGTATCTTGCACAATCAACTGCTGTTTCTGTGCAGGATATAAGATCCTCTTTTGTTCAAGGTGATGGAAGAAAGGGACAAGAAAGAAGGTGTTCCATTTGACTGGGTTGTCCCACACTCACAATTATTTGGGCTAGTGAGGTATCCCCATTTGATGAGGTTTTGTTTGCAGCATCCTGTCATTTGAAGTCTGCTGAGGCTTTAACAAGTATTCCAGTCCCACACTCACAGTTGTGTGAGTGTGGGACTGGAGAGTGGGCACCACGTGGAAGATGTTCGGCTGTTGGAATACCAGTATTATTTTCAGGATATATTGCAAGCCATTGTTGAAGTCTCGTCTCTGGGAGGTTTTTACGTGATTCAACAGTTGCCAGGCAGCTATGTCGGGATCTTAGTCTTTGGGGCACTGCGGTCTGGCCGATGGCGTTCATCATTCATTTGTCTGCTTGAAATGACATTATCAGCTATTTACTAATAGGCATAATGCTGAAGCCAATTAGTATCACTTTTGTTTAATGTTCTTATAGAAGTAAACAATTCTTGCCAAACCAATTTTTGAGAAATTTAATGTTGGTGATCCTTAAGAAAATTCATTGACCAGATTCTGTATTACTCAAGGTTAGACATTCTGATCTGCCACATTATGTGGAACCCAGGGAACATTTTATTTTATTTGAGATTGGCTCACCCCCACTTTTCCTATATCTCTAAAAAATTCCCAAATTGTTTAGGCAATTAAGATTTTAATACGAAATTATGAACTGAAGAATTTTTTTCTTCTTTTTTTAACAAACAAATTTTGTTATGTAAATTTGATGTGCAGAACTCAAATTTACACTGGCCCTATATTGCAGTACATTATCAGCAAATTCAAAACAAACTATTCGTAGGCCAGACTTTGCTTACTGTTCAAATGCCAGTCAAGTCTTCTGGTTCCTTTATTAGGTATAAACTAACTTTCCATTTTTTCACCTCTGCAATGTCAAGATCACTATTATAACATCATCCACAGATAACACTGATAAGCTCTGTCTGTGGCCAATGTCTACTAGTCACAGATAAGCCTACTGTGCTCTATTCCACTTTAAGATTGCAGCCTGCTGACCACAAAGAAGGTGCATATTCCTCTGTGCTTCCTCTCTGTGCCTACTCCTATTAACGAATGTTGTTTTGATGGAAAAGGCAATATTCCTTTTTGGCTTCTCGTGTGCTCTTAACAGTTGTGTCATTCGTGATTTGCTGGTAGTGTGTCTTAAATTAACACACGTTTCTTGTAGATATACTTATACGTTGGTAATACATAACTGTCAGATTTTAGGGAAAGACAACTTATACTGGAATATTAATTAAAAAAAACTTTAATTAATACTTCCTATATTTCGGTAATGTTAAATAACCATCTTCAGGGAACATAAAAATAATGATATGTGCAAGCAGGGTCACTAACACTAAACAAATATGGCTGAAGAAAACAACTGAAGTTGGTCCTAGAGTCCTAAAGGTGCCCCTAGTGGGCTAAATTGGATTGTCTTGGCTGTAGGGCTGATGTTCTTAGAATGCAAGCTTCTCATATTTGGGGCAGTCTCATGCATCCAAATTTGTTGATGTTTGGAGAGTTTTTTAGAGATGAGGCTGATTCCAGGATATAAGGAATGGTGATAGATTTAGAGTAATCTCTGTTATGGAGGGGGGGTAATTGGTTTTAATATGTCCTACCAGCCAAATAGGCAGAATATCTAATATATATATATATATATATCTGAACATAAGGACTATATCTGGTTCCACTTCCACTAATACAGCCACTCAGGACTTGCTGACTATGCTTTGGACACCCACCACAAAATACGCTGGAAGAAAGCCACTTTACTACACCACAGCAAGTATAAATATGAAAGATTATTCCTGGAATCAGCCTCGGTGCTAAAAACTCCCCAAATATGTGAAGCTTGCATTCTAAGAACATCGGCCCTACAGCCAAGACAACCCAATTTAGCCCACTAGGGAGCACCTTTAGGACTCTAGGACTGACATCAGTTGTTTTCTTCATCCATATTTGTTTAGTGTTAGTGCCTGTGTGCACATATCATTACTTTTATGTTCCCTGAAGATGGTTATGTAACATCACTGATATTTAGGAAGCATTAATTAAAGTTTTTTAATTAATATTCTAGTATATGTTGTCTTTCCGTAAAATCTGAGAGTTAACCCATGTTTCATCCAGAAAAATTATACTTCTCCCAGCTTGTTGGTGCTGTCTAATAACTTGAAGGTATCGAAATGAGATGTAATTATCGAAAAGGATGTAATTGCCAAGCAATTACATCCTCTCATTTCTGAAGGTTGCTGCACGTCGCTGTTTTATGTACCTAAAGCCAAGATCTTCCATCATCCAATAAATCTTCTTTCTTGATCCTTTGTATTTTTACTAAATAGCTTAAGGAAATTACAACGTATACTAGGATATACATTAAAATAAATTTTAATACGCTTCCAATATTTCGGCAACGTCACGTTGCCATTTTCACAGGAACTTGAAAACAAGACACTTGCACGCAAGCACAACAAACAGTAAATGAGGACAAAGCAGGAAGCTATTCTTTCTCCTAAAAGTCCTGATGGTGGCGCCTAGCAGGCAATGTTGGTATTCTTGGGCGATTGTGGTGAAGGTCTTCTGATGTAGGTTTCCCAAATTTGGGGCAGTCTCATGCAACCAACTTTGTTGAGGTTTGGATTGTTTCTTGTGGCTGAGGCTGATTCCATGAAAAGCCTTCCATATTTGAATTTACTATGGTGTATTATTGTGGCTTTCTTCCACCATATTCTATGGCAGGTATCCAGCGCATGGTCTGCAAGACCAGAGTGGCTGTACTGGTGAAAAAACCGGATGTAGTCCTTGTGTTCTGAAATTCTGATATTAGCCAAATGGCTAATATCAGAATCTGTTCCAATGACAATGCCCTAACCACAGAACTAAACCACATTCTCAACACTTTCTTAGCCAATATCTACCCCCCCCCTTCCCAACCCCCAAAAAATATTGAAACCAGTAAACCACAACCCCCCTCCCACCTCTCACAAAAAGGATTTAAAGCCATTACCATACCCTATATCCAAGGCACCTCGGAAAAAATTACAAAAATAAAATCTTAAAAAAAACATGACTTCTTGTTACAGACCATATAAAAAATTGGCATCCCTTATCCGCTCTACTAAAGACCCCCCCACCTCCTAGACCTACCTGGCATATACCAGGTCCCTTGCAGCTGTAAGCTGTCCTACTTTGGCCAAACAGACAGGACAGCTAATATCAGAATTTCAGAACACAAGGACTACATCCGGTTTCACTAGTACAGCCACTCTGGTCTTGTAGACCATGCGCTGGATACCTGCCATAGAATACGGTGGAAGAAAGCCACGTTAATACACCGTAGTAAATTCAAATACGAAAGGCTTTACATGGAATCAGCTTCAGCCCTAAGAAACAATCCAAACCTCAACAAATTCGGTTGCATGAGACTGCCCCAAATTTGGGAAACCTACATCAGAAGACCTTCAGCCCAATCGGCCAAGAATACTAACATTGCCCGTAGGGGCACCATCAGGACTTTTAGGAGAAGAATAGCTTCCTACTTTGTCCTTATTTACTGTTTGTTGTGCTTGTGTGCACGTGTCTTGTTTTCAAGTTCCTGTGAAAATGGCAACGTTGCGTTGCCGAAATATTGGAAGTGTATTAAAATTTATTTTAATGTATATCCTAGTATACGTTGTAATTTCCTTAAGCTATTTAGTAAAAATGCATAACCAACGTCTAAGCCTTTCCACGAGAATTGATCCTTTGTAATTGTTGGCATCTACAGTATATTTGATAGGATATTAATAAAAGGTTCAGGATGTTTGGAGAATGAAGATTATCCTGTATTCTCGTTGGTTGATCTACGCTTTGTATTAGATCATTACTAATAGGAAATAGAGTACTTCAACATCTCTTCCCTCTTCATCATCATCAAATTCCTGCCATGTACCCTCTAGGGGTGTACAGGATGTGATAGTACTACATGAAAAAAATTATATCATTACTAACTTCCTATCTACAATTTTTCTCCAAATCAGTCTGTTACTTGTCAAGACTCCAACGTTATCAGATCTTATGTTTCTATCATTTAAGGTACTTTGTACCGTATCAATCCACTTATATCTTGGTCTTCCTCTGGGTCGTTTTGCTGCCAACCTGGCAGAGAATACTTGTTTTGCTAATCTCTCTTCGCCATTCTGTTTAAGTGACCATACCACCTGAGATTAGCTCTGCTAACGCATTCCTGGATGCTGACAATGCCAAGTTCTTTCCTAATATCCTCATTTTTAATATGATATTGCCATTGATGCCATCTGTTCACGCCTCTAATCTTTCTCAGGACTCTCATATCTGCGGTCCCTAGTCTTTAGTCAAGTGTTTTACTTCTGACCCAGCTCTCAGATCCATAAGTTGAAACTGGTTTGAATACTGTCTTGTATACAACTAATTCAGTGTTCTGACTAATTTCTCTCTTATTCCATATGAATTTATTCAATTGACTTCCCACCATACCAGTTTCGTTGATTCTGTTGTCTATTTCTATATTTAATTTACCATCTTCAGTAAAAATTGTGCCTAAGTAGCTGAAATGTTTTACTTGTTCAACAGGTTCTCCATTCACAACACAGTTGATATTTTCAATCATTCTGCGTATTTTCATTGTCTTTGTCTTTTCAATGCTGACCTTTATCCCATATCTATTACAACAGTTATTCGATTTAATCAGAGAATCTTGCAGACGTGTAGCGGATTTATTTAGATGTATAACATCGTCCGAGTAAAGCAAAGAGCTGACATTAACATATCCAATTTTGATATCATTATTTAATACCACTTTCCTTCACGATGCGATCCATATAGATAATGAATAACAGAGGGGATAATGTACATCGTTGTCTCACACCAGATTTAACATTAAAACCACCTTCCTGTACTTCCTTCAATTCTAACTGCTGACTTACAACTCAAATAAAGACTAAGTATTACTTGATATAATGCCCCATCGACACCATATAACTATAGTGTATTGAATAGCTTCTCTCTTGGCACCTTGTCATATGCCTTTTCCAAATCAACAAAACTTAAATACAGATCTTTGTTATATTCCCATGCTTTCTTGACTATTTGTCGTAAAGTGAAGATCTGATCCTGACAGCCTCTATTTGGCCTGAATCCAGCTTGTTCTTCACCAAGCTTTTCTTCCACAATTCTTCTCAACCGTTTCTCAAGTATATTTGCATAAATCTTGCCAGGAACACTCAGTAGGGAAATACCTCTGTAATTCTCACATTCAGTTTTATTTCCCTTTTTATATATTGGTACTATTAGAGCTCTACTCCAATCATCGGGAATTCGTCCCTCTGTTCTGTCCAGGCTTTCTGAACTATGCAGTGCAGCCACTGTGAGACTTTTATACCACCATACTTCATCATTTCTGGTCGATTATCATATACTCCTGCTGCCTTTCCACATTTCAAGCCTTTGATGGCTTTTTCTACTTCAAGTATGGATATGTATTCCTGACTGCATGCCTGGTCAGTGTCTTTTACCACTATGCTGTCATCACTGTTGTTTCATTTAGCAGTTTTTCAAAGTAATTACTCCATACTTCAAGGATATCTTTTTCTCCTGTTTTCATGTCACCTCAATCATCTCTAACTCCTTTTACAGCACTCTTTCCTCCATTCCTAAGCTTCTTCAACAACCTCCAGAATATCTTATCACCTTCTTGATATTTATTTTCTACGTTCTTGCCAAAGTCCTATGACTTTTGTTTAGCTGGTTAAACAGTGTTTTGTTTTCTTACATTTGTCTCTGTATTCTCTAAGAGCACAAGCTGACATATTTGCCAGGAACTTTTGATATGCTTTCTTCTTTTCCTTCACTGTGTCCACCATGTGGAGTTCTAATTTTTCTATCCTTGCAGACAACTTCACCACATGCCTCTCTAGCTGAATCAATCAGGGCTTTCTTCAAGGCTTGCCACTGAATCTCCAACGGGTTGATTCATGTTCTCAAATTCTTTCATTTTTTCTTCAATAATGTTTGTGTATTTTAGTTCTACAGTTTACATCTGAGAGCTGCTCAACTTTTGTTCGCTTTAAAACTTTCTTACATGTTATTCTTTTCAACATGAAATTCAATTTTATCCTGCTCAAGACTAAATAGTAATCACTTCCAATTTCAAATCCTCTGTACACTCTGGTGTCCTTCACCAGGATGAAAACATCACTATCAATGAGACTTTTCTTATTCCTTGCCTTTTCTCTCCATGTGAATTTGTGCACATTTTTATGTTGGAACATGGTGTTAGTAATAACCAGTCCATGTCCTGAATAGAAATCCAACAGATATTTGTCATTATTATTAGCTTTGCTCTTTTCTCCAAATTTTCTCAAAATATTTTTGTATGTCTCACAATCATTTCTACTCTGCTATTTAGATCCCCAACAAGGACCAACTTTTCCTTTTTCATTGTGTCAGTAGCTTTCTCTAGAGCCTCAAAAAATTCCTCCACTTCTATCTTAGTAGAACCTTCTGTGGGACCATAGGCACAAATAAGTCTCATTATCAAGTTCCCCATTCTGATATTTGCCCACATCACTCTACTTGAGACTGCCTGCCATTCAAGAAGATTAGCCTCGTATTTTGTGTTGAATACTATGGCTACCCCTTCTTTTCCTTGATTGTCATTTCCTGAATATAACATTTTGTATTGATTGCTCAGATAGATCTCACCAGTTTTTGTCTTTTTTGTTTCAGTCACCTTATTATGTCGATCTGGTACTTATCTAATTCCTCAGCTAGCTTCATTTCTTTGTCATTCAGACTTCTTATGTTGATAGTACTGATCTTTAAATGGTGATGTTGAGTTTTCAGATTTGTTTCAGTAGCTGACCTTTCGCAGTTCGCCCTGGTTCTCTGGTGAAAACAACGGGGGCCTTGTTTAACTGGGCTATGCCCCAGTTGGCATGAAATTTTGTCATGTTGTACCATCTTTTTTTATTTTTGGTTTAACCAATAAGAATACAATTTGGTCGGCTAAATCCCAAATTGCCAGCCCATCCTCGCTCGTTCAGTATCCAAGTAGATAACCAACAGGGTGCACCACGAGAAGGTGAGGTTTGGACATTAGGTCAGAAGCCCTGGTCGGTTCTCCGCATTCCTTTAAAGGCTATGTGGAGGTCTCCTCTCAGTTATACAGCTTTGACCCTTAAGCACCCTTCTTCCCTCTTAAATGTTTATAATCCATATTTAGAAGTCAGTTTGAATTGTGAACATGAAGTCTCCAAGGAAGATTTCACTGTTTGGGTGTAATAATTAGACCATAGGAAATAAATCTACAGAGATAAGTGAATAGGTTATAGTTAATAACATAATTAGAAATGCAGCAAATAAAAGCAACAAAGTGATAGGAGATTTTGAGCTAGAGCAGATGGGAGAGGTTCTAGATTTAGCAATGTCTGACATGTCATGCAAGAGTTGATAAATATGCATGCTGTCAAAAAGAATCAAATTGTAGGTTTGGATAGGTGAGGATGCCATTTGTGGTTTTGTGATAAATAGATCAGTTTTGTATGCAAGTGATGGAACATGTCATTGAGGTTAGTGAGTTGGATCAAAGTGTTTTTTTTTACATGGGATTTTATTTTTTTTTTTAGAGTTGGAGGAGGAAGCATGTATTTTTTATTTTATTTACGATGTGCATTACAATATATCCAAATAATTTACATTTTTTGTTTTGGTTTGATCATTTTTATTGGCAATGATTATTTGAATTGATAGTAATAAATAATTCTTGAGGAACTTGCTGAGATTTAATAAAATTTGGCATTGAGGATCTTTAGTAAAATATTTGAGGTGATAAACAAAAAACAAATTGATATTTTGTGACCTGCATTATAACTTTATTACAAAAGTCCATCATTCAGTAAATGTCTTTGAATAGTGTTACTTGTAACTTTGACATCACAATAAGCCTTTCCAAAAACAGTGGTAATACCAGTAATTGAAAATTCAGCCCCATACCATTTCAATTGTATTGCATGTAAACAATTATATGCAAAATATTCATAGCACAGTTACAAGAATGATGGAACCTTGCACTCTTCAATTGGAAAATATTTGATTCCAATTCTTGTCATGATGAGAGAAATCTTTATATGGAGGGTCAGCCAACTCACTTTCAACTGAAGGCTAGTTAGTAGCTCATATAAAGATAGCAGGGTTTTATCTTCCAAAAACTCAGCAGCAGAATACAGATAAATTGGCCAGAGAATGCACTCAATTAACAGTCAAAAATGCTATTATTGGATAATACAGGTAATGGATAAAAAAATGGAAACAGTGACATGCTTCTAACGCTTCTATTATATTAATCGAAACAACACCATATTGGTGTTTTGTCCAATGTGGGCATCTAGGACATCCTTTATTCTTGAGGGAGAGACTATCAGTGCTTGGAACTCAATAGGAGGAATTTTACACTATTTGTGCGACAGAAACTGGATGAATTTGCTGGAAGTTTATTTTTCACTTGGTTAGACTATAATAAATTTAGTTTAGTCCTTTATCCAAGTGTAAGCAAACAAAGTTTGCGCCTGAAAATATCTTCAGGATAAGGTAGTGCAACACTAGGCAACTCCGAGCAAAGGTGGACCTAGCTCTCATCACTCCTTGTCTCAGTATCTCCCATAATGCAAAGCACATCTCCTTGTGGACATGTATACTGCTATGCATTAAGGGAAGGGCCACTACCCAGACCGGTTTCAACCTTTATTGAGGTCTCGTCAATGGGAGGCAGACCCAACCGTTAAGATACTAAGGCAGAAGCAATAGGAAAGGTCATATTTACCTATAGGCGTTGCCAACAGATGTACCACCTGTTTGGCAACTGGTGTTGGGGTTGGAGTTGCCAACAGGTGGTAAACCTGTTGACAACTCCTATAGGTAAATATGACCTCTCCTGTTGCTTCTGCCTTAGTATCTCAAACGGTTGGGTCTGCCTCCCACTGATGAGACCTCAATAAAGGTTGAAACTGATCTGGGTAGTGGCCCTTCCATTAATGCATAGCAGTATACATGTCCAAGGAGATGTGCTTTGTATTATGGGAGATACTGAGACAAGGAGTGATGAGAACTCAGTCCAACTTTGCTCGGAGTTGCCTTGTACCGCCTGTTGGAAACTGGTGTTGCAGGTTGGAGTTGCCAACAGGTGGTACACCTTTGGCAAGGAGATGTGCTTTGCATTATGGAAGATACTGAGACAAGGAGTGATGAGAGCTCGGTCTACCTCTGCTCGGAGTTGCCTGGTGTTGCACTACCTTACCTCAGTCCTGAAGATATTTTCAGGTGCAAACTTTGTTTGCTTACACTTGGATAAAGGATTAAACTAAATTTATTATATTCTAACCAAGTGAAAAATAAACTTCCAACATCTTTCTCTAAATCCAGAGCAATTCAAGAATAAGGTGGTACGCGTGTTGGCAACTCCTATAGGTAAAGGTTGAAACCGGTCTGGGTAGTGGCCCTTCCCTTAATGCATAGCGATATATATCCCCAAGGAGATGTGCTTTGTATTATGGGAGATACTGAGACAAGGAGTGATGAGAGCTCAGTCTACCTTTGCTCGGAGTTGCCTGGTGTTGCACTACCTTACCCCAGTCCTGAAGATATTTTCAGGCACAAACTTTGTTTGCTTGCACTTGGATAAAGGATTAAACTAAATTTATTATGGATCAATTTGCCTTTGTTTTTTGGAAGTGGAAAACATTTCCTGAGAGCTTGCTCCAAATTTTCCCATAATTGTTCTATAGTCTGGTAATTGTTCATATATAGTCTGGTAATTGGAATGACCATGGCGACAAGACACTTCACCATCATGTTCTGCAAACCACTGGGTGATCACATTTACTCGATGAATGTGAGCATTATCCTTTTGAAACATGGCACGCTGCATAGGAGAAATGTGTGTCAACATGGGATGAAGATGATCACTTATGATTGTAAGATAACATCCACTTTACCTTCCAATATAAATGGACCCATACCATGCCATGAGAATGCACCCCAGACCATTACAAAACTACCAAAACCTTTCACAGTTGGAAACAAGCACTCTTGCTGGTAAGCTTCTTTCAGCTGATGTCACACACATATTCGTCCGTTTTGCAGCAAAAATTGTGAACATCACTACCACTAAATAATGCAAAAATCACTACCTGTGATTTTTGCATTATTAGATGCCTTGACGTGAGTGATCAAAGGCTTGTATAGCAACCCAACCATGATATCCAACTTTGTATAGTTCCTGGCACAGAGTTTTTGTTGAAATGAGTTTCTTACAACTGGTGTTGAATTTTTTACAAAATTGCTCAGCAGTAGCCCACCTATTTTTCATGGTACAATGCAGTAATGCTCAAACATCCCTCTCTTGCAGTAACCCCTTTTGCCCTCTATTGCATTTCGCTGATGATATTTGTCCTGTCGACTGCTATTCTAACATAACCTTAGAGACTGTTTCTCGACTAACATGTGCAGTTTCAGCTGTTCTGGTCACAGATATACCTGCCAGCCTGGCTCCAACAATCATGCCCCTTTTCAAAGTCACTGAGGTCCTCTCTGGATTCCATTCTAACATGCAATAAATAGCAGCAGGTCTCTGTTTATTTTTATATACACATTCCTAGGAATGTTGGGAATATATTTGCACATCAACTGTCTGTGTTTGGTGCATTGTAGGCACTGCATTGCAACTACCGATTAACACAGCTCGCTAGCTCAGCATTTCCATTTTTTTTGTCCATTACCTATAGATAGTATAGTACGTAGATGATGGATAGTTATGTACTATATGAAGATAGAAGAGATGTTGGGTTGTGTTGGATCTTGAATAAAAAGATTTCCTTAAAGAAATAATTTATTTAGGATTCAACAAGTTTTAGCTAAACAATTAAAATGCTTGTACATAGTTAAAGATACAAATTGTTTTAGTCATATGCTAGTACTATTTTTGTAATATTACTTAAAGGTAAACGATGTCAATTTTTTGCAAGAATTTATAATGGAAGAAGTATTCTTTGTAAGATATATGTTAAGGCATGTAACAGAAGTTCAAAGTCTACTAACGAAAACCTCGGGTGAATTGCATAGCCTATGGCAAATTGTCTACATGCGGGGCGGCATGTGCTCGGTATTTTCCAGGAAGATGCGGTATGCACACAGAATTCTCCAGGAAGAAGCGAATAGAAAAAACAACATGTGCGCAATAAGAGGGTGCCAGGCAGAAAGGTATGGAAGTGAAGAGGGCGCCAAAGGTAGTGGATATAAAAGTGGTTTGTCCCTCTTTCAAGCTGCTTTTAGTCTCTGTCTTTTTGTCTGTTTTACTTTGAATTTTCTTGTGAAGTCGGGGCGAGTGTGAGATCTTATCAGTAGCGTGTAGTTATTCACGGCCATCATTTCGAGATGTCGTATGGAAGGATTCGATGAGGAGATAATCGGCAGCATTCCGAGCAAGCTTGAAGGAACTGACTGCCATATATGTCCACATGGATTGGTCCGACCCATGCTGTTTCTAGTCCACAATGGGAAAGAAAGGCAGAACAATGAAGTTCAAGCCTAGCCTGTGAGACAATCATCTAGAAGAAGACTGCACATTCCCTGGGATGAAGTAAGGATAAGATGACAGAATGAATATACTTCCAGAGATATGGTAATGTTAAAACCTTTTGTAATTCTTTGTTAAGAAAGAGAAGAATATTGTAATATGGAAGAAAAGAGATGTTATGTTTCAGAACTCTATACTTGTAGGAAAAGGACTATAGTGAACATTGGATAGCAGTGTTTTAAGTCTTAGGGCTATTTCTCAAGTAATTAATTGAATGAATTATAGTTTGAATTGTTGTGAGTAATTATCTATAAAGTTACCGATGCGATTAAATTAATTAAATTAAATTAAGGGGATATTAGATCCACACTGTGTTTAAACCGAATAAGAAACTCAAAGATTGGAATCAGAGTATTTAAGTTTCAATCAGGGTATTCATTATTTAAGTGATTAAATTAATTTGAGAGAATGTGTAGACCACTAAGGATATTTGGAAGATGCTAACAAAATTTTGTGCCGTGGAATTAACCTATGCTTAAATTGTTGTATAGAATACAGTTGCTATGCTTAACCTTTTACTTAGGATACCTATATTCCAATTGAGTTTATTCTTGTAAATGTGTAACCTTAGGAATTTAATAAATGTATCTTGAATATCTTAACCTGGTTTGTGCTTTGAATTGAATCCAATGCATCCCTTGCTAATATCTGAATCTGAGCAGGATAGAATTATTTGACAGAGACCATGACTGCAAACTAAAGTAAATTTAGTGACATAGATAAAACTGAGATAAGAAACATTTAGTAAATTGATTAGCTTAGTATATTTTCTGAGGATTATTCCTTGGTTAAGAGGAATTTGTAATCTAGGGATCTGGCTGGCACAGCTTGATCAAATAAATATTGCCAGAACCTGATTTAGGAGGTGACTCCAGACCGTTATTACTGAGGATAGGGCTCTATTCAGAGGTCTACCCTTTGTTAATTATTTATTATACTTAATCATTCTAAGAATTGGCCAGTTGTCTGGATAGATTTTACAGTGAATGCGAGAGTGCAGTGTTATGTTAGTTTCATGAGTATAGACCATAGAAGTACGTAGTTAAAGTGATAACACTACACAGCGATAGTTTAATATAATAGGAAGAACACAATTAAAAATATAAAAATAAGGAAATGTCACGACATAACAGTTGTATGGCATAAAGCATACTACAGTAATGAGTCCTTGGAGATGTCATATAGTACAGTCAAGTCCCAGTTATCTGACATAAATTGGACCCACATGTAGTTTAATAAACAATAATATCATATAATACAGAAATGTATTATCTGATATTTTTGATGTAGATATGGGATGAAAGAAATGCAAATTGAATGGGGATCTGGTATTAGTTTGAAATCTTGTTGATTAGTAACATTATGCAACTATAGAAATTACATCAATTGCATGAGTATATAATATTTTGAATGCAGTAGTTTATTTAAAAAAAAATAGTGATTACAATTTGTTTTTCTGTTCTATATCTCTTTATTGTGGTGAGCTTGCACCATCATCTCAATTGCATGACATCAGTAGCAAATGCTTCCTGTTGTTTCGTGTGTTTATTTTTACTATTCATTCCATGATTAGAGGCCCCAACTTTTCCAACACCAAATTTAGATGCAATTTTTTGCACGGATTTTTTTAATAGTCTTTTTAATGCTTCTTTTTTATGCCTCCATTTTTTGCTCAATTGAAAGAAACACTTTTTTCTCTTTTCGTTTGCCTTTTTAATGGAAAAAGAAATTACAACCGCAATTTATACAATTTCATTCCACAGACCACCAAACAGTTAGGCCTGTTGTGAAATATGATGGACTGAGATATATATATAAAAACTAATAAGGGGTGTAACTGAATTGTGCATGTCACTGTAATTAGCTTGGATGAGACTCGGGCTGAAATAGCTCACATTGTATAGGCATGTTGGATAAACTGCAATGTTGGGTAGCAAACAGTCATATAACTCATAGTTAAAAATATACAACCAGATATGTCTTTAATATAAATTAAAATTTTTATATTAGTCATTTAATTTAGCCTCTATTTGAAGAAGAAGGATAGCTCCATCACCCGGTGTGCTTTTATTATTTTTATTTTTTATTTTTATCTTTTGGTATTGTATACTACTACTACTACTATAACATTTTTAAAAATTTTATCATTTGCATGTTTCTTTTTTTTAATGAAACAGCTGTTACTGATATTCAGTAAACTTCAGTAATCTTATTAAGTAAGAGATTCATAAGAAAAATATGATGTGAAAGGAATAAAGTGTGCATAAAGATGATGTCAGTTATGAAAATTATAAGGAATAGGCCAGAAGAGGTACAACTTAGTATGAAAAGAAACTGACTCTGCATGCTAAAGACATCCCAAGCAATTCTATTTTTATGCTGCAAGTAAAAGAACAAATGAATATGAAAGAATAACCCTACTGAATGCATATACAGAAGAGACTGTTCAACTTATGAGTGTCCATTTCGCTAAAAAAAAAGTTATCAATCTGTGTATGCAACATTGTGCTTACTGCTACCTCTTCATTGGTTGAAGAGACTCAGGTATATGATGAGGTACTAAAGCTATTGCACAAACTGATTAAGAATTTGACAATAGTACCAATGGGTTATCGGTACAGATGGTAAAAGGGTGGTGTTCAGTTGAACTGGCTATTCTTTTGATGAGGCTATATAATTTGAATCTCTAAATAGTGAAGATTCCACAGGAGTAAAAAGAATGTATGGTAATTCCACTGCACAAGGGTGGTGTAAAGATTAACAATTTATCAACCTATCAGTATTTCTGTAGTGGTGGTGAAAAAGTTGGTTAGGGCTTGCATATAGAAATGGGTTGACAGAGAATCTATGCTTTGCAGTGAACAGCATGGGTTTACTAAGAGAAGGTTGTGCTTGGACAACTTGATTGCATATGAGACTTCTTGGATTTTGCTAAAGCTTTTGACAGAATACAGCATGAAAGACTTGTACAAATAGGAGAAGATGGGGTTATGAAATATTAGCATGGATAAGAAGATGGTCAACAAATGGTTATATAGGGGATTTGAGTCTGTAAGATTTAAGGTAACCGATGGTGCACCACAAGGATCAGTCCTTTATCCATTGTTATTCAGTCTATACATTAATTGGGGTTGGAAAAATATGACAGGACACATCCAGCTATTTGCTGATGATAATGCAAAGATAGGCAGAATAATCAGGAATGCTGCTGATACGCACTACTGTACTTGGCAGAATTATTTGATTAGGCAAGAATTGTGGGCATGTGAAAATGGCTATCAGTTCAATTTTAATAAATGTAAAGTCATGCACTTTAGTGTGATTAGATATCCAATGTCATATTATATTGGCAGGATTATACTAAAAGAAACTGATTAGACTATGGATCTTAGAGTTTTAGTAGATAGGAAGTTGAAATTCAAGGGCCATATAGCAAAGATTGCAAATATAACTCAGAAGATAATTGCAATGCTGAAATGTATCATGACATGGTAAAGATAGGAAGTTATTATGCCTCTTTACAAGGCCTTGATAAGACCTCACCCAGACTATTGTGTGCAGATCTGGTTTCTGTGGGGATTCTGATACAGTGGAGAGAGTGCAAAAGAGAGTGTTAAAAATGATAGGATTGTGGAATGCAGATTATGAAGATAGATTGAGAATGTGGAGTGCAGACAGAGAAGGAGAGGGGTGATATGATTAAGAATTGAAATGGTCATACAGGATGTTAGTAGATGGATTTGTTCATTTTATTTTTATGGAGATAGGGGAAAGGATGAGTGCGCATCCTTGGAATTTAAGAATGAATGGTGCCAAGAAAGGGGGGGGGAAGCTAGATTTTTCTCACATAGAATGGTGTGTGATTGGAATGGATTGTCATTAGTGTGGTGAGTGCTGTAGTGTGAACAAGTTCATGAACAGGTATGACATCTAGTCTGGGTAATATGTGGCTTCCCTTGATGAGTACTTGAGTCCCTGGAGGGCTCTCTTAATAAGAAAAATAACTTCTCCATTTTTATTTTGTGATTATCTTACCTCAGAAATATCACTTGTACACAAGGACTGAAAAATGTTTGCTGACTGACCACTGTTAACCATTTATATATTAATGTGTTTATTAACCTGCAAATAAAAAATTCATACATTTTGTAAGTGATACAAGACCATTTATTATTATTATTTTTTTATTAATGATACTGTTTTTTGCTGTTTTCATTTCTAACACTTATGTTTTGAATCCCTTTTATGGGAAAAAAAAATTAAACATTTTCTTCTCTGCTGTAAATAAACAAATGTTGAAAACACAACAAAACCTTTAGGTCTACTTTAGTGGATTTCCAAATTCTGATTGGCTCCAAAACGTTGTCAGATGACCAGCGATGTCATAAGACATGGCAGCAACTCAAACAGTCGAATAGCGATGACAAAGGGTCATCCTAGAAGTTGTGAAAGGAAGCTGTGAGCAAGAGGGTGAGGAGTGGTTTCTTTGCATGGAGGGTGGTTGAACTATGGAATGCATTGCCTGATAGAATGGTGATAGCAAGAACAGTCAATGAGTTCAAGGAGTGGTATGATAAAGACTTTGTGTTTCCTAGGAAGGACCTCTCAGGATGAGTCATTTGACTCCATGGAGGCCTGAATAATAATAATAATAATAATAATATTTAGGTTAGAATCTATATAAAGAAATACTTCGGGAAAATAACTACTTCTTTCTAAACTTTCCAAGTTTTAATATCCATTAATAATGGTTTGTATTCTGCACATTCCATCACTGGATAAGAAATGAAGTAATTACTTCTCTCCACTGTGTATCTATATTAGGTTGCCATGTTACCTCACAGTATGACCGAGCACTCTCTAAAGATAAAATGATTTGTATGTATCCTTTTCTCTCACTGGTTATATTCCATTATTACAAAATCAGTGATAATCAACAGAACAAGTGTTTAATGATCGGCATTCCCAACAAATGCAATAAGTAAGATAAACATGCAATAAGTAAACCACAAAAACTATTTATAACATAAAACGTGAAATGAAGTCAGCATAATGATATGTGTATGACCAAAGCTTGAAAATTCTCACTATCTGCAGACAAGCAGATGAGCACATTTTTCAATCCCTGATCATACACATATCATTCCTTCAGCATTAGAAAAATTATTATTATTATTAAGCTATAAATCACCCAAACCAACTATCATACCTTTCCTTAAATTCATTTACACTAGATGCACTCACTACCCATAAGGGCAAATTATTCCACTCAGTCACTGCTCTCTGTGAGAAATACCTAGCTCTTACCCTTTTCTTGACTGTGAACAATCTTACCTTCCATGGATGCCTCCGTGCTCTCTTCCTGCCTTCCATATAATGAAAAATTTCATAAGTTGAAATGCCATAACACCCATTCAAAAGTTTATAGACCTCTATCATATCACCCCTCTTTCTCCTGTTAACCAGAGTCTGCAATCCATATACTCACAATCTGTCCTCATAATCTAAATCCCATAATCCTGATATAATCTTTGTAACTCTTCTTTGCGCCCTTTCCACAGCTTCTTTATCCCCTTGGAACCCGGGAGACCAAATCTGCGCACAATAATCCAGGTATGGTCTTATGAAAGCCTTATAAAGAGGCAAAATTACTTCCTTATCCTTACATGTCAAAGTTCGCTTCAACATAGCAATTATCCTCCGAGTTGTATTTGCAACTTTTGCTATGTGATCTTTGAATTTTAAATTCTTATCCACCAATACACCAAGATCCTTTGCCTCTTCAGTTTCTTGTAGCATAACTCTGCCAATATAATATGCTGCTGGAACTCTAATCATGGCAAATTGCATAACTTTCCACTTACTAATATTAAACTGACAGCCATTTTCGTTTGCCCAGATCTCCATTCTATTCAAATCATTTTGTAATTGCTGAATATTAGTAACATCCCTGATTGCCCTGCCTATCTTCGCATCATCAGCAAACAATTGCACATCTGATGATAGACCCTTCTTGATGTCATTAATGTATAGATTGAACAATGATGGCCCAAGGATCTTTCATTTATCATTATTTTGAAATGTAAATAGTTAAGTAGTAGACATAACTATAATTATGAGAAAATTTTTGGTCTTGTTTCAAGACCGTTTTCAGTGTATGCAGTTAGACATTTAAAGAGAAAAAATAACATTTGAAAATTATAATATGTTATAATATATGATGTTAAATGCAGAAAGAGAGTTTGATCTGTAATCATTAGAATTCAAAGAAAATGTGATACTGAAATTATCATATTAAATTATTTAGCATAGTCATGAAAGGTATGAAGTAGAATAACTTTTCCAAAATTAGGAAAATTATAAGGAATCATTTCTGTTTCAGTTCATTTGATGATTATAAACTTAAAACTTTCTTTATATAATATTTCTAATAAAATATGGATAAATAATCTTCTTTTTGTTATCCAAGTGTTTACAGAATTCTTTGCTTATGTGGTCTATCATATTATGGACAGACACGTTTGTTTGTTCAAATTTATTTAGAAGGATACATTCAGTGCCCATTTATATGCTATAGGGCCTTCTGTCTCTTCATGTGTGAGAGTAATATTTTATTTTATTTTATTTTTTTAAAAAGGTTACATGATTCTGATAAATTAGGTCTTGCATTCACATCATATCTACAGAATTCATGGCTTAAGATTGAAGTTTCACACAAAGTTCTTTTTATCTTGAATCCTCCATCTCATTGTATCATTATTCTATTCCATTTCATTCTATCCATCAAGTTTTTTGGTTTCATAGATAATTCTGGAATTTCTTTGAAATTCCATTTATATTAATATTGTTCCTATGAGTAATTAGTAAACAGATCTATACAATATTCTGTATGTAATATACACTTATTTGTGAGAAGTAAATTATTTTTGTACTGAATATCTCACGAGACTTATAAAACAGCAAAGTAGTTAATAGAAAATTTATTAGTTTTAGTATTGTAATATCAGAATTGAACTCTAGCATTTATTGAGAGTGCTAAATGAACTATTTATTTAATTATAAGTATTTGGCTTTTATGGTAGGCTTAGAGTTAAACATTGTTAATGTTTCATTGATGATTGTATTCCTTTCAATTTATTGTAGTTGTGTATAGGATTGCCAAGAAGAAATTCTTAAAATGTTTGCTAGTAGGTACAAATATCATGTGCTTAATAATTACTGAAAATAACTGACTTAAGTCAGTTATTTTTCAGCAATGATTAGCTAAGTATATTTTGAACTAAGAGCACTATAATTAAAGGTTATGGTTTTTCATTGTAAAAAATCCACGCCTGTTTATAGATATCGCTGGCGTCAAATTTAAGTTGCACAATGTTGAAATATTTTTCATGCCAGTGATGCTTGTAGGCAGACATAGTTTGCATATAGGCATATTGTATTAAAAGTATTATAAAATGCTTTGATAAGATTATTTTATTTTAAAAAAAATTCCTTTTAAAAATCACTTACAAATAAAAATGTGAAAGCACATATCTAACTAACACAGACACTTATGGATGAATTGCTGTTTTTAATGTTTATTATCAAATTAAAATATCTCATCATAAAACAACTGATTCACAATTCATTCCATCTATCTTCTGAGAATTATTCTTCTTTATTAATTTAAAATGTAAGTTTTTCTAAGTTTTGAAAGGCTATTGCAGTTCTCACTTACATTGCATTGTTGAGGATAACTCACATGTTGGCTTTGAAACTTATTTCTTAGAGCCAAGCATTTCACTCTAAGAAATAATTTTTATTGTTATTTGTACAATGTCATTTGTAGAATAAATGTTTATAACAAATTCTGGAGACATTGATTAAGGGCAATGTACAAATGCTTGTGTGTTGCTGATGCACACCATAAGTGACATTTCCTATCCCTTGTCAAGGCTTCAGCATTAGAAAAGCTTATGTGTAGTTAATATTAACATGAAAATAACTGCAAACAAGCTTTTTAGGTTTTCTAATGCTTACTGTTTTTGTGAATTGTGAAGTTAAACTCTTAAGCAGTGAAAATTTCATGTTACAATATTACTAAGCATTTCCTCTCATATTATGTTTATGTACATGTCAAATTCTTTGTTTTGTGAAGAATAATATTTTGCTGAATTCCTGCAGTATATTATTCTATTTGGTCTTCCTTTATGTATTAGGCTCATGGTATTTTATTTTTTATTATTTATTTATAAACTTAAATTTTTAAGTTTATAAAATTATGTGATTAATCCTGTTATGTCTCTCAACCTCTATTCTTTTGTAAGTTTTTTTTTTGTGGAGGTAGAGGAACAGTTTCCAGAAGGTAAAACTGCTACTTCTGTATGAAACTAACTCACTTTTATGAAATGTGCTTTAAGTGTTCATCAGTCTTTTTAACCAAAGGACATCATCATAACTATATTATGCAAGCATGCATTATGTAACAAGTAGTTGCATGATTTTCTGATTTCGTCATGATTATACCAGTATTAGAGTAAAATGTTATTCTGATTTGGAAATTGCAAATTCTCAGCTTCTTAAGCAATTTGTTATAATTAGAAGTTGGATGATTAAATATGTCAAAGTGATTATATGTTTCGAAGGTTGACAGTGCTTATTATTATTATTATTATTATTGACACACCTATCTCCATGGAGTCAGGAGACTCATTGTGGGAGGTCCCGCTCTCACATGCACAGCTTTATCATACCTCGATTTAAATGCATTCACTGTCCCTGCGCTTACAACTCTCAGGCAGTGCATTCCAATTACCCATCACTCTTCATCCAAAAAATCTGCTCCTCACCCTCTTGTTCTCCCTCTGTCTCCAGATATTCTACAAGTAATCTCATCCATGTTAAACTGGTAATTACTCATCTGAGTGGTTAGCGTATCTGCTCTCCAGCCAAAAGGCTGTGGGTTCGAATCCCGTCGTGGGATTCGAACCCACAGCCTTTTGGATGTTTGTGATTGTCTGTGAAAATACTAGTGGTGATGGTTGTCAGTAGATGGCATTGGTGTAGTTGTGGTTCATTGTAGTTTGTGGATTGAGTGGTGGAGACAGAGTTGTAGAGTAGGTGCTCTCCCTCGATGAATCTTTGGACTCCCTGGAGGTGTCACATAATAATAATATGTCTCGATCATGTCTTCCCCTCTTCCTTCTATCCACTAGACTCTGTAATTTGCATTCTCTCAATCTTTCCTCATATTCCACATTCCGGAGACTAGAAACCAACTTAGTCTGTTGTCTCTGAACCCTCTCCTACATTTCATCATCCTTTTGAAAACCTGGTGACCAAATATGTGCATAGTAATCCTTATGTGACCTGATCAAAGCCTTGTACAATGGAACCTTATTTCTACATGTCAGTGTTCTCCCCATCATTCTCATAATCCACTGTGTTGTCCTCACAATTTTAGCAGAATGACCACAAAATTCCAAGTCCTTATCGACCATCACTTCCAGATCTTTCATCTCCTCCACCTCCTCTAAAATATCCCCACCAAATCTATACTCCACACTATATTCTATACTACTAAATCTATACTCCACACTATATTCTATACTACTAAATCTATACCAGTCTATAATATATTCTATACCACACTAAATCTATACTCCAAATCTATAATCATCATCTTCCCATCTTTGCTTCCCAAAATTTAAAACCTTACATTTTGCAACATTAAACCGACATCCTCACAAATTCGCCCATTCAGTTCAGTCAGTCTATTTAGGTCCTCTTGCAAAGCCACAACATCTGCTCTACTTCTTATAACTCTCCCTAACTTTTCATTATCTGCAAACAGCTGTATATCACCATTTAAGTCCTTTCCAATGTCATTTACATACAAATTAAACAACAATGGCCCTTCAAACAACCAAAGTCTATTCATTCCAGTCTATATTATCATAATTGAAATCGCCTGTGATGATCACCCTTTTCTTATTAGCCAGATCAATTTGTCTAAATATTTCCTTCTCATTTCCCTAACACTTCCATATTACTAGGTCTATAGCAACATCCTACTAACATTTCATCATGTCCACCTTCACACCATACTGCTTCAAACCACTGTCAGTATATGGACTAGGGTGAAGATACTCCTTGCATCTCCACCCTAGATGGACACAACTCCTCTGCCATCATTAATAGCACTCTTCCCCCCCCCCACCCCACCCATTGCTTTGTCTTCACGAAAGACTACATATCCTTCCATCTCTATTTCTGTTAGCATGTCATCCTCATTCAATCATGTCTCACTTATACAAACAATTTTTGGGCAAACGAACTCTACCAATGCTACAATTTCATTCCCTTTGTTTTAAATACTTCTAGCATACACACTAGCTCATTTCTGTTTCTATAACAAGTCCCACTAACTCCACTTCTTAGATATGACTCCTCCACACTTCCCCCTGTTCTTTCCTGTCTATCATCATTAATATTACATCCCTCCCCAGACCTAAATGCCACATTTGCATCCTTGACTATCTTAATCCTTTCTTGTGCACTCACATGTCTACTCCTGAAACCATCATCTACACTTTTCATACAGTGTTTCCTCCTATCCCCATTTCCCTATCCATTCTGTGTTCTTTCTCTCTCATTCTCTCCACCTGTGCCACTCACCTTTCCATTCACAAACTTGCCTACCTTACTCTCCTGCTATTCCACAACACACCCTTTGCTTCCTCAGGTCTTACATTCACTTCAGTCATTCTCTCTTGCAGCAACAATTTCTCCAGCTGACGTACACCAAATCCATTCAAATGTAGTCCATCTCTTTTATACACTCTGCCTGTGCCTCAAACTCATCCCAAACATTCACAAATTAAACTCCTTTCTCCTCACACAACTCTGCTAGCATACCATTTGTAATCTTTGCTTGCCTTCTCAACTCATCATACCTGGGCAACACACTATCTTACCTGCTACACTATTATCTTTCACTCTCCTTAACAGCCTCATGACATTCCTCTTTATATTCTTCTTGTTACCAGTCAAATCATTCTTTCCAACTACCACTACCAACTCTTTTGCTTGCATACTCTTCTCATCCAGTGCTTCAACCACCCTGCTCATTCTACCTCCTGGAAAATGGACGACCTTGTGTGTCTTTTCACTCACCACTCCTCTTATCATCGAATCTCCATACTGTGCCACTCTCAAATTATTCGATATTTTTTTCATATCTTTTGTCTCATTCTTCTTCACATTCCCATGCAAATCTGTAATTCTCCTCAGTTCATTTCTCATATGTTTAATCTCTTGCCTCATCTTTACCAACTCTGATTTTATATCTTCAGTTAGTTTTTCAGTGCCACTTACTCAAATCGCATTTTCACTACACAGCTGATAGCCATGTGGCGTGCTCATATAATTGAAACCAGACACACACCAAAAATCAGAACTGCTGTCATAATAGATCTATAGTGGTTGGCTGTAAATGAGATACATGTTGGTTGCAAAGTCCCCCTGGAAATTTTAGTAATAAGAAAATAATTATTTTTGATCCCATCTTCAGAATAGCAGACCATCCCCCCCCACCCCCAATCCTTTCTCTGTTTTTTTTATTCAACCTAACCCTCATGTTACAGGAACCATGTGATTCAACTCTCTTCTGCTTCTCATTAAGGTTTAGCCATTTGCTTTTGCTTGTTTTGGCTTCATTAGCCTGCATTTTGCAGTTAGCTTCTTTTCTTTCTTTCTTTTTGTCTATATTTCTCTGCTTCTTTTAGTCTGTATAAATGGCCTTACCATTTCTCCTCATATTCCTTAATATTTTCAAACTATAAATAACTAATCTTCTAATATCTAATAATTCTCTTCTGATATCTTTATTTTTATATGATCTAATTGCATACATCCTTCAATTGTTCCTAAAAATTTCATTTTATGATGCTTGTATTTTACTTTGATTTTTCATTTTGATTGTCCATATTTCTGAACTGTATATATATTCGAAGACCTGTATTCGAATCCTGTCTAGGATGCGAAGAAGACCAGGTTAGCTAGTCTCATACAGAGGTAGCAGCTCCCCCCCCCCCAAAAAAAAACAACCTCATTTCTTCATGCAAAACAGGCAAACAACCAGAAGAATACATGCACACTACAGGAATAAGGATTAACTGCTATATTTCTGTTAGATCTGGTTTCAAAAGTCTGCAGAGTATGATTAGGTCTACATTTAGAACTGAACAGAACACAAAAATAAATGACTATTACTTTATAGAATTTAACTTTTTTTTGTATTTTTTTTAATTCATTGTCATTATGTTCATTTCACAGATTTTTCTGACATTTATTTTATTTTTTTGGCTTTATCTGTCTTTTGAATGTTATTGTTCATTATAAGTAATTAAATTTGCTGAATCTTCTACGACTAGTTTTGATCTAATATGATTTTTACCTTTAAAGTTTAAACTTTTAAACCATGTTTTTTTTTTATCTTTAAATTGTATTGTTGCTTATTTAATTCATAAACTGATTTAAAATTCCCCTTCATTATTTTATAATATAATCTGATCATCTCTATGTAGCATTTTGACAACCATTCTTGTTAACTGGATACCCTGTTTAATTGTTATTTATAATTTGATTGGCGGGAATATATATATATATATATACACAGTAAGACCCCGAAGTTACGCGGTAGGTGGGACCAACAAAAAGAGTGTAAGTTGAATTCGTGTAACTCGGGGTATAATTTTGCATGTAATTTATATATACAAACATACAATTGGGACCGAAGGTTTACAAAAACACCTATATTTTTTAAGAAATATAATCATAATTGTAGTTTTTTGTACATAAAAAAAAAGTTATTTCGGTGTCGATGGTTTCATAAAATCTAATAGATTTGTCTGATGGCATAATGTCTTTTTCTTGTCACGCAAAATTTCTTCATAGCAAGCTAATGATTTTTTTATTCCTTGCCTTGTGGCTACAATTCGTTCCTCGTTAGAATCTATGTCCTCCAAAATCTGTAAACCTTTCTTTCATGATTGTTCTTACTGTGGATTCCTGTAGATCGAACTTCTTTGCTAGCTCGCAAAATTTCATTCTGCCTTCAAAATCCTTAATAATGTTCAGTTTTGTTTCTTCTTTTCTTGCTAGCAGTAGAAGAATCAGACTTGCTTGTTTTGGATGACATTATTATTTTTTTATGTGATAAAATTTTTATCAAGACATTAAACAATTGCAAGGTTTGTAGACTACAAAAATCGTGTATGATTGGAGACTGCGCGAAACACATCAGTGCTTGTTCACAGCACGTGCAACACTGGCAAATGCGGCCGGCACCTGAAAGATACGATTAGTGGTAAGGCATGAAGCAGGATGGGAATATGTACATATAAGAAACCGCATAACTCCAGATTTGCGTAAGTCGGGGTATGACTGTGTGTATGTATATATATATATATATATATATATTTTTTTTTTTTTTACAAAAATAGATCTGAAGACAGACATTTGTATCTTATTCATTAATTTCTTATTAGAAGCATTTTCTGTCTATAGATGTTAAATATATCTCCAAATTAAATTCTCATCTTTTTCAATAATTTCTTTATCAGTCTGATGTATCTTTCGATGATTAATAAATAATCTTTGAAATCTTTCATGTAAGTATTCTCTGCTGTCCTCCAAACCCAATTCTTCCTTTTGTCACTCTGCATAAGCTATCTAGTTCAAGATAAACCACCTCTCTCTCTCTCTTTTCTTTTTTTATTTATTTTTATATTATATATATATATTTTATTTTTATTTTTTTTTTATTTTATTTTTTTTTTGCTAATGGTTTCATTTTATTGCACTTGGACGTATTAACTACTACTAATCTTTTTTTTTTTTTAAGATCTCACTAATTTTATGTAAAATATAGTTTTTAAAAATTGAAAATGAATTCTTTTGTTATAGTCTAGCATTAGAAAAAGAGGCAGCTAAACACAAATCGGAGCTTGAAGAAGTAAGGTCATCTGCTGATAAACAAATTGAGAGCCTTCAAGAACAGCTTGATCTTGCTGAGGTAATATGCCTGTGTGTGTGTGTGTGCGCATAACTTTATTTATTTGTTAGCTTGTTATTAGAGAGTAAAAGGATTTTTATGAAATAAAAGTAGCCAAAATTTACATGAGATCATTTAGAAAAAAGTAAGGGTACTCATGGAATACTATTTATTCATGAGTAAACAAGTATTTTGGCTTAGGTGGTGATTTACATTTTTGTTGCACTTAAATGGAATAACTTATAGCACAAAAAGAAATAATTAAACAACAGGTTTAATAGATTTCAATATTTCATCTCAGTCAGAGAATCATCAGCAGCACAATGTCAAAATTGTAATAACACACCAAAAAACATGCAAGAAAAAATTTCTTCCAATCATTGTTTCTTGCTTTTGTGTGTGTGTTATTACAATTCTAGCACTATATATTTCTGATGTCTATGTGTTGGATCGTAACTTCTTCTCAATCACGTCTTATCATCTATAACTCTTTCTCTCGTTGGTATTTATTGGTTGTAGGCTGATATATTAATCGAATATGAAGAAAATTTATATTATGCTGCGCCACTCCATATTCAGAAATTGCAAGAGCAATTTAGATAAATCAGCCTTCAACTGTATCAGGTTATCATAAGTTGATTTTAGGCTGAGGTTTTTATTACATTATTACATAGGGTTCCCTCTGAGATTCGAATTATTTAATGAGCAGTGCAATGAAACAATCAGGCAAATATAAGATTCAATTCAAACAAAATTATTTAATGCAGTGTCACATAAATTACATTATAACACAGTATTCCAACAGGGACATTACAATTAAACGAATACAAAGCTCTCATAAAGATTCTAGTATACTACTCAGCTGAGCTTAAACTTTATACTTAAAGATTATATTTAACAGATCTTATCCTTCTTGTTACAATGGACTTCTATCATAACTTTACTCTGATCACGGTTACATTTCAAAACATTTTAAATATCAAATCAGTTCAAGATATTCGCAAAGAATGCAACTCATGAACCATCAGACATTCATTTGTAATTCTCTAAGCTCAGTCTAACCTTAACCTTCTTTCATCATCATTATATTCATCTGCCTAAGGCAAGTTGAGGCTAACATGAACATTAGCTAATCTGTTTGCAGCTTGGTTATTAAATTTCAGTGGAAGTTTAGACAACTTATAATCTTCATGTTTTCTGTCTGTTTCCTTTTTGGCTTTCCTTGCAATATCTTTCCTTCTCTGCTTCTTTTTTGGAGAAAACATTTCAGTAGGACATGTGCAAGAATGTCCATACTACTACAACTATTATTAGAATATGTGGTGTGATTCTTCTCTGATCTTCTCCCTTTTCTTTTTTTTTTTTTCATGCTGTTTTTAAATTTATTTTCTCACACATGTTTTCAAAGCAGGTTTATCTTTGTTTTTCTTTTTGTCTAATAACCAAAGTCTCTGCACCATGAAGAACTGTAGAAAGTGTTGGTCTATATGCCAACCTGGTTGGCCGAGTGGTTAGTCCATAGCCTTTTGGCTGGTCCGCTCTCCAGCGAAAAGGCTGTGGATTCGAATCCCGGCATGGGCATGGATGTTTGTGATTGTCTGTGGAAATACTAGTGGTGGCGACGGGTGGTAGATGGCATTGGTATAGTTGCTGTTAGTGATAGTTGGTGGATTGAGTGGTGGAGACAGAGAGCTGTAGAGTAGGTGTCCTCTCTCAATGAGTCTTTGTACTCCCTGGAGGTCCAATAATAATAATAATATACTTTTAAGTTCTTTAGAGAGATGTGTTTTCTGTCAGACCAGCCTAGATTTATTATGTGTTTAATGGTGTTTTCATAATTTAACCTCTTTACGTCTAAGTAATTAAATTTTTTGACCTGTTTCAGTTTATTTCTATCCACTTCTGTCTTCTCCATCTCTATCTGTTGCCATTGTGTTGGTTTTATTAAACTTTATTGACACTGCATAGTCTTTGCTGTTCTTATGTAATTTTTCAATTATATACTTTAAGTTTTCTTTATTATTTTATATGATGTAAATTTATATACAATACTTTATATGGTGTATTTTATACACCATATAAAGTATTGTATATAAATTTACAATACAATAAAAATATACAATTTATTACACAAGGGTGGTCTGAAAAGTTCTCAGCCTAACAATGAAAAAACAAATTTATAATTTCAAAATTATTTTTATTTTTCAACATAATCTCTCTTAAGACTAATACATTTATTCCAGTAATGCTCCACTGCCATTATCCTGTCCCTGTAGTGGTTCTCAGTAAGATCTGCAATTCTTATCTTATTCTACAACTGCAGTCACCTCTTGATTCGAAGAAAAACACTGACCAGCGAGGAAGAGTTTTTGTTTTGGGAAGACATAGAAGTCAGAGGGAGCCAAATCTGGGGAATAGGATGGATGTTCCAACAATTCATAGTGCAGACCACTTAATTTTCCCATTGCCAAAACATCTTTGTGGGCAGGTGCATTGTCCTGATGAAAGATGATTTTTTTTTCTTCTGCAAACCTGGTCTTTTCTCATAAATTTTTTTTATCTAATCTGGTTAAAAGATCGGAATATTATTCCCTTGTTATTGTTTTACCCTTTTCAAGATAACTAATAAACAAAATGCCTTTAGCATCCCAAAACATGCTGTTTGAATTCTGGTGTGTAATGGTGAATCCTAGTCTCATCCATATAATAAATCGACACACAAAATCGGTTTTATTCTTTTTAAATTCTCCAAGCACTGTTTAGAGATTTTCATGTGAGTGTGTTTTTGATCTGCTGTGAGCAAGAGTAGTACCCATCTTGTGCAAAGCTTTTTCATTTGCAATTCTTCATGCAAAATATATCCTTCACGTTCTTTTGAAATGCCTAGTCTCAACAATTTCATGCACTTTGACTCACCGATCATCCAGTACCATATTCTACTTGATCAATGATTTCTGGTGATTTGTTAGACTTTTTGGACGTTCTTCATGTCGATCATCTTCAAGGCTGGTACGGCCATGACTAAACTTTGTAGCCCGTTTCTTAATTGTCAGAATCAAAGGAGAAGAGTGCCCATAAACATTTATGAACTTTGAATGAATTTCTTTTGGCATTAAACCTTCTTTAACAAAGAATTTTATAATGCATGATACTCAATTTTATCCATTTCAAGGGATACAGACAATACTTCAGACAGCTGTATAAAACAAGCTACTTGACAGAATGAGTTGCAATTGAACATGGATGCTTATGACAGTGTATCAACTTAGAAAAAAAAAATCTTGCCAATGGTGTTGCCATCTATAGTCGAGGCCGAGAACTTTTCAAACAACCCTCATATTTCACCATATTTTACATGATGTAAATTTTGTCAGTTTTAAATTTCCAATTATGTTAAAATATCTATTCTGGGATAGAGAATTTTACCAGTTTCTCTCCCCCCCCCCCACACAGATTAAACAAATATGATGAGAGCAGACATTACTGTGAGAAACCTCTCTTGACACTGCTCACAAAAGAAATAGCTTTGAATGAATTGCCAGAATGATAAGCTTAAGATAGGTAGTGAAATAAAATGAGGTTGTATTGTTACGAGGTAATTTTGTAATAGAAGTATTCTTCTTATTGTGCTATCTTCTATCGAAGGTCAGCGACCATCTTGGCGAACAAACCGCGCTCTTGTGCTAATCTGAGCAGTTGTGCACTGCTCTTTCCTGTCCACGTCTTGATGTTGTCAAACTATGATATTCTTTTTCTTCCTCTAGTTCCTTTGCCACCAATTCTTCCTATCAAAATAGTTTGTAGAAGTTGGTATTTGCTGTTTCTCATGATGTGGCCATGATATGATGTTTTTCGTTTCTTGATTATTTGTACAAGATGTTTAGCTTTGCCAATGGATTTTAAGACATCTTCATTGGTAATTTTTTCTGTCCATGATATCTTTAGCATTCTTCTGTATAGCCACATCTCAAAGGCTTCAATTTTCTTGATGATTGTCGCCTTCAATGTCCATGTTTCAACTCCATAGAGCAGAATAGACCACACGTAGCATTTCAGCATTCGGCATCTGACCTCCATGTTTAGGTCTTTATTGCAGAATAATGTTCTCATTTTCATGAAGGACTGCCGTGCAACTTCAATCCTTGTCTTTATATCTATTTCTGGATCCCACCGTTCATTAAGCCAGCAACCAAGATATTTATATCTTGACACTTGATCAATATTTTTCCCATTGAGTGTCAGTTTCATTGATGAGGCTGGATGTTTGCTGATGATCATGTATTTTGTCTTGTTGATGTTTATATTTATTCCCATTCTTTGGCTTTCTATGTATACTCTGTCAATGAGTTTTTGGAGATCCATAATATTATCTGCAATTAGCACGGTGTCATCTGCATATCGAAGGTTGTTAACAATCTTTCCATTTATTGCGATTCCCTCTGAACATTCTTCCAATGCTTTTTTAAAGATTACCTCTGCATATATGTTGAACAGGAGTGGTGAGAGCACACATCCTTGTCTCACTCCTCTTTTGATGTTAATATCACTGGTGGTAATGTTGTCTAATTGAACGGTAGCTGACTGATTCCAATACAGATTTGTTATTAGTCTTATGTCTTGTTCGTCTAGCCTTATTTGTTGAAGAACTTCTATTAAGTTAGTGTGTCTGACTTTGTCGAATGCTTTTTCAAAATCTATGAAACACATAAAGACAGATTTCTGTTTTTCTATGCATTTTTGTATCAATATTTGGGTACAGAAAAGGGCCTCTCTAGTACCAAAACCATTCCGAAAGCCGAATTGTGTTTCACTTAGAGTTTCTTCACTTTTTCTATAAATACGATTCTGAATTACTTTCAAAAATATTTTTAATGTTTGGCTCATTAGACTAATAAGTTGGAAGTCACCATAGGAATTCGCTTTGGGTTTCTTTGGGACAGTGATAAATGTAGATTTGAGCCAATCTGATGGAAATTCATCACTTTCATATATTTTATTAAATAGTTTTTCAAGAAGTTTGATGTTATCTGGTTCTATTAATTTTAAAAATTCTGTTTGCACACCATCTGGTCCACTGACTTTTCCTGTTTTACTTGTTCGTATAGCATTCTCTATTTCGCATGATTGCTGGTCCTTGAATGTTATCTTTTATATTTATAGGCTTCTGTCTAGTATCATTGAAAAGTTCTGTTACATATTTTACCCAAATCTGTGCTTTATTCTCTTCTTCTAGAACTATTTTTCCATTTTCGTCTCTTAGAGACACTATTTGCTTTTTCCTCAGTTTTCCAGAAATTTCGTTGATTTTCTTATACAGATTGAAATTATCATGTTTCTTCTGAAGCAGTTCAATTTCAGTACATAAAATTTTCATCCAATTTTCCTTGGCTTCTTTTATTTTTTTCTTGATGATGTTATGTGTTTCTGTATACCTGGCAAGGTCTTTGTTTTTGTACATTCTTCTTGTATCAGTAAGAGAAAGAATCTCATCTGTCATCCATTCCTGTTGTTTTATATTATTCACATAACCTACTTCTTCAATACTTGTTGTTACGATGGCATTCTTTAAGCTATTCCAAAGAGATTCCACACTTGTTCTTTACTTCTATGTTAGTCTGTTGTAATTGCAGGTTAAGCTGTGTCTTGGCACTTTTATTTATGTTCGTGTCTTTCAGTTTTTCTACATCAATTTTCTTTTTCTTCTTTTGTGATTTTTTAGCTGATTTTAATCTAAGACATACTTCTGCAACTATGGGATTGTGATCTGATGAGATATCTGCTCCAGGATAAGTCTTTGCACTCTTTATACTACTGTGGAATCTTTTATTTATCAGTATATAATCAATTTGATTTCTGACAATGTTATGTTGGTTATCTTGAGGCGATTTCCAAGTATACAGTCTTCTGGGTGGAAGTTTAAACCAGGTATTTGCTATTATAGAATATTATAGAATAGAAGTATTAGAAAATTCATTATAATTAAATGAAGTAAGAGATTAATTACATTAAAACTAGATATTCATACTAGAGCAAATAAAGAGAATATTCACTTTAGAAGTAGAAGCTGTTAAACCAGAAAAATGCATTACATGTTATGGCTGCTACTAATGCATAAATACATAGCTCACACAGATTGCATGTAAATATTCTAAGAATACTTGCAATGGAAACAGAAGCCATTTGACTTCCTCTTTCTATATCAGTTTTGCTTTGCAAATTCTGTCTATTTATTATTATTATTATGTGACTCATCGACGGAGAGTGTGCCAACAGCATCGAACGATTTCTCCTTCCAACTACTAACCGCGCTCAAAATTGCTTAACTTTTTGTATGAGCCATTAGTAGCAGAGGCTCTACTGTTATATCTTTTCTTTCTCTTAAGTGTATATTTATTTATTTTATGTTTTATTGTTTTAATTACTATCTTGTTATACACTTGTTATGATATTATCTCTCATCCCTTTACGTAGTATTGTATCTTAGCTAAAACCTATTCCTTCAGTGGCCTATCATTCCGATAGATCACGGGTGCAAATCCTACAAACAAAGAGAATGCCTTAGGCTAGGGCCAATTTTCCTTGGTTGCAATTCTGGAGTTAACTCCTTTTCAGAATTAAGAAAAATTTATTTTTTGAAGCTGCACCATCTTAATTCCTATACAAGAGAAATCTCCTTGTCAGGGAGTTAACACGCAGACTGTCACACGATCTTGGAATCTAGTAATCAACAAGCTCTTAAATTACTTTCTTCAATTAGCAGTCGTAACCAGTAGTAACCCCCCCCCACTTGAATTTTTTTATACAGGTTCTAATTTAAGCAAGCAAGGTTTGAGAAATCAGGCAATTTACTTAGGTAAAAGAAACGAGAATGTTTATTCATTCTAAGGTATTGTTTTGATTACTATGTAATCAATAACTTTGATTACATAGTAATCAAAGTTATTCTAAACATAAAAATTTTGTTCCTGCAGGTAACACCAATCTATCAGACAAGATTTAATTACAATTAAAGCATTACACTAAAAGACATCAGCAAATCAAACTGTCCTATTCTCGTTCACTTATCACAGCTATGCAAGTGAATAACTACTCAATATCCAAAGATTAGATTATAATACACCGAAAATGATTGAAGGACAATATCTGTTATAATATACTTCTAGGATTACAACAATTTACCACAGGTTAAAGTACTAGAGTTCTGTCATATATTAGCAAGTCCTGTCACTTATTACATTAGCACATTAACTCTTCCTAGCTCTGTTTACAGTTCAATGGACAAATAAAAGGTTACGTTACCGGCCAAGTGGACTAAGCAGGAATTTCCTCTCGATCAATCTTTGCTGACTCCTCTCGGCTAGTTTCTTCGATCTGCTACCTGTTGTCCTCCGATTTTGCCAACTAATAATTACATTCACGAATCACTCCTGTGCCAATGATTGCGATACTACTCTGACAGATGGGTGCATGTGGTTCTGCATAAAGCTGCAGTCTTCACTGGCTGCTTAGCTGTGCCACTGCTATGTCTGTACCAGACCACTACCTGACCGCATGGCCGTTGTTGACCATTGTTCTTCCCATCCGCATGAACAACTTCTACTGGAACCCGAAACCAAGGGGGAGAGAGGCATGAACCAAGAAAAAAACCTTGAGCTCGTGCCGCCAAATCTTTTATATCCATCGCGGCTGCTCTCCCTACTACGTCACCGATTGCTGACGGTATCTAAGCCTTTTGCACTCCATGCTATCTTCTCTCCGATATGTCTCCTACGTGAGTGCCTTGCACGTGCCTCGGACTTCGAATCGCGACTACCTGGGGGTTATGTCTACAAGCCAATTAAACCAGTGTGAACTTTGCTCTAACTGCTCTAACTTTCTTGTTCCAGTGTAACCTTCACAAAGACTTTTATGGTTCTTGTCTGTTATTTACAGGACAGTTTACAATATAACACATACAAAATTTCATTAAGAAAGTATTATTACATTATTTACAAAATCACTTACACCTATGTACAAGCATTTCCTTTCGAGAATTTTGGCATCTTAGTTAAATCCCAAATGAAATGCTTAATAATAAATTAAATCTTTCATTCCAGATTTAACGCTACCAATCGACCAACCTTTGCTGGCAAATTAAACATCTCCATATTTAATTTACCATCTTTGCTGAAAATTTATGCCTAAATAGCTGAAATATTCACTTGTTCTATAATTTCTCCATTCAGGATGCATGTGATGTTTTTCAATGTTTCTGCCTATTTTCATTGTCTGTTTATTACTAATTTTCACACCAAATTTTTAACACCAGTTATTCAATTTAGTGAATAACTACTCAATATTCAAATACTGGATTTATTTGAAATGTAACGTCATCTGCATAAAGAGCTGAGATTAACATTTCCAATTTTAATATCAGGTTTAATACCACTTTCCTTCATAACATGATCCATATTGATAATGAATAAGAGTGGAGATGATCTACACCCCTGTCCCCCTGATTTAACATCAAACCATTTTCTTATACTGCCTTCATAGCTGCTGACTTACAACTGAAATGTATTGCTTGATATAATATCATATTTACAGTTATATCAGTGGTTCCCAAAGTGTGCGCTGTGGTGCCCTGGGGAGCCGTGGCTTCCTCACAGGGGCGCCGCGATTACAAAATTTTCATAATTTTATTTCCATTTTCAATTCCATGTGGTAGGACGTGACATCTAGTGCCCCTGGTGCAAACCAGTAACTCACTTTGTAATAACTTTTGCAGAAGCCTCTACAAATGGTTACTAGATGGTGCTCTACAATAATTAAGTTTCTCGATTGTTTTAGTAGTTTATTGAACTTTCTCAGTATTTTGTGTTTGTATATAAATAGCTGTCGGTTTCATGCAGTCTTAGTGTTGAATTAGTTTTCGGAGATTGTGTGAACTGAATATTGTTGTGATTTAGTCAAGTGAAATTTTTGAAGTATTTCTTCTTGTATGTATTTTTAAAAATGGATCGGTTTTTACTAAACTGTAATAAGCATTGTGTGAGAGAGAAAATAAAGATGGGGCACACTGTCAAATAGTGGCAAGAGTGTGAAGAAGCATAAATATCGAAAATATGCTGACAATTATTTGGACTTTAGTTTTACATCGACAGAAGTGCAGTGGTGAATGGAGACTGCAGTGTGTACTGTGTATGACAGTTTTGGCACCAGAGTGCACACTACCAAGTAAGTTGAAACGCCATTTAGAAACCAATCATCCCAGCATGGTTAGTACATCTCGTGACTACTTTACCAGAGAGTTAAAAGAAGTGAATCAACAAAAAGGTAGTTTTTATAAGCAGGCGTCAATACTAAGCAGTGCTTTGCTAGCATCTTACAAGGTGGCACATAGAATCGCAAAATATAAGAAGCCTCATACCATCGCAGAAGAACTCATTCTACCGGCTGCTGTAGATATGGTGAACATCATGATTGGTGAGTCTGCTGGGAAGATGCTTTCAAAAATGCCTTTGTCCAATAACACCATCAGTCGCAGAATACAACACATAGTGGTGGACCTCAATGATCAATTAATTGAAAAAATAAAAGGGAAGGAATTTGTGTTGCAGCTGGATGTGGCCACAGATAATAATAATGATGCTCACTTGATTTGCTATGTACTGTTTATACATGGTAATAACATTGTAGAAGAACTTCTCTTTTGTAAAAGTATCACTGCTGGTGCTAAGGCTCAAGACTTGTTCGAGATCCTTGATACTTTTATATCCGAAAATAATTTGAAGTGGACTAAGTGTGTTGGTGTCTGTACTGATGGTGCTCGTTCTATGTCCTGCTGTTATGGAGGATTGCAGGCACTTATTCGAAGCAAAGTCCCCTGATGCACTGTGGACCCATTGCGTTATTCACAGGGAAGCACTCGCACCAAAATATCCGAGTTCTACATTGAACCAGGTCTTAGAAGTAAACTTTATAAAACCTCGGCCGTTGAAGGTAAGGTTTTTCAAAAAACTATGTGAGGATATGGGATCCGAGCACACATCTTTGTTGTACTACAGCACTTCGCAATGGCTCTCTCGTGGTAATGTTTTGTCTGGTATGTTTGAACTGCAACAGGAAATTTATATTTTTCTTAAAGAGGAAGACCACAAGTATACTGAAAATTTTGTGAATGAAGATTTTTTGGTAAAACTAGCATACTTATGTGATATTTTTGAAAAGATGAATGCTCTGAATCTCTCCTTGCAGGGATGCAACATACACCTTTTAAAGTCGATTGAGAGAATTTCAGCTTTTATGAAAAAACTAAAACTATGGAAAAGAAAAATGGATGAAGATGGAGGCAAAGAATGTTTCCCCATGTTGCAACAGTTTTTGACCTCCAATGGAATTGATTTCTCTCTAGGTATGAAATCCATTTTTGAAGAGCTTATCACCTGGTTTGAGAAATATTTTCAAAACGATAATATTGATAAATTTGCATGGATTCAAGATCCATTTAATGCCAGTGCTCCATCTGAATTTACTGCTGCAGAAGAAGAGAATCTTATTGAGTTGTCTTGCGACAATATGTTGAAAACAAAATTTAGCAGCATGGAAAACTGAATTTTGGATATCAGTAAAAGATGAATATCCCCTTCTGAGTGAAAAAGCTCAGAGAATTTTAATTCCATTTGTGACTTCTTATTTGTGCGAAGCTGGATTTTCGGCGGTCGCTGGGATAAAAACTAAGTATCATGCAAAAATCAATGTGCAGAAGGAAATGAGGGTGGCTGTATCCAGTTTGATTCCAAGATTTGAGAAAATGTGCGGTGATCAACAGGCTCATCCATCCCACTAATGATAGTTAGTTGAATTTGTTCAATTAATTTTTATTTTGTGATCTTAAATACACGTTTTATTTATTTTTACCTAACTCTTTAATTAAAAAAAAGTTATTCACTATTTCGCAAAGTGTACTTGTTAGAATTTGACATAGGGTGCCTTGGGAAAACCTGGATTCAGCAAGGGCGCGAAAATCGAAAAAGTTTGGGAACCACTGAGTTATATGGTGTAAATGTGAACAACAATTTTAACAGCTTTTCTCTTGTTACCTTGTCATATGCCTTTTCCAGATCTACAAAACTTAAATACAGATTCTTGGTATGTTAACATGATCTCTTAACTATTTGTCTTAAAGTAAAAATCTGATCCTGATGACCTCAATTTTGCCTGACTTCAACTTTGTTCTTCTCCAAGCTTTCCTTTCACAATTTTTCTTACCTCTTTCTCAAGTATACTTGCATAAATCTTACCAGGAACACTTAATAGGGAGATTCCTCTGTAATTCTTGCATTCAGTTTTATTTCCCTTTTTATGGATGGGTACTGCGAGAGCTCTACTCCATCTGAAATTCGAACCTCTGACCAGGCCTTCTGAACTATGTAGTGTATCATTATAAAACTTTTATAGTTCTATATTTAAGCATTTTTGGTAGACTATCATTGATTCTAGCTGCCTTTCCACATTTCAGGTTTTTGATGGTTTTTTCTTCATTTGATATATATTCCTGATTGCATTCCTGTTGAGTGTTTTCTACCATCATGCTTTATTGCTTCTTTCATTTAATAATCTTTCAAAGCAATTACTCCAGGCATAGACTGTCTTTACCTTCAGTTTCATGTCACCTTTATCATCTCTGATTCCTTTTATAGTATTCTTTCCTCTATTTCTGAGCTTTTTCAATAGCCTATATAATATTTTGCAGCCTTCCTGATATTTCTGTGTTCTTACCAAAGTCTTCCCATGACTTTTGTTTTGCCAGTTTCACACAGTTCTTCACTTTGTTACATTTTTCTCTGTATTCTCCAAGAGCACATGCTGACTTATTTGCCAGGAACTTTTAATAATGCTTTCTTCTTTTTCTTGACCACTGACCACCTCTGTAACTTTTTGAGTCCACCATTGAGCTTTGATTTTTCTATCCTTGCTGATAACCTTACTGCATACCTCTCTGGCTGAATCAGTGAATGTTTCTTTTAGGGTTTGTTTTCAAATTCTCATTTTTTTTCTTGTATAATGTTTGTGCATTTGAGTCTACAGTTCAATTCTGGAAACTGTTCAGCTTTCATTCATTTCAAAACTTTTTTATGCACCTTCTTTTCAATATGAAGTTTGACTTTATCCTGCTCTGGTGATCACTTCAGATTTCAAATCATCTGTATACTCTTTGTGTCCTGGACCAGTGGGGGTAACACCACTATCAACAATAACTTAATCAATGAGACTTTTCTTATTTCTTGCATTATTATGTCTCTATGTGAATTTATTTTTATTTTCATGTTGAAACATTGTTAATAATAACTAGTTCCATGTCCTAAATTGAAATCCAGAAAATACTTACCATTATTATAAACTTTTAGTTTTTCCAAAGTTTTCCAAAACATTTCTATATGTCTGATAATCATTTCCTTCTTTGCTGTGTAGATCCCCAGCAAGTACTAACTTTTCCTTTTTCATTGGAATGGTGTCCATGAAAGTACATGTTAAAAAAAAAAAAAAAAAAATGGTAACAGTCCATTTTAGAGACAGTGGCTGGAGGGAATCTTTGAGAGTGACACCATTGATTAGCTGAACAACATTAAACAAAAATGGGGGAGGGAGGGGCTTTTAGTCTGCCACCCCAAATGTGAGAGCAGCATTCTGAGTTGAACAGATCTGAGATTAGTACAGAGTTAGTAGCTGAAGAGCAACATCTTTGGCATAAGAAGGTAACATGTTTTAGAGGCTGAGGGAGCTGCAGATGTGATGTCTTTTGTGACAAGAAATGTCAGATTTAAATGTCATCCCACAAAGAGTGCTGTGTAGCTAGTTGGGTATTGTCATAGATAAGGGAAGGATAAAGGGGAAAAAAAATCTTAGGTGACCTAACATGATGATAATGATTATTATTTATTTTTATTTTTTGCAAGAGGAAAAAAAAATAAGGGAGAACTGTATTTTGGTAGCATTGAAAGTGAATAGGTAATTATTATCCCACTGAAGGATATATGAAGAACAGTGTTTAGGACACTGATTATTAAAGACATTGAACCTTGGAATGTTTCAGCACTGCAAAGTTTGAGGAATGAGCAGGAGTAATGGAGACCATGCTGTCATCAACAAAACTAAAATTAGTAAGAGTAAGTCATTTATGTGTGAGTGGAAGAAAGTGGCTATAACAATCCTGAGAAACACCTGCATTAATTCTTTTCAGGAAGGGAAATATGAAAAGAGAACAACATCATCTATCATTACACACAGTGAATGACATATAGTAGGTAGCTAGCCCTAACTTATGTTATTCTCCTGGTTGGCAATTTGCTAACCCTGTCAAGTGCCCTGCAAAAATGTCAATGGAAACATCCAAACCTTTACATGGCATGTGTCCAAAAGTGGGTGATTGTAGGCAAGGGTTGGCTCTTGATGACCATCTGTGTTATTTTAGCACATTGAGGCAAGGTGGGGACAAGAGATTAGTAGTTTGATAGCAGACGATTTTCTTTTCTTTCTTTCTTTCTTTTTTTGGGATGGGCTGAATATTAATTTTTACATTCTTACTGAAGTCTTCCATGATAAAAGCTGTGACGAATTTGGTAAGAATATAGACAGTAAATAAAGTTAAACATAATAGAGGCATGAAATGTTGTGGAGGAAAGAGTACTGTAAAGAAATCAGATGATAAAGGAACATAAAATCTTTTAAGAGAAAGATTACTGTCATTATTACATGACACCTCCAACGACTCATCGATATCTTGAACTAATTCAAAGGATTAAACTTTAAAAAATTGTTAAACAGAGAGATTAAGATTAGGGTTATGTTGTGTTTCACACATTTCAAGGAATAGATGATCGAATTTAAATCTACCATAGTAAAATATCTTTGTCTGATTCCAATGAACCTGTCTAGTGTTGATGTATGAGAAGCAAGGCCTTAACCCCCCCCCCCCCATCCTCCATCATCCCTGATTCTGGAAATCTTAAATCTGGGTGTTATTTGATGATCATAGTAGAATGGCCAGTCTGCCCAAAATAACAAAATTGACATGAACAAGGTACTTGATAGACACTTGGTAAGTGTTGTGGAGGTAATTTATTTTTTGTAGATGATAGGAAAGGAGATAGCTTTCATTCTGTTTGAAAGTAATGTACATGTTGTATTTGTAGAGAATTCTTGGTATTTGTTCAGAAGTCCCTTTAAGGTAGGATAGGGTATGGAAATTCTCTTCAAATCAGATTGTAATCTGGCTGAAGGATGATAATTATCAATTATTTTCTGATGGTAGATTCTTTATATCCATTAGACAAAACAAAGTGATTCATATTTTATTTATTTATTTTGATAAAAGGAGTTCAAAGAAGAAAATTTACATGTTCTCTGTTCAAGACTTTTGATAATACCTGTCTTGTATGAAGAATGATATCTTATCTTAGTAATCCGTAATCCACACGCAATATAAAAACATTCAATATTGCCTGTGGAGTTACGGATTACTAAGATATCCAGAAATGGAAGACTGCTGCTAGACTCAAGTTCAATAGTGAACTTGATGCGGTTATATCAGCAGTTTATCCTATCCAAAAACTGAAGTAATTCTGTTTCAGAGTGGGTCCAGACTGCAAACATCAAAACTACATGGTCTTCATTCCCTTTCTTGAAACACTACCATTGTCATCAAAAAAGCTGACAAAAGTAATGCCACAGTTTTGATGAAAACCACTGAGAATCACAAACTGAATGCTTTATTATGGGACAGATCAACATAGTACAATGTAGTATAATTATTTGTGATGAGTCTTTGAACTCCATGGTTGGAAGTAATATTAATAATCAGCATGGATTCTACTCAAAGTCAAATAAATGAATTACTGTATTTTTGGACCATAAGACGCACCCCAAATTTATGAGACAATTTTTAGAATAAATATATTATTATATAAAAATATTCACAAACTTTAAATTTCATTTATTATTACCATAACTTGCATTAGAAGCATTCAGTTCATCTTCACTCATCTCGTTACTGTCACTTTTCATATTGTTGTCTAAACTATTGTTATCACTCTCTTCAAAAACTAAGTCATCTTCAGTACCGTCCATTGTGTTACTTATGCTGCATTATTTAAAAGACTTAGTAATCGTCTCATCCGTTCAAAACCGCATACGCTTGCCCACTAACTACTGTTGACGCTGATCAAGTTTTCGTATGTAAATCAGGGATTCCCACATATGCAGTGAAACACGTGTTTGGCTCATATCGAAAACATGGGAATCCAAGACTTACCCAGAATCACCTACCTTCGGACCATAAGATGCACCCCAATTTAGACTAAGTCAATTTCTCTACATGAAAAGGTGCTTCTTATGGTCCGAAAAATATGGTAGTGGATCAAACATATTCTTTAGATGCTAGTACTGTCGAAATTTGTAAATTCATCAAACCAATGCAATAGTTGATTGTATCAGTTCTCCTACTTACTATTTAGTTAAATACCTTTCGAATCTTCTTCAAAACCTCATTAGCCAAACCGTCTCTTACGTGAAAAATAGCATTGACTTCAAGGAGAAAGTTGAAGATATTTGTTGGCTGGAATTTCAAATTATGGTCTCTCTTGATATGGTTTCTCTGTTTGCAAACATGCCTCTCCAAGAAATGAGAATTAGGCACATTAAATTGTTTAAATTTACCATTAATGCAGGAATTACTTCAGTTTTTTGAACAGAATAAACTCTTTATACAACTGCATCAAGTTCACTATTGAACATGAATCTACAGCAGTCTTCCCTTCCTGAATATCTTAGTAATCTGTAACTCCACAGGCAATATTGAATTTTTTATCTACAGGAAGCCTACCTTCATTGGCAGGTACATCTACCCATCTTCACATAAGACAGGTATTATCAAAAGTCTTGTACACAGAACATGTAAAATTTATTCTTCTGACTTTCTTTATCAGAAGAAATAAATAAAATATGAATCACTTTGTTGTCTAATGTATATAAAGAAACCACCATCCAGAAAATAAATGTTCCTTACAATCTTGTGTCCTGGTCCTATTTGAAGAAATTATGGGTATTTTTATGTTTGAAATATGGTGTCAGTAATAAATACTGTAGTTCATGTCCTGAACAGAGAACCTTGTTTTCAATTGTTTTTTTTTTTTGCAACTAAAATAAATGATAACAAAAAGGATATTTTTTGCATTAGGCATTAGAAAAACTTGTACCAACTAGTTTTGCTCACACATATGATAGATTCTTCAGGGTTTTTAAGAAAACACATAAAAATAGATGACTACATAGCCATGCAACTCTGAAACAAATCATTGTAATAGAAATTAAAAAAAAAAAAAAAATCATCCTAACAAGAATGTAGAGTAGTGTGGCAAGTACTAGCTGTCACCCAAGAAAGACCGAAGATAATTGTTGGCAAAATTAAATTCTGCCATGTTGAAAAATCTAATGAGAGATTTACAGATTTCATTTAATATAAGCCTTTGGTTTCTCTTAAGAGACCTGCGTGAATGGATAATTGTCACCGATTGTAAAAGTTTTCTTCTAAATACATCATAATGGAAATATCCCAATCTACTGTATGGCTAGTAGTTGAGGTATGGCTGACCAGACCAGATTATTCCTTTCTTTTTGTGCTTAACATCTCCAACATATTCTCTCTCACCTTCAATTCATGGCTTGTCTGCCCCACGTAAGCCAAATGGCATGAGCAAGATCCTGTAGACTCCTAGATGTTTGTAAAAGGGAGTGCTGTTTTTAGGAGATCTAAGATGGCTGTAAACAGTTTGAATTGGCATGAAAGTCACTCTGCTATTATGATTCTTGAAAAGAGCAGCAGTACTAATAAATTGCCAATTTATGGAATGGCATTTGAATCTGTACTGAATGTTCTGGTTATGGAGGAGATGGATGGTTTGAAAATGATATCTGCATGGGGTTCACCCCCCCCACCTTTTTTATTTTTTATTTTTTTATTTTTTTTCCACATCCCTTTGGGGAGGGGGGGCTGAGTCCTCCTGATGAGGGATTAAGTATATATAGTTTTTAGGAGTGTAGATCTGTGTGTGTGTTCATGGGGCCAGTTTGCCTGTTCTGAGGGATGAAAAACCTGAGTTTCCGGGTGGAGAAACCCTCTACCTCCATATGAGACTGGCTAACTCACCTTTTAGTCAAGAGAGACCAGATAAAGGTTCCTCACATCATAGACGGGAATCGAACCCAGGTCTTTCCGAGCTAAGGGCTGAGCTACTTTGTTTGAAAATGAAATCTTGTTAACTGTTTTCTTGGAATATCTATTAAGAACAAATCAGAAGAAAGGACTTGAAGTACTGTCTCAAGTTGATACTCATTTTGTAAAATAGAAACTGCTTAATTCTTGAGGATGTGGACAATGCTTAGCTTTGGAGAAGGATGGTTATGGTATGAAGCATGAAGACAGTATACAGTGTGAGAAAGTTTAAAATATACCAGTGTCAGGTTTCTTTATGATGAAGACATTTAGGAAAGGGACTTTACCATCCTTTTCTAGTTCTAATGTGGAATTAATTGTAAGTTTAAATGAGTTGAGAGAGCAAGTTGTGGTTTGGGAAGTCATGTTTCCAAACAATTAAGCCATCATCTATATATCTTCACCAAATGACTGGTTCTATGTAGTTTGAGCCAGAAAACATTTTTCAAAATTTTCAAAGGAGAGATCAGCCAACAGAGGAGATGAGGGGGCTATCTTTTGCTAGTGCAAACTGTTTGAAAGATATCACATAGATAGTTTAGTCATGCATATTATTAGGCATATCATGCTATATTTCACTTTATGTGACTGTCAGTCTGAACTGTTGTTTATAAAAAAAATCATTCTTCCAAAGAAATTGGATCAGACGAAGAGTGTTCAAATAGTTTGGCAACATCCAACAAAAAGAGGTCTTCAATACGGCTTCAAACATCATCGACAGAAACATTATTAAAGAGAGATGCTATCTCAAGACTAGTGAGAATGTCAGATGATGATGATATCTGTATAACCTGTTTCACTTTAAGATTGCAGGCAATTACTTCCTCATGGAAAATAGCCAATTCTGCAAATAGAAAATGGTCCCTTCTTAGGATGCAATTAAAATATTGTTTGGGCATAATATTATGAGAGTGTGTGTAGTCTTTTTTAAATCAAACAGAACATTTAAAATATTAGTACTACTTTAAAAAAAACCACAAAAATAAATAAATACACTGGCTGATTGTTTTGACCAATCGTGTCGTTTCGTGGTCACAGTATGATTTTAAAATCAGAACAAACAACATGCTGGACGAGACAGGTGTTTTGATTATGACTCCAAATTTTTTTCCTTGAAATTCTCACAAGAAAACATTGACAAGTCAGTCAAAGCAAATTTTGACTGAGTTGTCAGGGTGTAAAGCTTTGCGAACTTCACACCCTGGCAATACCAAAGAAGAGAGTGTAACGATGGTGAGCAAGCTGACCAGTGTTTCAGAGAGAACCATTTTCAGTGTGACAGCCGATAAAAAGACGTCATACATTCTGAAGACAACATCCAAAAAAAGCAGGTATGGCAGGGACTTGAACTCAGCCAATCCAGTGCAAAGCACTTGATGCCAAGATTTGACGACTTCATTTTGTGTGCCATTCACCAAAAGATTCATGAATTTTCCTTCAGGAATGAGCAGCCCACACTGAACAAGCTGATTGTTAAAGTTAACAGTGATTGCAATCCGCCACAAATATCAAGAATGATGGAGGATCTCTTCTTCAGATACATAAAACAGCAACATACATCAGCCTTCATAGAACAAGAGGATGCAATTGCTTGGCAACATTAATACCTTCAAACTATTCAACATCACTGACAAACTGGGAGGAGCATAATTTTTCTAGATGAAATGCGAATTAATTTCAGCCACACTACAACAAGCCAACGTGATACTAGCTGTGTGTATCTTTGGAGAGATAGTCTTAGAGAAATGGCAATTTGAGTTTTTGTAGTAAGTGCAATGGCTGCCAGTTCATTGTATTCCTAAGCATTTTTTTTTAAAATTTATTTTATTTCATTTTATTTTTTTGTGGGTGACAAAAAAAAGAAATCATTTTCATCAAAACAATATCTGTTAATTTAAGTAGGCTGTCAGAGAAGGAGCATGGAGGAATATGCACCTTCCTTGCGGTGGGCAGGCTGAAGTCTTAAAGTGGAATTAGAACATATACATATTAGACAATTTCTGGATGAAATGAGCTGAATTCTTGATATAAGAGTCAAATGACCTGATGTGATATCCTAAAAGACCATCACATCAGGTCATTTGACTCTTATATCAAGAATTCTGTGATCAGTTTCAAAGAGATGCCAGCTTTGTGTATCTTTGGAGACCATACAGTCATGGAGAAATATTGATTTGAGTGTAGAGATTTGAATTTTTGTAGTAAGTCCAGTGGCCCACTTTTGCATATTCCTAAGCAAATCGTTAGTTTTTTTGTGAGTGGCACAAGTAGAATCATGATCTAGAGTTGAGTAGGTGGAGTCAGGTAGCAAACTGGATATTTTTTAAATTATAATCATTAGTGTTCATCATTAGTGGTATTTTCCTTTGTCTCTTTTTAAATTGACAATATTTCTGTTATTCTTAAGGGACAAGAGAGCTTCTCTTTCTGATATGGTGATGTATTGATGAATAAATGAGAAAAGCAGTAGCTTTGAGTGTAATATCATTATCAGGATCAATTGCAAAGTTACGAATGCCTTTTTCTCTTCTGGACAAAAAATCAGCCTTTGGAACGTTACCAGGAGTGACTCTGAAAAGTTAAATAGATTCTTTTGAACATGAAGTGTTGCAGAAGCTGCTGGTTGTGTGTGAACAAAACTAGTTGGAACGAGTTTTTAAATCTAACAACTAATAAAAAATCATTTTTGATCCTTAGATTAGCTTTAACCTTGCTTTAGTAAAAGCAACAATGAATATTTATTACTTAAATTAAGGGGATATTAATTCCCACATAGTTTTAAAACCGAATAAGAAACTCAAAGATTGGAATCAGAGAGTTTCTTGCCGAATATAGTAAACTATAAAGTATCGGCGGACACTAGCGTTAGCAAATGCAAGTGATCCTAGTACATAGTACAATATTGGGCAGCTCGTTGCAAAGGTGGAGGAAGAAGTTCATATCGCTATTCTTAGGTATTTTCCATAATGTAAAAACACATTTCCTAGGAAATGTATGCTGTTATTACATTATGGAGGGAGGTCACTACCCAGACCGGTTTCAGCCTTTTTTGAGGCTTCATCAGTGAGTAGCTAGACCAATTATTCTTCATTCGGTTTTAAAACTATGTTGGAATTAATATCCCCTTAATTTAAGTAATGTTTTCATTGCCGAAATGAAGCTTATTAGCTCTTTATACTTAAGTAGAATATTTATTATTTTTAATTAGCTTTAGTTACATTCTAATTAAAAATATTTCCTTTTAACTGTAATGCACAATTCAATAATTTATATATTGTTGTATTTTAAGGATTGTCAGAAAATTGACTCCGAATCTAAAGAAAGAAAAAGAGATAGTGAATTTTACAAGCAGGCTTTTGGTCTTGAAGATACATTCAGAGAGGTAAATAACAGTTTTGCAGACTAATATAGAAAATTAATCTTTTTGAGTATTTTGTTCTTCTGGTATATGGAAACTGGAAAGGGAAAAATATGGAATGAAAACATACATTGTTGTGAAATCTTGCTTCCATTTCTTTTTTTTTTTTGAAAAGTGACTCATACAAAATCAGAATACAGTACAGCTCAATGATCTCTAGTAGATTTGTCAGCCTGGTTGGCTGAGTAGTTAGCATACCCACTCTACAACCGGTATGTTGCGGGTTCATATCTGCTGTGGATATGGATGTTTGTGATTGACTTTAGATAGAAGATGAATTTTATCACCTGGTATGAGACCACTGCCCTGCTTATTGGAGACTTGAAGTCGCTGGGAAAGTTCCATGCTTGGTCTATAGAGCATGATTACAAGACTATGTAAAATTAATTAAAATAAATTGCAATATTGGGTTGGCAAATAAGTTCGTTTGGTTCATGCATTAGTACAAATTTGTCGCTTCGCCTGTCACTATTGTTGCGCTGTTGTGCAATTGAAAGGTGGCATTTCACATAACCTTTCAGTGAATTTTCGTTCGGCCTACTTCAGTTGCATGTGTGTAACATATTTTTAGAAATGGAAGGAAATAACTTACCTCACCAGCATATTTTGCTTTTTTATTTCAAAAAAGGCAAACGAGCTGCAGAGGCCCATAAAAAATATGTAGCGTATATGGGGATGATGCCTTAACAGAATGCGTATGCCAAAAGTGGTTTACCAAATTCTGTTCTGGAGATTTCGATGTCAGTGATGCAGCTCACACCGGTCGTCCGACCGAGGTTGATTCGAGTGTTGTGAAGGATATTGTCGACACAATACGTCACAAACAGTGTGGGAGATAGCTGCAGTACTGAACATATCCCATAGAAGCGTTGAAAACCATTTGCACAAGCTGGGAATATGTTTCAGACTCAGTGTTTGGGTGCCGCATGAATTAACTGAGGCCAATATGACTTCTCGCTTATCCATCTGTGATTCGCTGCAACATTGCCAAGAAAATGACCCATTTTTGAAGTGGATGATTATGGGAGATGAAAAATGGGTTGTGTACGATAATGTGGTATGTAAAAGATCATGGGGGCACAAGAACGAACTGCCGCAAACAACCTTGAAAGCCGGATGGCACCCAAAGAAGATCATGCTCTCTGTGTAGTGGATATAAAAGTATTGTCCACTACGAGGTGTTACTGTCAGGCAGAACGATTGATTCAACTGTCTATTGCTCACAGTTAATGCTCCTGGCCTGTGCATTTAGCACAAAACATCCTGAATTGGCAAATTGGAAAGGAGTTGTCTTTCACCACCACAATGCCAGATCCCACACATCGTTACCAACCTGAAGTAAATTGTTATGTCTTGGCTGGGATGTTTTGCCGCATCCTCCGTATTCACTGGACCTGGCACCTTCCGATTATCACTTATTCCGATCGTTGCAGAATTCTCTGAATGGGAAAACCTTCGCTAATGAGGAGGCTGTCAAAAGACACCTGGATCAGTTTTTCGCCAGTAAATCCCAGGAGTTTTATGAATGCAGCATAATGAAGTTGGTGGACAGATGGCAAGAATTCATTGATAAAGAGGGTCAATATATAACTTACCAGTATGTATTATATATATTAAATAAAATGTGTTTCATTCCACTCTGAAAAACCGAACGAACTCATTTGCCAACCCAATATATATATATATATATATATATATATATATATATATTTAGAATTAATAATTATACTGACTAGAACCCGAGGAGTATAATAAAAAACTTTAATGAATCACAACTAGTTTCATCGGGGTTCCAACTTCTTCAGGTGAGTAAGAAATAACTAAAAACTTATAAAAACTAATACAGTAAAAAAATGGGCTTTTCAGTTTAACACAAAAGAGTTAGAAGAATAGCAACAGTCATATTTGAAGTAGAGACCACGTGGCATTATTAGCGTGAGTTGATGTTGCGTGATAGCTGATTTTAGAGCGCCAGTATTGGATTACTGTGCTATGGGAATCAAGCAAACTATAACTTAGATTGCTGTTCATGTGTGAAGGATCCAGGACTATTTCTTATATGTTGTTACTAGAGTTGACTCGGGATGTATACATTTAGAATTAATAATTATACTGACTAGAACCCGAGGAGTATAATAAAAACTAGTTGTGATTCGTTAAAGTTTTTTATTATACTCCTCGGGTTCTAGTCAGTATAATTGTTAATTCTAAATGTATGCATCCCGAGTCAACTCTAGTAACAACACACACACACACACACACACACATATATAATTGAAAAAATAGGGGGGGGGTAGTAATAACCTTTCATGGGTGGTAGGCACATTAAAAAAAAATCTGCTATGGAAAACCACTCATATTTCTGGAACTTTGTCCTTGTTGGGTACACCTAAATTTTATTTATTTTTTTTTTAATATGAGAGGACTAAAGCGTGGTTAAGCAACTGTGCAGGAAGGGTTGGGAAGGGACAAGAGAGTTAGAGGAAAAGGAAGGAATCTCTTGTTTCTTAAAAAGCTGGAAGTTGTATAGATTGTAACAGTCTTTCCTATAATATTTTCGCTGAAAATGGGAGAAACTTTTGCTAGAATCTCCGCAACAGCTTCATATTCATCTGAATTTTTAATACTGAAAGAGCAGCAAGAGAAACAAAAGCTTAATTTTTTACCAACATTCTTCAGCCATTTGTTAAGGAAGAACTAAAAAGAGCTCTCCTACAATCTCACCGTAGTGCAGTAGGGCTTGATGACATCCGTTATGAAATGATAAAACATCTACCATCATCTTCTATGGATCTCCTTCTCTTACTATACAATAAAATACTTGCGGAGGAAGAGTTTCCAAATTCTTGGCATAAGTCAATTGTCATTGCTATCCCAAAACCAGGAAAAGATCCAACACAAGCAAATAATTATTCACCCATTCCTCTGACCAGTTGTCTTTTCTGGTATTTAGAAAGCAGCAGTCTTCTTTCCAGTACACAATGTGGTTTCCGTAGACATCGAACAGTTCATTGAGGTCAGTAGTAAATATTATTATTTTACAGCATCTCCATGGAGTCTGGAGACTCATCGTGGGAGACCCAAATCAACCATCATACACACAAATCCTATCATATCTCTCCTTGAATCCATTCACTATCAGGGAACTTGCAACCAGTTTTGATAATCCGTTCCACTTACTCACCACTCTCCACACAAACTAACCACACTCTTACACAACTTCAATGAATGGCCCCCTTGTTCTCTGACTATTTGTCATATATTGAAAACTTTCACTTGCATAACTTTTATGAAACCCCTTTAATATCTTAAAAGTTTCTATCACGTCTCCTCTCCTCCACTTATCAACCAAGCTTTGTAACTCAAACCTTCAACCTATCCTTGTAGGGAGTATTCCACAGACTTGTCACCATCTTGGTCACTCATCTCTGAATCCTCTTGACCACCTCCTAGTCCCCAAGAAACCCAGGTGACCAAATCTCTGTGCAGTACTGAAGATGTGGCCAAATTATGGCCTTATAAAGAGGGATAATAACATTGGGAAATTAAAATAATTGTAACACTGTTGTAGAATCCATAATTTGTGTAAAATGAATTCCTTATCTTTAATGAGCATGTATTTTCTTGATCACAGAACTAATGTAAATAACTATTTGAGAACATTGATCAAGTGTAAACAGATAAGTATTTTAATACCAACTAGTTTCACCCAGCTTAAGCTGTTGGCATCGTCAGGTACAAACACTGAGGTTAAAACATATCACAAAATAGATCTTAACTGTAAATTCTAAAAATTATAGTTACAAACTAAAATAGCATTGAACGTGAATAATACACATATCGCATGTACATGATTTACTAGTTATTGCTAAGGGACATTCTATAGTTAGCATTAAAGTTCATTTCTTGTGTGTTCAGAGATCTAATTAGAGTTTTCCATATCTCTGGAAGTATTAAACCTTGGTTCCTGTTGAGGTTATCTGTAGTGCGTGCGACTGTGGCTGCTTCTTTAAACATTCGAGAGTGGTAGTCTTCCTGTATGTAAGGGGTACAACTTTTGTCCCACTCAATGATATGGTTTGTTGTGGAGAAATGTGATGACAGGTCTGATATGTCTTGTCTGTTATTTTTAACATAACGAATGTGTTCCTTCTGCCTAATCTCGAGGCTTCTCGAAGTCTGGCCGATGTAACTTGAACCACACGAGCATGGGATATTATAGACTCTAGCATACTTATAGAAAGGATGGGTATCTTTTGGAGATCGTAGTAGTTTATGAATTGTTTCTATAGGTTTGAATGTGACTCTTATTTTGTGTGGTTTGAGGAGATTAGTGAGCTTGTTAGAGATACTTCTCACATACGGAATGACGATTGTTGTAATATATTGAGTGTCTTCTTGTTCTCTTTGTGGTGGCTTAGAGAAAAGGATTTTGTTAACCAAGTCTTTGTGGGTAGCCATTCAAGGTGAAGTTATTAGATATCAATGTTAATTCATCTTGGAGGTCTTTTTTATCTGTTGTAATGTGGACAGCTATTTTCTTTAGTATGTGTATTGTGCTGAGTTTGTGAGAAATGTAGTGTGAGGAGCTGAAATGTAGATAACGTCCTGTATTCATAGGTTCAAAAGGCCATTAACTTGCTTCTTAATTAAGATGTTCAAGAACGGTAGTTGTTTGTCTTTTTCAAGTTCTAGAGTAAATTTAATAGAATGGTGAAAGGAGTTGATTTTATTGAGAAAATCAATTAGGTCATCTGTGTTGTGGTTCCGTACAATGAAGATATCATCTACATATCTCCACCAAATTATTGGTTTAGGATTTATTTGAGATAGAACTTTATTTTCGAGATCCTCCATAAATAGGTCAGCACAAGAAGATGAAAGGGGGCTACCCATTGCCAGGCCAGTCAATTGTTGGTAAATAGTTTTCTTCCAAGAAAAATAGTTTGAATTTAGGCAATGATTGTACAGTGAGGTTATATCTTGTGGGAATAAAGTGCCTAAGATGTTGATAACTTCCACCACAGGAACGTTTGTAAAAAGAGAAGTGACATCTAAGCTTGCAAGTAGATAATTTTCAGATATAGTAATGTTTTTTTAATTTATCCCCAAAATGTTGTGAATTTTGGACATAACTCTCTGAGTTATGGATTTGTTGTTGTTGTAAGAGTTTAGAGAGATGCTTAGACAATAAGTAGGTAGGCGAGTTAATTCCATCTACAATGGGACGTAAAGGAGTACCATCTTTATGAACTTTTAGAACCCCATAAAGTCTTGGAGTTAGAGGGTGCATGGATTTTAATTTTTTAATTAGATCTGTTGGCCAGTTGATCATGTTGCGTAGTAATTCGTTTGTGTTATTGTGGTTTTTTAATGTAGGATCTTTCGTTAAGATATGGTAAACAGACATGTCCAACAGTAGATTGTTGACTTTATCCTCTTAGTCCTTGGTGTTTAATATCACAGTACTGTTACCCATGTCTGCCTTAAGTATTATGATATCTTTCTTTCTCTTCAAATTATGAATGGTTCTTCTATCTAGAGAGGTGAAGTTTTGGTATGTGTTCTAGAAGAGGAGAGTATTATGCAACTTTTTAATCTGAGGTCATTTGCTATGTGTGGTGGTAATAACGAGATTGCTTTGTTCAAACTGCAGATGAAATCTACTTTTGTTATCTGTTCAGGTATAGTTGAAACCTTTTTTGAGGATAGCAATTTCAGGTTTGGTTAAAACGTGATCCGATAAATTAAAAATAACTTGGTTATCTGGCAGAGAAAGTTTGGACTTAAAATGGTTTGTATAAAGATGGTTAAATTTCTTGATTTGGATCTGTTTGCTTTTATTGAAAACTTTAGTGTAGCTAGTTTTGTCATTCTGTCTAAGAGTTGCCAAACTTCTTGGTCTAGAGAGCTCGAGACATCCATGAAGAAATCGTAACATTGTGAGTCTATTTGACTTAACAAAAATCTTCTGTGTTGTATCTTTTCACGAAGGAACGAGAATTATGCCCTCTGAACTTCAACTTCCTGCAATACAATACTATCAATATGATACACCATATACAACCATTTCAATCCCAACCTTACATTTTGCAGCATTATATTGACAATCATTATTACCATCATCCTGCAGGATATCTACATCACCTTGATCAATTATTGCTCTCCCCAGTTTTGCATCTTCAGCAAACAACAATATCCCCTTTTAAATCTTTCCCTATGTCATTGATATACAAATTAAAGAGTAATGGCCCTAGTACCGAACCCTGAGGTACTCCACTAGTCACTACCATTCTCCATGATTGAAAGAATTCTTGATAATAATAACCTCTCCCTTTTAAATAATAAACTCGATACTTTCTTCCATATGCCTACCCGTTCATATTCTGCAATTGATCGTACAATCTGCTCCCCCTCCATTTTTCCACTGCTCACATGGGACGTTGAAGAGAGCACATATGGGAGTGATCACTTTCCTGTTCTCTGCACACTGTCTTCACAGGAACCATGTTCACCCACATGGATACCTATGTGAAAAATGGACCAGACTGACTGGAACACTTTCTCTCATCTTGCAAAATTTAATGCTGATGCCATTAATCAAACGCCTATCAATGAAGCAGTAAAATATATAACAGAGTGCATTGTCCAGGCAGCAACAGCCTTCATCCCAAAAACATCATCTCAGTTTCCACTCTATACAAAGCCTTGGTGGAACCCAGAATGTCAGACATCCAAAAAAGATCAACACAGAGCATGGGGTATATTTTGTAGATATCCCACCACATCAAACCTTATAGCTTTCAAGTATGCTCGAGCCAAAACATGCTATGTGAAGCATCAGAGTCAAAAACAATCATGGATCCAATTTACTACATCAATTAATCAAATGACCAGTCCAAAAATTGTATGGGATAAAATCCATACATTATGGTCTATACAAATCCATACATTATGGTCTAAGAGAGACAAACATTGTTTGTCTCTCTTAGACCATAATGGAAGTGTTATTGCTGATCCCAAAGCCATTGCAGACACTCCGGGAGAAAATTTTGCCAGAATCTCAGCAACAGCTTCATATCCTCCTGAATTTTTAATTCTGAAAGAACAGAAAGAGAAACAAAGGCTAAATTTTTCTACCAATGTTCTTGAGTTATACAATCAGCCATGTTTTAAGGAGGAACTAAAACGAGCTCTCCTACTATCTCACCCTAGTGCAGTAGGGCCTGATGACATCCATTATGAAATGATAAAACATCTACCATCATCTTCTATGGATCTCCTTCTCTTACTATACAATAGAATACTTGCGGAGGAAGAGTTTCCAAATTCTTGGCATGTCAATTGTCATTGCTATTCTAAAATCAGGAAAAGATCCAACACAAGTAAATAATTATCAACCCATTGCTCTGACCAGCTGTCTTTGTAAGATACTAGAGAAAATGGTTAATGCCAGACTTCTCTGGTATTTAGAAAGCAACAATCTTCTCTCAAATACACAATGTGGGTTCCGTAGATTTCGCTCAGCTTTAGACCATTTGGTTCGTTTAGAAACTTGTATAAAAAAGATGCATTTCTGAAGCAAGAACACCTTGTTTCATTTTTTTTTGACATGACAAGCTTATGACACAGCCTGGAGATATGGCATATTAAAAGACCTCTATAACCTGGGTCTTAAAGGACATCTTCCTGTATTTATTAAAAACTTTCTTTCCAGGCGAATTTTTCAAGTCAGAGTGGGAAATACATTATCTCGATCATATCATCAAGAACAGGGTGTTCCCAAAGGCTCTGTCTTAAGTGTGACACTTTTCTCTGTTAAAATTAACAGCGAAAGTAAGACAATTTACTGCCACTCCCGTAACATGAGGGTAATTGAAAAACAACTTCAGCAAGCAATTGATCATGTTTCTCTGTGGGCTCTTAGTGATGGGTTTAGTTTTTAACAGAAAAAAGTGTCTATGTACACTTCTGTCTTAAACGCACTCTTCACTCAGATCCTGAATTAAGAATGGGATGGACTATTATTCCAGTAGCTAGAGATGCTAAATTCTTGGAACTGATCTTTGGCAGTAAACTTACATTTATAGCACGCATTTGATAACTAAGAGAAAAGTGCAAGAGAACATTGAACCTTCTTCGCAATCTCTCGTCTACTGGGTGGGGTGCTGATCGAGCTTCATTGCTCCATCTTTATCATGCACTCATACGTTCAAAACTGGATTATGAGTCCCAAGTCTCTGGTTCTGCAACACAGAGTAACCTGCGATCGTTGGATTCCATCCATCATCATGGTATACTGATAGCTACTGGTGCCTTTCACACATCACCCACTCAGAGTCTTTATGTTGAAGCAAATGAACCAGCTCTATCACTCTGATGGAAACAGTTGTCTCTTAATTATGCCCTAAAGATAAAGATAAAGTCTCTCCCAGATCATTCTACATGGACTAGTCTCTTTTCTCTGCACTGGGAAGCTCAGTAGTACTACACACTTCAAACTGCCATACGTCCTTTTTGGTATGCATATTAAAGAGACTATGCAAGCTCTTGGTATAAATGTTGACAACATTACCTACACTAAACATAACAGCATCCCTCCATGGCAGGTTTGCACAACATCCTGCAACCTTTCACTTTGTCAGTTACAGAAATCTCATACTCCATGTCTACCTCCCATTGTTTAATGCACACAGAGCCGTACACTCTGATTTCTTGCCTATCTATGCTGATGATTCAAATACTAATACCGCTGGTGGCTGTGCTGCTGTGTTTCCTGACATTATCTCCAACCAGATCCCACCTGATTGCAGTAATTATACAGCAGTGTTGCCATTCAGCTTGCACTTGTTCATATAAAAGAAAATTGCTATGAAAAGTGTATAATTTATACAGACTCATTGAGCTCTCTACAGGCTATTTCCTCTGCTATGCATAATCCACATCCAGTACTTTATGAGGTGTTACATCTTTTCACAAAATGAAAATCCTTAATTTTGGTGTTCAGTTGTGCTGGATTGAAATTACAGCACAACTCATTTCCCTTAATTCCAGCCACGTTGGAATTAAGGGAAATGAGTTGTAATTAAGGGAAATGAGTCAGCAGATGCTAAATCAGCTTTCTAAAAAAACTTTCTCCATGTTCAACAGTACCATATACAGACAACAGACAGTTTATACGATCAAAGCAAATTGCTCAGTGGCAGTCATCATGGCAGGAAGCATTAACAAACAAATTATATGACATTAAATCTGAAATCAAGCATTGGCATTTTAGTTCAATGAATAAAGAGAAGAGAGGAAATTGTTCTCACTAGGCTCTGGATAGGTCACAGTCATCTTACACATTCTTATTTACTGAGCGCTAATGACCCTCCCATGTATGAAAAATGCAATACACATCTCACTATTTATCATATACTGATAGAGTGCCAGCACTTTTCATGAGAGAGGAATGAAATTTTTGCCTACCTGGCCAGACCATATACACTCAGGCAGATGCTGACAGACTCGGGCAGATTGCATGATGTTTTTAATTTTTTACAAAGAATTAATTTATACAAACACATTTCATTGTAATTTTGTTTATATGTAAATACTGTATTGCTTCACTTAACTTTTGTAAGTATATATTACAAAATATGTAATGTTTTGTAATGTATATGTGCAGGAGTTGAGTATTAATGTATATATTACTCATTAGGTTAATTTCTGACCAGTCACATATTTTTGTAAATTTTTATGCATACATAATGCATAATAATTCCTCTTTAATTCTATATATTACTGTAATAACATTTGTTGTAATCTTATACGTAGATACTGCATTCCTTGGCTTGGTGTTGTACATGCATTTTGTTTATTAACTTATATTGTTGTCTAATTATGTACTGCCTTAAATGCTGCAGTAATTTTGTTTATATGTAGATACTGCATTGCCCAGCTTAACTTTGTGCATTTTAACTTTTTTATGATTAATTATATATTTCTGTAGGACACCTTGTATATTTGTGTAACCTTCTTGTAATTTTGTTTATATGTAGATACCACATTGCCAAATTTTATTTTTATGCATGTATGTTGTATAATAATTCCTTTTTGCCTATTTATGTATGGCTGTACAAACATTTGTTATAATTTTAACTATATGTAGATACTGCATTCCTTGGCTTGTACACACATTTTGTTTATTTAAGTTGTATTGTTGACAATTTTTTGTACTACTATAACCTTTAACCTCGTGTGTTGCTGTGCCCTCTGCAGCAATTCTGTTTCTATGTAGATGCTGCTTTGTGGAACCTAATTTTTGTACAGGCATATTGGTTAGAATTTTCTTTAACTGCTTATGCATAGTTGTAACCTTAGTATGGCACAGTATGACCTTTGTAATTTTTGTGCCAAATAAACTATTTACCAAATAGTTCACTCCACCATATACTATTTTCTGGTGTCTGTCTGTCAGCCACCCCTTATCCATGCTATGATACTAGCCTCATATCCATTCCCATTTGCTCCAGTTTTTTTAATAGTTTTTCATGCAGAATTTTGTCAAATACCTTGTTAAAGTCAAGCAGTATCATGGTGTAGCCATTACCTTTATCCAGTTCTGCCATCACCTTATTATAAAATGTGAATAAGTTACTGAAACAGGACCTATCCTTTACAGAGCCATGCTCCCTACTCTAGAGTATTGCATCCCTACCCACCCAGTGTTGTATTTTATCTTTCACAAACTTTTCCAATATTGTATAGCCACTTGTGATATATTAATTGATCTGTAGTTGTCTTGTCTGAGACTTAGTTTGAACAACTTCATCAGGGGCAATGCCTATTCTCTTTCACATTCACAGTACACAGGCTGATATGCCATCTAGTCCCACTGCTGTGTTCACGTTCATATTTTTTAATATGCTCTGAATGCCTCCTGTTTATCTACCTCAATGTTGATATGCATCTCTGCAACATCAGCAACTGCAAAATCTCCACCTGGATGATACACTTTTGCAGAATAATCACTCAGCAACTCAACTATTTCTTTTGGTTCAGTCACCTTCCTGCCATGAGCATTGCTTAAAGTCGTTCTACTTTCCTCTTACTCGCTACATAATGAAAAAACTCTTCTGGGTTTAATTTGGCCTGTTTGGCTCAATATCTCTCATAGTCTGATTTGGCCTTCCTTACCATACTAGTCACTCTTCTTGCTTGCACTTTGTACTGCTCATGAGTATGCTGATTACCTTTCCCTTTATGTTTCCTCCACTTTTTTTTTTTTTTGGCTCTTGTTTTATATCCCTACTCAGCCACTTAATTCCAACTTGGTTTATCCTCCTGACTTTGGGTATGCAGTTTGATACTGCTGCTCTCAAGCCATCTCTGACCTCTTGCCATGCACTACTGACATTCTTTCTTTGTAGCTTTTCAAGCCTGTTCCAAGATGACTCCTGAGTCTCTCATAATCACCAGCCTTATAGTTGAAGATAAACCCCTTCTTGACAACGAACTGCATATGTTTGGTAAATTCCCAGAACAAGACTGCATGGCCACTCTCCTCATTTGGGAAGTGGGACTTATAAGTTGCTAAGGGATAATTACAGGGAACAAGGATTTTGAGGATGTTGGATCTGATAATAGCATCAGAAGATGTGGTGGATCTTCCAGTATAATAATAATCAGAATATGAATTTGTATTCATATCACATAGCTCTAAATAAGTTAGTTTAATCCTTTATCGAAGTGTGAGCAAATGAAGTTTGTGCCTGAAGGTATCTTCAGGACTGAGCTAAGGCAGTGCAACACCAAGGCAACTCGTGGCAAAGGTGGAAAAAGCTATCACTCCTATCTCGGCATCTCTCATAATGCAAAGCACATCTCCTTGCAGATATGGGTAGTGGTCCTATGCATTAAGGCAAGGACCACTACCCATACTGGTTTTGACCTTTATTGAGGTCTTGTCAGTGGGAGCCAGGCCCAGTAGTGGAGACACCAAGGCAGAAGCAATGAGAGGTCATCCCCACCTATAGGAGTTGCCAAAAGGTATACAACCTTAACTCCAGATTCAGAGAAAGATGTTGAGAGTTTATTTTTCACTTGGTTAGACTATAATAAGTTTAGTTTAATCCTTTATCCAAGTGTGAGCAAACAAAGTTTATGCCTGAAAGTATCTTCAGGACTGAGCTGTGGTGGTTCAACACCAAGGCAACTCATTTAACACAGTTAACTCAGGCAACTCACCAAGGCAACTGAGCTAAGGTGTTGTACCACCTTAGCTCAGTCCTTTATTATAGTCTAACCAAGTAAAAAAATAAACTCTCAACATCTTTCTCTGAATCGGGAGTAATTTAATAATAAGGTTGTACACCTTTTGGCAACTCCTATAGGTGGGGATGACCTCTCATTGCTTCTGCCTTGGTGTCTCCACTACTGGGTATGGCTCCCACTGACGAGACCTCAATAAAGGTTGAAACTGGTATGGGTAGTGGTGCTTGCCTTAATGCATAGCATTACACATATCCGCAAGGAGATGTGCTTTGCATTATGAGAGATACCGAGATAGGAGTCATGGTAGCTTTCTCCACCTTTACGAGTTGCCTTGATGTTGCACCACCTTAGCTCAGTCCTGAAGATACTTTCAGGTGCAAACTTTGTTTGCTCACACTTGGATAAAGGATTAAACTAAACTTATTATAGTCTAACCAAGTGAAAAATAAACTCTCAACATCAAAATCACTTAGCTCACTATGGTGAAACAGTGCAACTTCCTATAAGGGTGTAACACCTCTCTCTCTCTTTTATATTATCATCAGTGTGTGTGTGTGTGTGTATATATATATATATATATATATATATATATATATATTTTTTTTTTTTTTAAATTAATGTTTGCACATTTCAAAAATAAAAGATTTTCAGTTTTTTTTTTCTTAGCCCCAGATTATATTTTCTGAGAGTTTCATTTTTCTGCATTTGTCTAAAAATTAGGCAGTGTTATTCTATCTGATTTTCACTGTCCAATGAATCACTCTCCTGATTATTGAAGCTACCTGAAATGATTGAAAAAGTTCCATGTTTGGTTTCTAGAGTCAAGTTTTCAGCATTCATAAAATAGAATATTCTTTAAAAAATTATGGTTTATCTAGAATAATTAACTGAACATTTCTTTAATTACTAATGGAGTGAGATTATATTTATATTCAGTGGCAGACTGAGTCTAAAAATATTGGTTGTCAAGAGACAAAGGGAACCCACAACTATAATGCTATCATTTAATTTTTAAGACATAAATAAAATTTTAAAAAAATACATAAGTGGAAAAAAGGTGCAATTATAATTTTTGTGAAATAAATGTATAATTTTTTAGTAATTACAGTGTACACATATTGTACAAACTACTGGTAGTATACGGTAGATACTAAGTATAACAGATTGTTATAATTAAATTTTTAATTTATTTTTATTTTTATTTTAAATAAATGGTGGATATTTTTAAATAGTTTGCTTGTATACTGAACATTTTACACATTAACAGGTAGTTCAAAAGCATATTTCATGCAGTCCACTATATTAAGAGCAGTCATTTGAATTCACTAGATGATTGTATGAATCTGTCAATAATTGTTCTGCATCCAATTCATCTGACAATTCCTTATCAGTGGATAGCAACATGTGTAATTCCAAGTTCTCCTGAGACAGTGAGTTTCTTAGCCTTGTCTTTATGATCTTTAACTTTGAAAATATCCTCTCACATTAGACTTGAGTAACTGATAGTGTGCAGATGACTTTATAAAGTTCATAAAGGTTATCATATGCTTGTCATGAAGTCTGTTGGAAGCCAGAATGTTTAGTACACACACGATGGGCAATTGCTACAAATTTTACACTTGTTGCAACTGGAATCTATATTCACACCACCTTAAGCAATAACTTTAATACATCAAAGTCCGAAGCAAAAGAAAACAATTCCAATATTACTTGATCTTTGTTGATTTGTCGAGATAGCTTAATTCTAATACCTTCCAATGCTTCATCTTCAAGGCCCCTCTCTGCAGTAGTTTTAAACTTTGCTGGGTCCATCAGGATAAATCTTTACACAACTTTTTGTGTTGTACAAAGCATGAATCTAGTGACTGGACAATGTGGTCCATTATTAAGTTAAACACGTTTACTTGCAAATCAGCTAGAGAATCTGAGGAATTTCCTACATCATCTATAAACTCATCTGCCATTCTTTTCTTCTTCCACTGCCTCTTAATTGGCAGTGCTGTTTCCAAAGTGTCAATTTCCAATGTTTGATTTTCATCCATATTCAACTGTGAAATCTTGTTATTACATTTATTTACAAATTCCAATGCCTTGTTGTGAACGCTATCAAATGTTCTTGTCTATTCCTTCAACTTTGTTGTAGTTGAATCTATTAAACTCCATGCAGCAAACATATCTGAACCACTTGTCTGTAAATAACTTAATAACGGAGCTGTAGTTTCAAATATATACAAGTCAGTAAATGCTGTCAATATTGTTTCAAACTTTAGAAGACTTTGAAATAAAACATTTGCTTCTCGTTTTGTTGTTGTATCAAACTTGTCTGAATCTTGTGTCATTGATAAGCATGTCAATAGATTTATAAAAGTACTGGCAGCAGCATCATCAAAACATCCAAATATAATTGTTGTTGCATTGGATTTTCCTGACAATCTTGTCTCACCAATTAGCTTTAATCGTTTCATTTTTTCTTGTTCTAGATGTTTTCCAACAACTTCTATCCATACAGCCATTCTTGTGTATGATGTTTTCACAAAAGTTGCTAAATTCTGGAGCAAATTGAAAAAAAGAAAATGCAGGCAAGCAACGTTTTGTTTTTTTAGTTATCACCAAATTCAAGACATGGCCATAGCACCATATATGAACATGTTGATCAGCCACATCAGTAATTTTACTTTGTAAACCATTATAGCCATGGTAGCTTGCAGCTCCATCTGTACTATCAGATAAACATTTTTTGGGATCAATTTTAAGATACTGTAATGTTTCAATCAATAGATCTAAAAGTCCCTGTTCTGTACCATCATTACTTGGCACACCTGAAAGTAGTTGCTCACAGATAACACCTTTAAGCACATACTGAATAATACAGGTATCCCTTGCTTAACTCGGGATTTGATTAACATGGCAAAATTAATTGTTGCAATTCATTGATATATGCGGCAAGAGTTTTGATTAACGCATCTTTAACTCTGCAGAGCTCACAGCTGATCTGACAGTTACATGCAAAATGTTTAAATAAATATTCTTACACAATTCGGTGTATAGCTTGGAGGTCATTAGAAGCTGTGCATTCATACGTTACGAGTGATATTCCACACTTTTTTACTGTCAGTTTCGTTTAACACATGTTACGTAAAGGTTTGTGATATTTTACAGTAAATTGTATCTGAGAGATACCGTGACCTCCGATGTCAGTATAGTATGGTTTAGTTGTTTTTCTTTTTATTCTTTGTTCAATAATTTTTAGATTAACTGAAAAATAAATAAACCATCATATATTACTGAAATAGAGAGCCAAAGGCTTATTTATCATACATGTCCTCTGGGAGATGTGCTTTACATTATGGAAAATACTAAGGAAAATGATCTGGAGCTTACTCCACCTTTACTATGAGTTGCTCATAAGGTTGCTTATGCTTCCATCTGCCGAAAATGGTGGATATATAGAAACTGAAATGGCTTTTAGTTTCTATATATTCAGCATGAAACTCTTGTAGTTTCTATATTCAGCTATGAAATAATGTTGGATTCAATATCCACTTAATCTGTACCATCATGTATTATATATATATATTTTTTTTCCTTTATGTTTTATTGCTTGTTTGCTGAGGTCTAAAGAGTCATTTTGCTTACTATCGTAGAATTTATGCAGATAAGAAAAAAACTAAAACTATTCAAACGACTCTTGATGACTTCTTTTGATAAAAAAAAAAAAAAAAATTGCAGTAAATAATTTAGGTACAAGTATTTATTATAACATTTACTTTGCCTTCATTTTTTATCTTTCCAAAAAGAGTACCATATAAAACATTATTAATACAGTAATCGATCATAGACGAATTGTAATTTTTACCATTGATTGTTAGATTTGATTAACGCGATAACATTGAGGGATTAATTAACTGCATTAATCGAGGGTAATACCTGTAATATTTAGTATTACAGTTTAGTATTACAGTAATACCTGTAATACTAAACTGATTGATGGATGAATTATCTTGTGTTGAATCAACCTGAATAGAATAATATTTTGCTTGAAAAACTTCACGACTAATTCTTTCTTTTATCATATTCCCTATAATTTGGATTAACAGGGTAATAGTTTTTTACTTAGGTATGTAACAAGTCCACTACTGCCTTTACTTTGAGTCTTTCCTTGTTGTTCTAATTGTTTGATTCTTTATGCAGACTTTGTGTTTTGTACTGCAGAAACGTGAGCTGCCATAATGGGGTCATATTTTGCCATCGACTCACTGTAGCTAAAAAATTGCCATGATTCAGAACCTCATTATCCAGAATGTAGGCCAGTTCATTTCTGTGACCTCAAAAAGGAATTGCTTGCTTGCCTAACAACTTTATGGTGTATATAATCATCATGATCCATATACTTTATATAAAACACAGCAACCACGAGATAAAGAGCTGATGAAGCACACTCAAACTGAGGCTGACGTAATGAAAAATATTTGCTGTCTTTGCAATGTTATGCAATAGCTCGATACAAAGTTGACTCCAGCTGCACGTCATGATCCCAGGCTGGGATTCCCAGCTAAGCTTCATTGTGCAATCACAGTTATTAAAGATCGGCCTCACATAACCGAATCAGTGTTATTTGTTATATTCTTAAATCTAAAGTATCCTCGAAAAACGATTATGTTTAAGGAGGCCCACTTACCATTAGGCTAGCTGACAGCTTGGCCAGTGCGCCACTGTTTATATTATTCGAAATTTGTGAGTGTCGGTGTTATTTTGTTTTCTTCATTGCTTAGCTGAAGATTTTCAGTTATATGTTTTGAGGAATTTCCTTCATCATCTATAAGCTCATCTGCCATTCTTTTTTTCTTCCTCTGCCTCTTAATTGGCAATGCTGTTTCCAAAGAGTCTATTTCCAATGTTTGATTTTTATCCATATTCTACTGTGAAATCACTAACTATGGTATCAGATGGCTTGAGTTCAGTTAGAATAGAACTTACATTTTTCGTTGTCCATTTTTGAGATCAGAATTTTTGTATGCGACAGAAAAAAAAAAAAAGGAAGGTGGCACAAAATTTTATCAGTGAATAAAAATTGCGATAATTTAGAGCTGTTTAGCAATAATAGTAACATTTCACAGTTCCAAACTACTAATTTGTGAAGTGTAGGTGATTAACATTACCTACACTTCATAGATTCTAATTACTCACATGCATATTTATTGTTGGTATTAGTGAAACCTTACTCTCAGAGTCAGATGTCATAAGTAGAATTAAGTACAAAGGATATAGTATTTTTAGAAATGACAGAATGGATAGAAGAGTGCAAGTACCACTATGATATCAGATGGCTTGAGTTCAGTTAGAATAGTAAAATATTGTTCTGTATAGCACTGAGTTTGAGACTGTGTGGAGTGGAAGTTAACAGGGTGAAATGTATGGTTCAGGGCTTTGCTACTGAACTGGCTGGTTCATGGTGAGGAAGAAGACATGCTCTACCAAGTTACCTTGATTCACACTAAAGGGATAATTATTATGGATAACTTAAATTATCAGAATACTGATTGGATAGAGAAAACTCATGATAAGAATGAAAGAGACTTGTTTAGCTGTTACATGACAACTTCCTCAAGCAGCTTGTTAAAGACATGACTCAAGGACAAAGAGTGTTAGATTTGATCATAGCCTTAGTGCAGGTTATATGCTGAACCACAAATCTGGAAATTATAACTAACTCAAGAGAATAGTATCTTCACTCATGGTATCAGTTGTTGAATAGAAAGGATGTCAGCAGTAAATCGGAATTTCTTATATAATGTGACCTATGGAGTATCCATAACTATAGAATCACAAGTACCACAGTAAAATTAAATTTATTATACAGATATTTCATCTTACATATCGTAAGATATCATCAGTGCAAACAATGAACAACCATAAGGAATTTGAATAAAGAAACTGTAGAGTGCATGTGTTAAATTGAAATCCTTCTATATACAGTTGCATGTTCATAGGTTAAAATTTCTAGACTAAACATTTCCATTGGACTTAGTGGACTTATTCAAATTTACAATTACATCTGATTACTTCATGTGAAAAGATAAAATATATAAACAAGAGGAAGGAATTGCAATGGGCACACCCCTATCACTTAACCTAGCCAACTTTTATCCTGAACACCTAGAAGAAAGAATCTTCTCTTGAACTAAAACCAACAGTTTGGCTGCAGTACCAGAATCAGAAGTCCACTTATTTCCACAAAAAAAATCAAAACACCCTACATCCTTGTATTAAGTTCACACTAAAAAATCGCCTGAAGATGTACACATCCAACATAAGCAAGATGGATATATGTCCATTTCCACTTCTGTCTACCAAAAACTAATTTTTACAGGTTGTTTTATTCACAATATATCAGCTCACCATCCATCTGAAAAATATGGCATCATAAAATCCCTAGTATCAAGAGCACAGAAGATTTGTTCTTATGAAGAAATTCTCAAAAGAAACAGCCTTACTAAATGGCTATAATCCTAGAATAACTCGAAATAATTAATGACTCGCCTATACAACAACCCAGACAAGAAGAAGCCCATAGTCTCCTATACCATATATTAAAGGCATCTCTGAATGGGTGGCATAAATTATTAAAAATGTATAAACTTATTGCTACCTGTAAACCCATCAACAAAATTCATAAACTATAATCTTTCCCAAAAGACCAACTCTTATCACTGATGCTACCTGGTGTATACATACAAAGTACCATATTTGTGCAACTTCTCTTACTGGACAAACAAGGAAGATCTGTCAGTAAACTAATCTCTGAACATCAAGACCACATCCAGCTTATCAAATCTCACAAATCTGTCTTGGCATTACATGCAATTAAAAACACTAGCCACAAGATCCAATGGGGAAACCAAGCTGATGCATAGATCCATATATAAACTTGAATGTTTATACAAAGAAAGTGCTGAAGCCCTCCTTCATTGGATTAAATTCAATCGTAATGACTGCCTTACTATTTTAAAAGGGTGGGAAATTGTTATTCTCAACTGTATTAAGTAAATTTGTAATCTCTTATATTTTATTTTTAACTAATTTATTTCAATTGATTATTCAGCCCAATAGTTTTAACCTGTGAACATGCACCTGTATGCATAGAAGTATTCCAGTTTAGCATGTGTACTCTACTGTTTCTTTATTCAAATCCCTTATTGTTCACTGTTTGTATACTGATGATGGCTTACGATATGTAAGACGAAATATCTGCATAATAAATTTAATTATTGTGTGGTACACATGGGATTCTAAGTTATGGTACTGCATGGGAAGATTTGAAAATATGAAGATGCTTAAATGATGAGGTATCTGAATGCATCCCTAGAGTTCAAAAAGCAAATAGAATTGCAGTAAAAGGGTTGTGCAATCTCATTAAACAAGAGATCCATTAAAAAGATGATGTGGAAGGAATATTGTGAGAACAAGAATGAGAGGAGTTATGAAATATATAAAGTTCAGGCCTGAAAAGTTATGAGTATTGTAGGAAAGTGAAAGTTGGAGTATAAAAAGAAATTGGCTGCACAGGCTAAAGACAACCCAAAAGAATTTAATTGTTATGCTGTAAGTAAAAGAAAGAAAGAATGAATGCAGAAGAATAACTATCAAATACATATGGATCCTAATATCAGAAGCAGATTAGAAAGTTCAAATAGTGAGTGCTCACTTCATCAAGATCTATCAACATGATGTATGAAACATCGTGCACGGTGCCAGCACTACATTTGATGAAAAAATAGAGGTATACGAGTAGGTTCTAGAGCTGTTGTATGACTTGGTAACCTGGATAAGAATTCAGTAATTGTGCTAGATGGGATATCAGTGTGTGTGTGCGCTAGAAGAATGTTCAGCTGAACTGGCTAGGTCTTTGACTTGCTTTAATAATTTGAATCTTAGCTCTGGAAAAATCCCACAAATTTCACAAGGGTGGTGTAAAGACTGATGTCTGTTGACATGTCTGTATCTCTGGGCTAATTGTAAAGATTTTAGTGAAGTTGGTGAGAACTCGCACAGAAATGGGTGGACAAACAGTATATACTTTACAAGGAACAGCATGGGTTTACTAAAGGTAGGTCCTGTCTGAGCAGTTTGCTCATTTTATAATAATATTATGACTGAGTTGGATAAAGAAAATGGATACATTAATATCATAATGTATCCATTTTCTTTATCCAACTCAGCCATAATATTATTATAAAATGAGCAAACTTAGTAAACCCATGCTGTTCCTTGTAAAGTATATACTCAGCTATACCATTAGACTTTGCTAAGGCATTTGATAGGATGCCATATGATGGGCTGTTGCATAAACTAGAAAATATTAGATTGGAGTATAAACTATTAACTTTGATAAGTGGATAGCTGATGGACAGGTATCAGAAAGTGGTATATGGGGATGCGAATCTGACAGATTTAAAATGACCAGTGGTGTGCCTCAGGGATCGGTCCTGATATTGGAAAGGGACTGACAGGAGATCTTGAATTGTTTGCTGATGATGCAAAGACATGCAGGACATTGAGAGATATACAGCATTTACAAGGCGATTTGCATAGGCTGGAAGTGTGGGCAAGTTATAATGGCGGTCAATTCAATGTTAGTAAGTGTTTGGGGTGATATATTGGTAGGATTTTGCTTGAAGTAACTGATAGGCTAGAGATCTTGGAGATAGGGTAGATGTTGAAGTTCAAAGGTCACATGACAAAAAAATTGCAAATACAGCTTAAAGGATTCTTTCTTTTCAAGTTACGCATTGGTTAGCATTCAATGTGAAGAATTTATGGAGACAAAAACACGTGTTGGAGTATTTCTTTACTTCTAATTATGAAAATAACACAACATTTTGATCTGTGTATTGAGGATGAAGAAAAAAATCATCAGTAAAAACATACATATGCAAGACACAAGCTACATGATACTACAAAAAAGTAAGATATATCGAAATGCTTTGCTAATAGTTTAACCTAGCCTGACCTCTGGTGAAAAAAAAAATAAATAAAAAATTATACATAAATATAAATAACAAAATAAAACAATTTTTTATACATATAAGTATAATGATATACAGTTGATAAAAAAACTAAATAAATAAAAATAAAAGTTTTATAGTGCAACTACATTAAACTCATCTCTATAGTCCTCTTATATTAAGGTTTTTAATGTGTTGGGGTTCTGGGTGCTGTGTAGGTTGCAGATGGGTCCTCCAGATTTTTGGAATTACTATTCCATCATTCTTGTTTAGATTTGGACAATGTTTCAGCATTTCACAAGCTTCCTTGAACTTTCTTTTAAACCAGGTTTTGGTGCAGTGTAAGGACTTGGTGCCCTTCCAGTTGATTCTGTGATATGTTTGAAGTACATGGTCTGACAGACCTATTTTACCATAGTGGAGAAATTTAATGTGGTGTTAGGTTTGGATGGTGCACTGTGTTTCCCCTATATAGGGTAGGTTGCAGGTGCAGTGAATTTTGTAAATCCCTGAGTGGGCAAGGTAGGGAAGTGAATCTTTGGATGAGTTGAGTATACTTTTTCATTTTGCAGGAGGTTTGAAGGTTGTCTTAGCGTTGTATTTATGTAGTGTTCTATACAGCAATCCCTCAATTAATGCACCTAATGCATTCTTCAAAACAGGCGCATTAATTGAAAGCACACTAATCGAATATAATAACGTATGGGAAAATATGACTATTATGCCTTTTTACATAATAGTCAAAAGGAAAACAATGCCAAAAGGGGAAATTTCCCTCTGGAATTCATGTAAGAGTTTAAAAGAAAAAGGGCGAATGGATACTACAGTGGTGAAAGATTGGATTAGAACAGTTTGAAACTGCTTTCAATTTAGCGATAGTGAATAGCAGATTCTTGGTAAGTCATACCCATTTTCAGTTTTTTTTTAAAATCATGGTAATCTTATGATTCCGAAATGATAAAATGACAAGCAATAATGAAACTGTTTGTTTCAATTTAATTACAGCAGCGTTGTCACTAAAGATTCAAATATATTGCGTGATGAAGGTGATTGGCTGATCATGTCAATGTTGATAATTAAAATTTAAATGCATTCATTTTATAAATAATTATAAATTATTATGAATTATAAATTCATTATTATTTATAAATTATAATGAATTTATAATAATAGCAATTATAAATTATAATGAATACTGAGGATTTAATTATAAATGTCAGTTTAGTTTTTTTACTGAAAAACTTTAGTTTCCAAAAATCCCTACAGTTGAATTTTTAACTTGAATTTTTTGGAAAAAAGTGAGAGTTATATTTGAGTAAATATGATAATAGTTGTTAAGGCTGTATGTTTGAGGGTGCTGATGACCCCTAGTTTTTGTTGGATGATGGTATGAATTTTTGTGTATGTATTGGCCTATGTGTGTAGGTTTGCTGGAAGTTTTTTTTCTCTACTTGGTTAGACTATAATAAATTTAGTTTAATCCTTTATCCAAGTGTAAGCAAACGAAGTTAGTGATGAGAGCTTGGTCCACCTTTACCATGAGTTGCCTCAGTCCTGAAGATACTTCAGGTGCAAACTTTGTTTGCTTAAACTTGGATAAAGGATTAAACTAAATTTATTATATGTAGGTTTGCAGTAGACTGTTAATGAAAGGCAGCCTGAGAGGGAAGATGTGTCTAGAAAAGGAAGAGGATTGTTGTTTTCAATCTTGATGGTAAATTGGATATGTTTGTGTTGTTTGTTCAGGTGGCTTAGTAGTGTATGTAATGTTTCACAGCCATCTTGTCAAATGGTGAAAATATTATCAACATATCTGAGTCAGACTTTGGGCTTTAGGTTTACTGAATCTAGAGCTCATTGCTTGAGTCTTCTGTAAAAGTTAGCTATAAGGGGGGAAAGGTGTGAGTCCATGGCTGTATCTTCTTTTTTGCAGGTAGATATTATTTTGTCACATGAAATATCCAGAGTGAAGTACATGGGCAAAGAGCCATAATATTGGGTGGAAATATGTTCTATGTGAGAAGAATAGTCTCATTGATTGGGGCATTAGTGAAAAGGGCAGTTATGTCCAAGTTGACTAATAAATGTTTGTTATTGAATGTGATCTTTTTAATTTTGTTGAAGTGTGTGTTTTTTATGTAAGAGGGGAAATGACCTACCAGCTCCTTGAATGTAGCCATTAGTTTCTTGGCTAAGTGATAATTGGGGCTGTCGATTCCTTCAGCTATCAGTTGTAGTGGTGTGTCTGTTTTGTGTATTTTAGACAGGCCTTAAATTCTTGGGGATCCTTCTTAGCACAATAGTCCATATTCTTTATATGATGGAATGACTACTCTTCTATTCCTGCTGGTTAGCATCCTTCTCAGTATTGCAGCAATCCTCTGGTTACTTTCTTCACATTTGCAATATGTTCTCTGAATTTCAGGTTTCTATCATTCATCACCCAAGGTCCCTTGCTTCCAATACACTTCCTCAAACAGAGTATGCAACCTCCTATCGATGTATCCCAAACTTCAGGACTTTACATTTTGTTGAATAAAACTGACCCCAATCCCCATTCATTTGCCCATCTATCCAGCTTATTCAAATCCTCTTGAAGGACTACGAGGGTTGTTAGTAATAGTGCTGTTTTCCAATTTCACATCATCTGCAAACAACTGAATATCCCCTTGCAATCCATTGACAATGTCATTGATATAAAGATTAAACAATACCAGATCCCAGTACTGAGTCCTATGGGGACCCCACTTGTAACCTTTTTGCTTCCTTGATACTGCTCTCGTATACAACTCTGATATCTATCAGACATCTAATCATATATGCTGTAACTTAGATGTCAGCTTATTGTAAAATAAAAAATGATGGCAGTATATGCCTTCCCCTCATCAACTGCTCTCATTACTTTCTTATAAAAGGCAATTAGATTACTAAAACACCAGTGCCCCCTTAACAAATCCCTCATACATAACATTACCCTCATCTGTTTAATGCTGTATGTGATCTCATTAATTTCTCCAAAATCTTAACTACTAATGAAATACAAACTGGTCTATAGTTTGACCATCCATTCGACTATCATCCTTATGCAATGGCATTATTTTACTATCTTTCCATTCTTTAGCCACCTTTCCTGTAGCCAGACTCATTCAAAATCCAAGTCAATGGAGGTCTGTTCTTTAATGCATTCCCTCAAAACCTATGGTGAAATTTCATGCAGTCCCATTGCTTTATTGACATCCAGAATACGTAACATTTGAAATTTGAAACACACACTCTCCTCTTTCACTTCTAAACCTTGAATCCTCCCTATCCCTTTAGTATTAAAACCTACTTGTCTGTGATAAAATATCTTAATAAAGTATTTATTAAACAACTCTTCATCAGTTACTCTACTTCTATCTTTGTTAGACCAGTCATTCTTCCACAGTCATTCCTCCTCCCACTGGCCACTTAATGAGAGAATTCCTTAGGGTTTTTCTTGGATCTCAGGCCAATCTTTTCTCATATTCAGGTTTTGCCTTCCTTACCATACTAGTCACCCTCTTGGCATGAGTCTTATATTCTTCATGCATCTGTCCCCCCCACACTTTTCCTTATATCTATTCCACAATCTCTTTCACCTTCAGTTCCTGTTCGATATTGTTTATCATCCACTTTACATCAAATTATGTTCTCTTTTTCACTCAAGATATACAACTTACCATTGTTGCTAATAAATTTTCCTCACCAGTTCCCCATGCACTGATGATATCTTGCGCTTCCAATTCTTTCATCCATGGAACTGCCACAGCTGATTTCTAAGATTATTATAATCACCTTATAATTCCACATAACTTCCTTTCTGTTTGATGCTCCTGCATGCCTATTCATCTTTCAAGTCAAAATCCCATGGTCACGCTCTCCATCCTGAAGCAGAGATGCCATCTCAGTTACAATCAAATCTTCTGATGCTATGACCAAATCTAGGACTTTTGAACCTTGTGTTTCTTCTACTACAAATGTTGCATAACCCATTTGTCCTTCAAGAATTCCAGAAATTCCATCCCCTTGCTGTTATGTGCAGTTCCCTTTTCCCAATTTATACTGCTGTAGTTAAAATCTCCATAACGATCATTCCTTTTGCATTTGCCAAGCTCAACTGCTAAACATCTCCTGCTCCTCACCCCTTTATGCTTTATGTAATGTTTCACAGCCATCTTGTCAAATGGTGAAAATATTATTCATCTCCTCAGGAGATGACTCCATGGCTTATGCCAACACCTCACTAACACTCTCAAGACCATTAATGCCACTGCCATCCAAATCCTCCACTCTGAGAGAACAACACATCACTTACTATAAGCAATATTCCATCACTGCATTTGGGTTTATTATCCTGCTGAAAAATGCTATACCGTTCTATTTCTATTCCTGTCAGTGTATCATCTTCCATCAACCATGTCTCGCTGATTCCAACAATCCTTAGTCTCTCACCTGCCGCATTTCTGACTGCCGGAATGCCAACATGCCGCAAACCCAACTTTCCTTCATAATATGATCCATATTTATGATGAATAAGTAGAGATAATATGCAATCTTGTCTCATACCAATTTCATCACAGCATTTTCCTCACCTCCAATTTAAACTGCTTACTGACAGCTCAAATATAGACTGTGTATTTTTCGATATAATGTACCATTTAGGCTGTATAATTGTAGTGTCTCAAACAACTTTTCTCTTGGCATCTTGTCATATGTCTTTTTCAGATATACAAAACTTAAATACTTGATTTCTGAACTGTTTGTCTTAAAGTAAAATTCTGGTTCTTATAACCTCTATTCAGCCTGAACAAGTTTCTTTTCCAAGTTTCCCTTCCATAATTTTTCTTATCCTTTTCTCAGGTTTGCTTGCATGAATCTTGCTAGGAATACTCAGTAGGAAAATTCTACTGTAATTCTCATATTCAGTTTTATTTTCCTTTTTATAGAAGGATGCTGTGAGAGCTCTCCTCCAATCATCTGGAATTAGACCTGACCAGGCTCTCTGAATTATGCATTGGAGGCTTTGTAAAACTTTTATACCTCAATATTTGAACATTTTTTCCCTCAAGTATCATCTAGTCTAGCAACTTTTCCACATTTTAATTTTTGATGTCTTTTTCTACTTTAATAGTGATATTCATTCCTGTTGAATGTTTTCTACCATCATCACTGCTTGTTTTATTTAAGTGTTCCAGAGTAATTAGTGTGGAATTTTAGAATATCTCTATCTTCAACTTTTATCATTTCTGATTCTTTTTACAGTACCCTTTCCTGCATTTCTAAGCTTTTTCAATAGCCTCCAAGATGTTTTATCATCACCTTCCTGATATTTATTTTTTATTTTCATACCAAAGTCTTCCCATGACTCTTGTTTAGCTACTTTTACACACTGCTTTGCTTTTTCATTTTTCTCTGTATTTCTTCAGAGCACAATGCTCACTTATTTGCCAGGAACTTTTGATATACTTTCTTCTTTTTCTTGTCTGTTTCTTAACTTGCTTAGTCTACCATGGAGTAGTAGTTTTTCTATCCTTGTAGAGACGTCCTCACCACATGCATCATTCTGGCTGAAACAATCTTTTCTTCAGGTTCTGCAACTGAATCTCCAAAGTTTGTTTTTAAACTCTCATATTTTCTTGAATAAAAAACAAAGTCTGAGTATGAAAAGAAACTGCTCCACATGCTAAAGACAACCCACAAGAATTCTATTGATATGCTGCAAGTAAAAGAAAGAATGAATATGAAAAAATAACTTCTAAATGCTGATGATGAGGGTTAGTATTAGAGCTGTTGCACAAACTGAATAAGAATTCAGCAAATAGGGACTAATGGGATATCAGCATGTGTGTTAAAAGAGTGTTCAGCTGAACTGGTTGTTTCTTTGACCAGGCTGTTTAATGATTCTCAGAACAGGGAAGATTCTACAGGAATGGAAAGAATGTATGGTAATTCCATTGCACAAGGCTGGTGCAAAGACCAATGTATCCAACTATCGACCAATCAGTATCTCAGGAGTGGTGAAGATTTTAGAAAAATTGCTTAGGGTTCGCATTCAGAAATAGGTTAAAATTGGATCTCTACTTTGCAATGAGCAAAATGGGTTTACTAAGGAAAGGTCATGTTTTAGCAACTTGCTTACATTTTATAGCAATATTACCAGTGAACAAGACAAGGGGAATGGATACACCATGATACTTTTGGATTTTGCCAAGGATTTTGACAAAATACAACATGGCAGACTGTTGCATAAATTGGAGAATATGGGTTTGGGTTATAGAATATTAGCATGGATAAGCAGGATGGCTGACTGACAGACATCAAAAAGTGGTATATGGGGGTTTGTGAATCTGCAAGATTTAAGGACGATTTTAATCTCATAGCCTCTAATAAGGTGGGCTTACAGGAACTCCTTGATCGGGCAGTTGACTTTTTTCTCTATTCGAGGTCTTTCTATTAATGTAGAGAAGTCCTTCTCTTTAGCTCTTGTCCCCCCTGTGGTTGTGACAAGAAGCCTAAAGTCAAGACTATAGAGTTTCCCCTGCACGGGAGGCCGTTGCATGCCTTGACCATCCTGGAAGAGTGGAGATACCTCGGTATTATGTTCACCCTCAAATGGAGGGTTTTCTGTCCCTTCTGTCCTAGAAGTTGGGATTGCTTCTTTGAGGAAAGCCCCTCTCAAGCCCCAACAAAACTGTTTCTCTTTTCACACTATCTCCTACCTCGCTTTTACAACAAGTTGGTGCTTGGTAGGACGTATATCTCTGTACTGTCTCGAATGGACAGGGCTATCCGTTCAGCCGTGAGATCATGGCTCCGACTGCTGCCTGACACTCCTACTGCATATTTCCACACAAGGGTAAAGGACAGCGGGCTCGGCTCCATCACTTAGATGGCCGATCCCACGCCTGCGGCTGTCCACAATCACAAAGTTCGAACTATCTTCTTCCCCTATCTGCAGAGAGGCTTTCTATAGCCAATTAATACAAGAAGACTTTAGGTCGGCTAAAGGCTGGTCCCATTATCAAGTTACATTAATTGAGTCAGCACCGGCAGAACACAAGAAATGGGCATCTCTGCTGCACTGTTCTGCAGGTGGTGCTCCTTTAAAAAAGTCATATCTGGTGCCTCCTCAGCATGATTGGATAAGGGATGGCACCAGGCTCCTCCTTAGGTTCGAGCATATTGACTTTATCAGGACGAGGATTAATGCCCTGTCCACTCGGCCTGCACAGCTTGATGGGGTAGTGACGACTCAAACTGTAGGGCTGGCTGCCAGTACAGTGGGACATTGTCTCATATAGCCCAGTTTTGCTTCCACAACCATGAGGACCGCGTGCGGAGGCATGACACCTTGGTCTCCATTCTTAACAACCGCTTTAAGAACAAAGGTTGAGAGATCGCAGTGGAACCACATTATAGGACCTCCGCAGGTTTGTGTAAGCCAGACTTAGTGATTAAAAGAGATGGTGACGTTTGAGTAGTTGATGCCCAGGTGGTGAGAACAGGGCGCCCACTAGCCTATAGCCATAATAATAAAGTAAATTATTATAAAAGTAACCCAGATCTAGTTAGTAAGATACGGGAGGAGCATGGGGCAACTCCGAGGTTTACCAGTGCCACCATCTCTTTACATGGTGTATGGAATGCAGATAGTTATAAGGACTTAAAACAGCTTGGGCTTATGTAGAAGGATATAAAAGTTCTTTCCTTGAGGGCCCTACAGGGCACACTGGTGGCATGACTACAATGATAACTAGAACAGGCATAGGGTAAAACACTTGTAAAGGCTTAGGCCTATATCAAGTCTGGACGTGATGTAAGGATAGTACTGCTCATAACCAGTACAAAGATTAATAATAATAAAAAAAAATAACAAGTGATGGATCAGTGCTTGGTCCACTGTTATTCAATCTGTACATTAATGATATCAGAAAGGATTTGACAAGCGACATACAGCTATTTGCTGATGATACAAAGATAGGTAATGTAATCAGGAATGCTGCTGATATGCAGTACTTGTAGAATGATTTGAATAGGCTGGAATTCTGGACATGGGAAAATGGATGTCAATAAATGTAAAGTCATTCACTTTGGCATGATTAGATATCCAATGTCATATTATATTGGTGGGATTATGCTAAAAGATGAGGCTGGGGATCTTGGAGTGTTAGTAGATAGGAAGTTGAAGTTCAGGGACCATGTGGCAAAGATTGTAAATACAATTCAAAAGATAATTGCAATGCTGAAATGGATGTTCACATGTAAAGATGAAGATGTCATTTTGCTGCTTTACAAGTCCTTAATATGACCTCATTTGTACTATTGTGTGCAGATCTAGTCTCCTGGATTCCATTGTGATTCTGATATATTGGAGAGAATGCAAAGGAGAGTGTTAAAAATTATATCAGGATTGTGGAATACCGATTATGAAGACAGATTGAGAATTTGTAGACTGCAGACACTAGCAAACAGGAGAAAGAGGGGGTGATATGATTGAGACTTACAAATTTCTGAAAGGGTCACACAGAATTTCAATTGATGTAATTTTTTCATTTATGGTGGGTGTGGAAAGGAAGAGGGAATCCTTCGAAGCTAAGAATGAATGCTGCTAAGAATTGAGTGCTTTTTTCCATAATGTGGTGCATGATTGGAATGGATTGCCATTGGATGTTGTGAGTGCAAGCAGTATGAATGAATTCAAGAATAAGTATGATAGCTGGTGTGTGTGTGTGTGTGTGTGTGTGTGTAGTATGTGGCCTCCCTCGATGAGTCTCTGGCTTCCTGGAAGTCTCTCTTAATAATAATAACAATATTTTTGTATTTGCATCTATAAATCATCTTTTGAAAGTTGCTCAACTTTGATTCCTTTTAAAACTTCCTTACATACTAATGATATCACTATCAACCATAACATAGTTAATTAAACTTTCTGATTTCTTGTTTCTTCTCTTCATGTGAATTTGTATACATTTATGTTGGAACATTGTATTAGTAATGACTAGTCTATGTCTGGAACAGAAATCCAGCAGGTATTTTACCATTATCGTTAGCTTCCCCCCCCAACAGTATTTCTACATACTTGGTAATGGTTTTCCTACTCTGCTGTTTAGAACTCCAACAAATACTATCTTTTCCTTTTTCCTCCTGTCAGCCTCCATCTTTAATGTCTCAAAATTCCTCCACTCTTTCTTGGTAGAACCTTCTTTGTGATAGGCACAAATAAACAAATAATTTTTATTGTCTGTTTCCCCATTTTAATATTTGCCACATCACTCTACTTGATGTGGGCAAATATCTCTACTTGCCTACATCCAAGAAGCTTATCCTAATATTTAGTATTTATTATTATTTATTTAGTATTGAATATTGATGAACGTGATTAATTAATCCATCAATTAATGAGCGGTAAACGAAATCATGTTAAGGGAATACAGTAACCAATTGATCTGGTACTTATCTGTTTCCTCTGCTAGTTCCATATCTTCTCTGTTGATACTTCTTATGTTTGGTGCTAGTCTTGAACTTTGCTGGAGTTGAGTTGGATTTTCATAGTTTACCTTGATTCAATGACAAAAACAGCAGGGCCTTGTTTAATCATGTGGCTACCCACCCAACATGAAATTCTGTTATGTTGCACCGTAAATTTATTTTGATGTAAGCCAATTAGAATCATCATCATTTATTTATAATTTTACAATTATAAATAAGGAAACTAATCAAAACAAATAAGTAGTTTGTGTCCACTGAGACAGGACTTAGAGGTAGGCTTCTTTATCATATGCTAACTGATGGAACTGTGATGCAGAGAGTTGGTGGGAAAACAGGGAATGCTGATGTATTTCCAATATTGAGTTCGGGGTTTGCCTCTTTTTTTTTTTTTTTTTCTCATCTGTAGGAGTATAGAGGACCAGAACATCAAAAAGTGCAGAGGGTGGGCGTCTGAGCCATTTTATTTGTTATTTTTGAAGTGCTCACTAGAGGATCTTGATGAGTTTCATTTAATATAATAGAATTGGGAATGTGGTCTTGCCACGAGTAATCCAGGATATTTCTTAGACAAGTAGTTCCAAATTCTCGTGGAAAGGCTTAGACATTGGTTATGCATTTTTTACTAAATAATTTAAGGAAATTCCAACGTCAACTAGGATATACATTAAAATAAATTTTAATATACTTCAATATTTTGGCAATGTCACATTGCCATTTTCAAGAAACTTAAGAACAAGACACGTGCACGCAGGCACCACAAACAGTAATGAGGAAGAAGCAGGAAGCTATTATTTCTCCTAAAGTCCTGATGGTGCCCCCTTAGCGGGCAATGTTGGTATTGTTTGGCGATTGGGCTGAAGGTCTTCTGATGTAGGTTTCCCAAATTTGAGGCAGTCTCATGCAGCCAAATTTGTTGAGGTTTGATTTGTTTCTTAGGGCTGAAGCTGATTCCAAGAAAAAAACAACTGCCTTCCTTTCTTAGACACACTAGTCACCCGCCAGATGGAACCTTGGTTTTCTCAGTCTATAGAAAACCCACCCATACAGGCAGATTCATTCACCAACAATCCCACCACCCCTCCTTGCAACAGTATGGAGTCATTAAGACACCACACAACAGGGCTAAACTTATCTGTTCAAATGACAATTTTTTACTAAATAATTTAAGGAAATTCCACCACATTCTCAACACTTTCTCAGCCCAATGGCTACCCCCCCACCAAAAAAAAAAATATTGAAACCAGTAAACCACAACCCCCCCTCCCTCCCCTCACAACAAGGATTACTCTAAATCCATCACCATACCCTATATCCGAGGCACCTCGGAAAAAATTACAAAAATCTTAAAAAAAAAAAATGACTTAACTATGTATATTATTTCTGGGAAAACTTCCATGTTACTCCTCTTTATAAACTATTATAATTACAGCTATTTTGCCTGCTTCAGTTTAGGAGTACCCCTGTTTAAATGTCATTGGCTATTTACTCATGGATTCTTAGGGCAATTATGAGTGTAGATGTACTAAAAAGTATATGTAGCCTAAGGAATAGAAAATTGCACATACCTTTTTCTGGGTGTTGTGGCTTTTCCTCTGTCTGCGATGTCGAGAACTGCAGTGTGTGTGTGTGGGGGGGGGTAGGCAGTTTGGTAGAATAAGTTAGAAAAACCCGTTTTTTTTTTTTTTTTTTTCGTAATATATAGAAACATATACTATTATATAGGGTGGGGAAAAAGTGAAAGGGTTAATTTTTTAAAATAGGGATGGGGAAGGGGAAAGGTGGTTGACGGGGTGTGGACCGTTTCGACTATTCGTGGTCGTCATCTGAACACATTGGGAAAGCGGAAGCTATGTCAGGTCGGGTGGGTGCTTCTGCTTTAGAGGTGTTTGTGTTGTCTCCTATTGGTCGGGGTTGTGTCCTCAATTTTATGTTGTGAAGCTTCCAAACCTCGGAGATTATGTAGGGCCTGTGTACGTTGATAAAGTTTGCGTCGCACTTTATAGCTATTGTTTCCGATATTCTGAGCATTGTTTCATTGTCTTGTCTGTCTATTATGATGGCCTTGTCTATCTGCGGGGTGTGTTTTTGTTCAAGGGCGTGAACAGCTATTTCCGTTTTTCCTGTTCTTTGTATACGATTTTTCTTTTTGATGTTGCATTTTTTAGTGTTGTTCTGGAATAGGGATGTTACAGTCACGGAAGTGTTCTTGTAGTCTTGCCCATAAAGACCTGATGGTGGAACCTGTGTAGGTGATGTCACAGTCTTTTTGGCAGGGAAATTTATAGACTACATTGTGCTGTTCAAATATTTCTTTTTGTGTGTGAGGTTTTGGATTTTAGGAGGTTTGCCAGTTTTTGGCTTGTGGTGAATACCAGTTTGTAGTCAGTATGTTTGAAGATGTATTTATAGGCTTTGTATGTGTTTTGGGTGTATGGTAGTTTGATAATTTTTTGTGTAGGGAAGTTCGTTTTGGTACTTGGGTTGTTTTGGCGGTTTTTTGCCGTCTTGTTTGCGTAGTTAATCAGTTGTGTAGGATAGTTGCGATTTAAGAAGATCTGTGTTAGTTTTTTTATTTCAGCGTTTAGACTATTTTGATTGGTTGAAAATTTGTAAGCATTTATGAATTGTGATAAGATGACGGATTTTTTAACAGAATACGGATGGTATGAGTGAAAATGGAGGTAGTTTCCGATGTGTGAGGGTTTGTGGTATATTTTCGTGGCTATTTTGTTGTGTGTTCTGGTTAATGTCAAGTTTAAGAAGTTGATGGATTTGTTCTGTTCGGTTTCTGTGGTGAATTTTAATCTGTTGCTGTAGCTGTTTAGGAATGTTTTTAAGGTGGTGATGTGTGTGGGATTACCAATGCACAGAATATCGTCTACGTATCTGCCATAAAAGGTGATGCCAGGGGGAAGGGAAGGGTGGAGTAGAAGTGATTCTATATGTGCCAGGAATAATTCCGCTAGTTGTCCACTGATGTTTTGGCCCATGGGGAGTCCGAAGATTTGTGTGTACATGTTGTTGTTGAACTTGAAGAAGTTTGCCGAGATTACTAGTTTTATTAAGTTAATAATGTCAATGGGCGTTAGTTTAGTACGAGAGTGTAGGGTGTGGTCTTCTGTGAGTAGTGTGTGTACGATGTCTAAAGTTCTGGGGACGTCCACATTAGTGTATAAAGAGGCCGCATCCAAAGAAGTGAGGATGTCTTCTTGGGATAGGGTTAGGTTTTTTATTTTTTGAAAAGGTCGTCCGTGTTTTTTTATCATGAAGTTAGACGTTGTGGTTAGTGGTTTGAGGAGTTTCGCTACGAATTTTGATAAAGGGGCTGTGGTGGTATTTTTTGTGGTGGTACTTAACTTCTTGTTACAGGCCATAAAAAAATGGCATTCCTTATCCGCTCTACTAAAGACCCCCCCCCACCCCCCAGACCTACCTGGTATATACCAGGTCCCTTGCAGCTGTAAGCTGTCTTACTTTGGCCAAACAGGCAGGACAGCAAATATCAGAATTTCAGAACACAAGGACTACATCCGGTTTCACCAATACAGCCACTCTGGTCTTGCTGACCATGCGTTGAATACCTGACATAGAATACGGCGGAAAAAAAAGCCACGATAATACACCATAGTAAATACAAATATTGAGGCAGTCTCATCAGAAGACCTTCAGCCCAATCGCCCAAGAATACCAACATTGCCTTCTAGGGGGCACCATCAGGACTTTAGGAGAAATAATAGCTTCCTGCTTCTTCCTCACTTACTCTTTGTGGTGCCTCCATGCACGTGTCTTGTTCTTAAGTTTCTTGAAAATGGCAACGTGATGTTGCCGAAATATTGAAGTATATTAAAATTTATTTTAATGTATATCCTATTTGACGTTGTAATTTCCTTAAATTATTTAGTAAGTAGTTCCAAAGCTATTTATAATATTGGATGCTGCTTTTGTAAACAGCAGGTCTGGGAGCCGTATAGAAAGATAGACTGGCTGGTACACTTGTAAAGACAAATCTTCATCTCCTTTGAGATGAGACTTGACTTTCATACTTGATTAAGAATTCTGTGGAACTGGAGTGCTTTTTGTTTTTTTCTCTTAATATCTGTTAAGGAATCTGAAATGTGTGATCCTAGGTATACAAAGTCCTCTACTTCATCAAGGTGATCATTTTGATTTATATAGATGTGCCCATCTATCTGATTTTTTAATATCTTTTTTTTTTTTTTGGTAATTTATTTTTAGTCCAAATATTTTTGCGGTCCTAAGGCTGTTGAAGTGGTTTTGGGCATCTGTATATACAGATCTTTGATGAGGATTCCAGATTTAACTTGAATATATTTGACTATATTTTTAATTAAAAATATAGTCAATCACAATGATGAATGGATATGGGGCCAGAGTATCTCCCTTTGGAAAAACTGTCTGTTTTGTCTCCATTAACTATTACTGTGGCTTGATATCCATGGTAGAGTGCCTTGATAATTTTAGGTGGAATGGCATAAAGTTTGAGTGTTTTCCATAGACGTTCCCTGTCAACAGAATCAAATGTTTTAGTAAAGTCAATAAAGTTTAAAAGCAATGGTAAGTTCTTATCCTTTGAATCCTCTATTGGTCTTCTGATGCAGTGAATGCGTTCTAGAGTACCACGTTTTTTTGAGGAATCCAGCCTAGTTTGTGCGAAGTAATGGAGTTATATGTGGTTCAATTAGAATACAATTTGAAAATTTGTTCAGTATCCCTATGTATACTAACTAATGGGGTGCATGATGAAAAGATAAGATTAGGCATTAGGTCATTCGACCTGGTCAGTTCTTTGCATTCTTTAAAAGGCTATACAGGCAAACCTCGTTTAACCCGATTAATTAATCCATGAAAATTGTGCTAAGCAAAATCGCGTTAAGGGAATACAATAACCAATAGGAATAATTATAATTCATCCATCAGTCAGTGTAAATTTGAAAAAAAAATTACAGCATAAGCTATATTAAATGATAAAATCAACAAAGTTAATAAAAAATCAATTGTTTAAATTTTTGTTTAATGTCTAAATATTTGATGAGCTACTTTTTTTTACAAAAAAATTAAGTAAAGATGTTTGAATAGTGCTTGACATTTTCATCTTGTTATGCAATTTGTGATAGCTGGCGATCGCTTTATCAAGATTTTGGCAGACTTCAAAGCTTCGTCCCATGTCAGGATCAGCATCAAACAAATTTTCCTTAGCATCCTCAATGTGATTGAAAACTAGCTCAAGTTCTTTTGCAGTTAGTCTCTTAGTCATAACATTCTCTTCTTGTTCGCACTCGTTATCTTCTTCATATGCACACTGTTCTTCTAGTTGAAGGAGATCATTCTTGCTTGACTGTTCTAAATGGGAATCGAGCAAGTTTCTCACATCTTATCCAGTTCATTAAAACCAAGTCTTTTCCTATTGTGCTGATTTCTTCAGTAATGTTAGATCTTAGATTTTGTGCATGATAAAATAGCATAGGCTTGAGTATAAAGTTGCCTTCTGCATTGCCTCCTAATAGAAGCGTAAGACGATCTTTAGATACTTTGTATCCTGGTTGAGATGCTTCAGTTTTAGCTAGGAAAGTTTTTGTTGGCATACACTTCCAAAGAGACCATTTTCGTCAACATTGAATAATTAATGATCATCATAATTACCCTCCTGAATTATCCTTTGAAATTTTTAGGAAACTTGGCTGCAGAATCTTTTTCAGCACTAGCAGATTCCCCAGTTATTCTTACGTTATACAGTCCAGCTCAACTTTTAAAACGGTCAAACCATCCTAAACTTGCAATAAAGCTTTCACATTCCTCCTGAAATTTGGTCTCTTTCAATGAGGTAAAAATATTGAGAGCTTTTGCCTGAATATTCCTTGTACTAAGAGGTATTCTTTTTTGGTTACAATCCTCAATTCAGAGTGATCAAAGACACTCCATCTCACTGCAGATCGATGACAAAAATTTCACGTGACATAAAAAAATCACGTTAACTGATTAATCACTCTCGTAAAGTGGGAAATAGTATCATTTCACTCAATTGCACTAACTGATTATCGTGCATATCGAATTCAAGTTAAACGACGTTTTCCTGTATTAAACCTCTCCCAGTTATCCAGTTTTGAGACTTTGAGACAGAGCAATTTGTAGTTTATCTCTAAGATGATTAACCACATGTCAGGAGTCAAAGAAACAGAGGCAGATTGATGAAATGCTAAGACCAAAACAGGTCATCTGACCTAGATTTCTGAAACTAGGAGGAGGAAAAAAATTTAGAATTTTTATCAAAATTTACCAACCGTAACATTTGAATTTCAACTGAAAATGGATAAATTAGACAAGTGTTTCTTAAATTTTTTTTACAATGGAACACTTCACAAATCCTGAAATTTAATGGAACACTTTGGTTAGAGTCGAGTATCACTGGTCTCGTATTCAATATAAAGCTAAGTGCACACTATTGCCGAAGCAGGCTTATCGCATCACAAAAGTGCGACAGTGTACACTACAAGCATGCAGGGGCCCAGCGTATCACATTGACCCTGCTTCTGACCTCACGTTTTCTAGAATAGATACTTCCATACTTCACTCGTGCTCAGAGGTGTTGACAACCGCTGGCAGCTGAGTCAAGGCCAGCACACACACTGGCCTTAATAGCATAATCTACATGCAAAATGAAAATCACCTGATTTTCAAACATGTTTGAACTTGTCTCAGCATTTAAAACCATTCCAGGCTCATATTAATTTTGATAATTTTTCACAGAACACTTATTCACTTTCCGCAGAACACCAGTGTTCTGTGGAATATAGTTTGGGAAACCCTGAATTAGATCATGGATAGCAAGAAATGTACTTTTTTTTTTATCTCTTTCCATGCTTCATGTATTGAAAACTGTAAAATATTACCTATCAAGAACATTTTTCAAAATTTGATCACAATGCAGTTTGCATATTTTGAAAGAGTTGTACGTTGTTGCCTGCATAGTAAAAATGGAAAGATCAAGTTGAGAGCTTGATGTTGCCATCTGTTTGATGAATTGGTGGATTTAGGGTGACCAACTCTCCCATATTTCCCGGGAACTCTGGTATTTTAGCTAAGTGTTTTGGATCATCCCGGCTCCTGTATTGCTCTTCATATACTCCTGTATTTTTCATAATCAATCATTCTCGTTAAATTTTCAATGTGTTATAACTGCCAAATACAATTTGACACTAATATCAATAGTTTTTAAAAATTCTAATTGATACAATTCTGTTTCGACCAACGAATATACGTGGGTGTTCCAGCAACGATGTGTTATATTGTTGTGTTGATCTTGTAACCTTTGGTGCCATTTTAATAATCAATACCCATTCAAAATAATCAAATCGTTGGTAGCGATTTTCGATATACACTTCTGGATTTTGTTTGTCTGTTTCCTATCTTGTGGTCCTACCAGCTGTTGTATCTGCATTCATTCTCAAAGTATTTTCAGTCGTGATGGATAGTGATGGTGAAACGGAAAGTAATAATGTAAAAAGGCAACCAAAAAAGAAATGTAAATATTTGTGTATTTATCTGAAGAAATGGGAAGAACAGTACTCGTGGCTAAAACCCGTGCCATCCAATGTTCACAAAACTAATTGTATATTATGTAAACGTGACTTCATTATCGCCCATGGAGGTAATAATGATGGCAAGCAACAAGTGCCATAGTATATTTTTGGGATGCGTAGTGACGGTGAAACGGAAAGTAATAATGTAAAAATGCCACCAAAAAAGAAATGTAAATATTTGCGTGTTTATCTGAAGAAATGGGAAGAACAGTACTCGTGGCTAAAACCCGTGCCATCCAATGTTCACAAAACTAATTGTATATTATGTAAACGTGACTTCATTATCACCCATGGGGGTTAATAATGACTGCAAGTAACATTCTAGCACTGAAGGACATAAACAGAGAGAGAAAGATGTGAAGACGTCTTCGAATTTGAACCTCTTTTTCGGTAACACATGTAAGGATTTAAACAACACTGCAGGTGAGCTAGCATTAGTTTTTCACACTGTAAAAACACAACATCAGTTATAGAAGCACGTACTGCACAAATAAGCTATCAAGGGACAATTTCTATGACTCGAATTTGGCCAAGAAGATTTCATGTGGTCGAACAAGGGCAGATACAATTGTGAAAAATGTTCTGGCTCCAAGAATTAATTAAATTAGAACTAATGGTAGTGATAAATTTTGATTATGATTGTAAAGAGTTTTTGCAGTTTGCACAAGGAGACAAGAAAATCAAAGCTGCAGCTGCAGCATCTGTTGATAAATATAAATAAGTTTAATCTAAAAAGTATGGATATTTTAATTGTATGTAAGTATAAATGTTTAAAATTATATTAAATATTTTGATGTGCTATAATTTAAACTGCTATTTGTATATTTTAAATATAAAACATCCTATCAATTAATGTAGGATTCATTCATTTTAGAAAAAATTTTTCTAAAATTTGTCATGACAAAATCTCCCTTATTTTCATGTTCAAAAGTCACCCAAGGTGGATTATTAAATTTCAAATCAACACTAGGAAAGGACTTAAGTTAAAAAAAAAAATGTTTAAGTTAAATAAATATAGCAGTATGTATTTCTTGGTTGTCTTTTTGTATGTATTCTAGAGTTATAAATTTTCTTTTATGCTAATTATATAACAGCTACAAGATAAGAAGAAACAGACAGAAGAGGAGCTAACAGAAGTGAATCGTGTGCTTATTGAGAAGATCAAAGAATTAGAAGTAATGTTCATGTTCATTTTATAATTTAACTAATTTTTAAGAACTACTTTTATTCAATTATGTGTAGAGTTATTGATTTTTCCTGATTCATACAATTAATAAGCAGCATTAGTAATAATTAATACATTCCTTATTTCTTTCAACAGTATTTTTGCAGCATGTGGAAATTTATGTCCTAAACTAATTTTCAGATATATTTTGATTGCTGTTTTATTTTGCTTTCTCTCTCAGCATGATTTTGTTTGTACAGTTATAGGAAAATTATTACATAAAAATCAAATTTATACCTAATAAATTTATGTATGATTTGAAAACAGTTTGAAATATGAACTCACTCTTTGCTCTGAATATATCGGTGTTTTTTTATGCCATAATCAGCACTAAATTTTTAAAATATTTTTATTATTATTAATTTTTGAATAGTACGAGTACACTTAACATTACTTGTAGTACAACATCATAACATGCATATAACAAATGTCACTAGCAAGTAATAATATTTTGTATTATTAACATTATAATATCTGGTGCATACCAGATAAAATGATTGTCACAACTCAATTACTCTATCACTCCTATTAACAGTTTTCTTCCAAGTTGGCTAATAATGCTACCATTTCTCTCCTTACAGATACACACACACACACACACACACACACACACACACACACACACACACACACACACACACACACACACACACACATATATATATATATATATATATATATATATATTACAATGAAATTTTTTTTTTGATAAAGAGGTTCTCCTTATTAAAAATTAAATATTAAGCATTTAATGCGTATAGAAGATATAAAAAAACTTAAAGAAAGTTATCTTTTGTTCTCCAAAACAGACTGTCACACTAAGGTATAAAAAACTATAGTAGACTCTCGACTATCCGGCTTGCGACTATCCGGCCTCCGTATTATCCGGAGCCCGGATTTTATCACGGAGAATTATAATAATACAGTAATTCTCCGTGATAAAATGAGGAATACGTACTGTAATTTACTTTGCCAAGGCGTTGCAAGCGGACGTCTGCTACAATCCTCCTACGTGCCATGTGCATAACACAAGTTGAGACATGCAAAGTGCGGATTTCCCCACTTCGTCAGTTGTGTATTGGATGTCCACAAGTGCGCAATACGTTTGCCACTGTTTCTGGTTACGTTAGTAAATTGTTGTTTGGTGTGCTTTGTTGTTTTTTTTATTAAAGATTACCAAATGGGTGATAAGCGAAAAAAGGTTGTAGTGACTATGAAGGAGAAACTACGTGCTATAAAGCGACTAGACTCTGGGGTAACGGTAAAAACTATTGCTTCAGAGGTAGGAGTCAGGAAAAGTACAGTTGGAGACGGGAAGAAAAATCGAGCAGAAATTGAAAAGTGGTGTGCTTCCCAAGCTAGTGGAAGTGGAATAAAAGTAAGAAAAACGATGCTGAAAAGTAAGCATAAAGAAATTGAGGAAGCTTTGTTTTTGTGGCATGAACACTTAAGAGGAAAAGGCTTGCCTGTTACTGGGCCGATATTACAGGAAAAAGCATTGCAATTTAAGCGACAAATACATGTAGAAGGAGAAGATTCAGAATTTAATGCCAGTGATGGTTGGTTAGATCGGTGGAAAAAACGATTCAGTATACGCCAGATTACCACAAGTGGGGAGGCTTTATCTGCTGATAAAGAGGCTGTACCAAAGACTATCTTTTTAAGCTTATTGAAAAGGAGGGAATTTCTGGGGAGCATTTGTAGAACTGCAATGAGACTGGTTTAAATTATAAGATGCTCCCTACAAAAACGCTTGCATCAAAAAAAGAAGCCGGTGCACCAGGATACAAGAAAAGCAAGGAACGAGTCACCATCTTGGCTTGCAGTAATGCAACTGGCAACCACAAGCTTATGCTTATGTTAATAGGAAAATCAAAGAAACTTGGAGCTTTTAAAAAACTGAAAAATCAGGAATCACTACCCCTATATTACACACATCAAAAGAAAGCATGGATGAATTCAGAAATCTTTAAAACCTGGTTCCAAAATGAATTTGTACCGACTGTAGAAAAACATTTGAAAGACAACAATTTGCCAAGAAAAGCTGTGCTACTTCTTGACAACGCACCTTCGCATCCTGCCAATGACGAACTCACAGATGGAGACATCAAAGCTTTATTTTTAGCAGCATCCAATGTGACTGCTGTTTGTCAGCCGATGGACAAGGGCGTCCTTGAAATGCTAAAGAAAAAGTATCATCGGCATCTTCTCAGTTCGTTGATATCAGCGATTGATAATAATGAAGACTGCGTAATCACTCTGAAAAAGATTGACTTGCTAGATGTCATGAGGTGGTTGGCCGAAACGTGGGAAGAGATTCGAAACATATCACTTGTAAAGTCTTGGAAAATTCTTTTGGATCATGAAGGTGGACATTTCAATCTTGAACCTGTGTGTGAAACTGAAGTGTAAGATGAAAACGATAAACTTGTTTCATTGCTCAAAAATGTACCGAGCTGTGACAATGTCAATGCAGAGGACATTACAGAATGGATGTCAAACGACAAAGTTGATGAAATAACTGACAACGATATTGTGGAAATGGTGACACGGGGGGGAGAAGAATAGGAGGAGGAGGCATCCTTAGATGACAGGAAAAATCTCATCCCACATTCAGAAAGGTTCAAGACGATTGAGGCAGCGCTGCACTACATTAGTGAGCTGGAGGAAGCGACGCCAACTGATATCATCTGCTTGCGTAAGTGTAAGTGGAGGGACATTGCATTGTGGAAGAGGGCTAAAAGGGTGAAGCGGTCATCTATCAAGGACATTTTCAAAAACTAAAAACTAAGTTTTGACTCTTTCATCTTATGTCTACCTTTTCATATTTGTGTGAAAAGGTAGGCCTAGAACTCTGGCCTATCCAGCTTTTGCGTTATCCGGCATAACCTTCCACCACATTAGGCCGGATAGTTGAGAGTCTACTGTACATACAAAAATAATGAAGTAAGATATGATATAACTGAAACTGGGATTTGGATCGTTTCAATATTATTTTTAAATTGTGAAAATATCAATCCATCTTCTTTCATGTCCTAATTTTTTTTTTTTTTTTAATAATGATGCTATAGTATTTATACTATATATTTAGATTACTTTCCTGAAAAGCTACTCAAGTCAAAAAAACATTCCTACATTTGTCAGAATAAGAGATAATTTTCTACTTAGAAATGATATGTCAAAATAAGTCAATACATGTTCCACAAAGTGATTAATAGTACTGTACTGTGGTTTGAGAAGTCATCTTATTTTTTTATTAAATAAAAAATATTCTGTTTTGTCTGTTTGCAGCTAGCAAAAATTACTCTCACCAGCTAGCAAAATTACTCTCCATGGGTGAAAGGACAAAAATATTTGTAAAATCATCATCATCATCATCAAATTCCTGCTTTGTACCCTCAAGGGGTGTACAGGATATGATAGTACTACATGAAAAAAATTACATCATTACTAACTTCCTATCTACAATTTTCTTCCAAATCAGTCTGTTGCTTGTCAAGAGTCCAACATTATCAGATCTTATATTTCTATCATCTAAAGCACTTTGTACCGTATCAATCCACCTATATCTTGGGCTTCCTCTGGGTCGTTTTGCTGCCAACCTGGCAGAGAGTACTTGTTTTGCTAATCTTTCTTCGCCCATTCTGTTTAAGTGACCATACCACCTGAGATTAGCTCTGCTAACACATTCCTAGATGCTGACAATATCAAGTTCTTTCCTAATATCCTCGTTTTTAATATGATATTGCTATTGATGCCATCTGTTCACACCTCTAATCTTTCTCAGGACTCTCATATCTGTGGTCTCTAGTCTTTGATCAAGTGTATTACCTCTGACCCAGCTCTCAGATCCATAAGTTAAAACTGGTTTGAACACTGTCTTGTATACAGCTAATTTAGTGTTCCGACTAATTTTTCTCTTATTCCATATGAATTTATTCAATTGACTACCCACCATACCAGCTTTGCTGATTCTGTTGTCTATTTCTATATTTAATTTACCATCTTCAGTAAAAATCATGCCTAAATAGCTGAAATGTTTTACTTGTTCCACAGATTCTCCATTCACAACGCAGTTGACATTTTCAATGATTCTGCCTATTTTCATTGTCTTTGACTTTTTATTGCTGACCTTCGTACCATATCTATTACAACAGCTATTCAATTTAGTCAGAGAATCTTGCAAACTTGGAGCAGATTTATTTAGAAGTATAACATCATCCGCATAAAGCAAAGAGCTGACATTAACATCTCCAATTTTGATGTCATGTTTAATACCATTTTCCTTCATAATGTGATCCATATAGATAATGAATAACAGAGGGGATAATGTACATCCTTGTCTCACACCAGATTTAACATTAAACCATCTTCCTGTACTTCCTTCAATTCTAACTGCTGACTTACAACTTAAATAAAGACTAAGTATTGCTTGATATAATGCCCCATCGACACCATATAACTGAAGCGTATTGAATAGCTTCTATCTTGGCACCTTGTCATATGCCTTTTCCAAATCGACAAAACCTAAATACAGATCTTTGTTATATTCCCATGCCTTCTCGACTATTTGTCGTAAAGTGAAGATCTGATCCTGACAGCCTCTATTTGGCCTGAATCCAGCTTGTTCTTCACAATTCTTCTCAACCGTTTCTCAAGTATACTTGCATAGATCTTGCCAGGAACACTCAGTAGGGAAATACCTCTGTAATTCTCACATGCAGTTTTATTTCTCTTTTTATATATGGGTACTATCAGAGCTCTACTCCAATCATCGGGAATTCGTCCCTCTGTCCAGGCTTTCTGAACTATGCAGTGCAGCCACTGTAAGACTCTTATACCACCATACTTCAGCATTTCTGGTCGAATATCATCTACTCCTGCTACCTTTCCACATTTCAAGCCTTTGAATGCTTTTTCTACTTCAAGTATGGATATGTATTTATGACTGCATGCCTGGTCAGTGTTTTTTACCACTATGCTGTCATCACTGCTTGTTTCATTTAGCAGTTTTTCAAAGTAATTACTCCATACTTCAAGGATATCTTTTTCTCCCGTTTTCATGTCACCTTTATCATCTCTAATTCCTTTTACAGCACTCTTTCCTCCATTCTTAAGCTTCTTCAACAACCTCCAGAATATTTTGCCACCTTCTTGATATTTATTTTCTATATTCTTGCCAAAGTCCTCCCATGACTTTTGTTTAGCTAGTTTTACACAGTGTTTAGCATTCTTGCATTTGTTTCTATATTCTCTAAGAGCACAAGCTGACTTATTTGACAGGAACTTTTCATATGCTTTCTTCTTTTCCTTCACTGCCTCTTTAACTTCCTGGGTCCACCAGGGAGTTCTGATTTTTTTATCCTTACAGATAACCTCACCACATGCCTCTCTGGCAGAATCAATCAATGTTTTCTTCAGAGTTTGCCACTTGAATCTCCAAGGTTTGATTCCTGTTCTCAAACTCTTTCAGTTTTTCTTCAATAAGCTTTGTGTATTTTAGTCTACAGTTCACATCTGAGAGCTGCTCAACTTTTATTCGACTTAAAACTTTCTTACATGTTATTCTTTTCAATATGAAATTCAATTTTATCCTGCTCAAGACTAAATAGTGATCACTTCCAATTTCAAATCCTCTGTACACTCTGGTATCCTGCACCAGGGAGAAAACATCACTATCAACAATAACATAGTCAATAAAACTTTTCTTATTCCTAGCCTCTTTTCTCCATGTGAATTTGTGCACATTTTTATGTTGGAACATGCTGTTAGTAATAACCAGTCCATGTCCTGAGCAGAAATCCAACAGATATTTGCCATTATTATTAACTTTGCTCTTTTCTCCAAATTTTCCCAAAATATTTTTGTATGTCTCACAATCATTTCCTACTCTGCTATTTAGATCCCCAACAAGGACCAACTTTTCCTTTTTCATTGTGTCAGTTGCTTTTTCTAAAGCCTCAAAAAATTCCTCCACTTCTACCATAGTAGAACCTTCTGTGGGACCATAGGCACAAATAAGTCTCATTGTCCAGTTTCCCATTCTCATATTTGCCCACATTACTCTACTTGAGACTGCCTGCCATTCAAGAAGATTAGCCTCGTATTTTGTGTTGAATACTATGGCTACTCCTTCTTTTCCTTGATTGTCATTGCCTGAATATAACATTTTGTATTTATTGCTCAGAAAGATCTCACCAGTTTTGGTCTTTTTTGTTTCAGTCACCCATATTATGTCAATCTGGTACTTATCTAATTCCTCAGCTAGCTCCATTTCTTTGCCATTCAGGCTTCTTACGTTGATAGTATTGATCTTTAACTCTGATGATGTTGAGTTGGGGTTTATTTTCAGATTTGGTCCAGTAGCTGAATTTTCGCTGTTTGCCCTGGCGAAAACAACAGGGGCCTTGTTTAAACCGGGCGACGTCCCAGCCGGCATGAAATTTTGTCATGTTGTACCATCATTCTATATTTTGGTTTAACCAATAAGAATACAATTTGGTCGGCTAAATCCCAAATTGCCAGCCTATCCTCGTCCATTCAGTATCCAAGTAGATACCCAACAGGGTGCACCACGAGAAGGTGAGGATTGGACATTAAGTCAGAAGCCCTGGTCGGTTCTCTGCATTCCTTTAAAGGCTATGTGGAGGTCTCCTCTCAGTTATACAGCTTTGACCCTTAAGCACCCCTATTTGTAAAATATCTACTTTTATCTACTTTAATTAGTTTTAACTTTAACTACTTTAAACGCATCTACTTGATGCAACTCGATGAGTTGCATCGAGTAGATCTCGGCTGTAATTGTTTGGCCTGCAGCAAGAAACTCATAGTAGACAGTACTGGCTCCATTCCACCACACACAAAGCATACACTTCTGAGGATGAAGTGTGCAGTACTGGATCGTTTGGTGACAACCAACGATAAAATTTGCTTCCTGTTAGAGTAAAAGTTCCATTTTTCATTACAAGTGAGCAAGTAATCCAAAATGTTTTTTTTTATGGTGTGAAAGAAGTGAAGAGCAAATTGATTGTCATCTGATAATGCATGTGGGACTCATTTGCTTAGCTTCCATGATTTTCCCAGTTGATACAAGTGTAAAAAAATTGTTTCACCACTCACCTTAAACATTTGTGAAAGTTCTTGACATGTTAATCTTGTATTATTTTCAACAGTGGCATGTAATACTTCACTATCAATAATGGATGGTCTTTTTGAACATTCATCTTCAAGTGATTCATCACCAGAAACAAAACTTTTCAACCATTTCTGCACTGTATGTTCTGCTTCCGCATCCAAATGCTATACATATATTATGGGACACTTCTGAAGCCTTCGAACTGAGTTTAAATTTGTAAAACAAACAAGCCCGAATTACACCAGGTTCAACTGACATTTTAAAAGGGTTCAAAAGTCACTGAAAAAGAGTACACACCAAGTTAGAGCACACTGATTGACTGACACACATGAACAATTGTGCTCTGCAAACCACTACAAAATAAAACAAACCATTGCAGTGAACTGGACCGAAAACCGAATGAGCTTTTTTGGAATCCTTATAATAACTTTTATTAAATTGACTTATTTTCTAGAACAGACAGTTACTTTATTATGTGTAATATTAAGCATCATATTTTCTTGATTGAAATATTTTGCAATTGATATTTTCATAATGACATAGTCATGTCCTTTTAGTTCTTTCTAAAGTTATTTTTTTTTTTACTTCTCATCTTCATTATTATTTTTTTATATATCACACCTTTCTAGGCCTTATGTATTATCTGGCTGTTGTAGCTCTAATGAGTAGCATTTCACATGGCATTGTTGAACCTTTCTGTTCTGTATGTTTGCAATTGTATTCCAGCCAGTTTATACTGAAGATGCTTATGATATGTGGTGAAAATTTTTTAATAAATAATTGCTTTCATATTTCCATTTAATTATTTTTAATACATATACATCAATTAGTACATTGATTTCTAAATTTACTGAAGTGTATTTCTAAACAATGCAGTATTTATGGAAGGCAACTGGTAAAAAAAGGCCAAGTACATTAACAGGATCAAGATTTCTTAAGCTCTGTAAAATGGTCAAGGCAGTATTCTCTCTAAGATGTGTAGGTGCACAGTTGCTGGCAGACAGTCATAAAGTTCTGTACAGTCATCAGGTCATGTAAAAAGTTTCTGCACAGAGCAGTAACAGGTCTGTACAGCTATAAAAAAAAAAAAAAAAAAAAAAAAAAAAAAAAAAAAAAAAAAGTGGGGGAGAGACATTGGGTTCAGGTAATCCCTACCTGTTGTAGAATTAAAGAACCTTATTTGGTCTTACAGAACCCACCATATTTACTCCTATGCAGCAACTTATTACTATCATGTCAGCTTCATGATACGTATAAAGTGCAAGTTTTTTATTAATGCTGCAAACCTTTGATAATTTATGATGAACTATTTTTTGCATTATAAGCTGAAATGTTTATCATTATATGCTGAATTTCTGTGGAAATTTATGATAATTTCTTGTTTCACAGTAGCATCATTATCATTGAAACTGCGTTTGTTTCTTGGGTGTTCTCTCTCTTCGTGTGAATTTGTTCATGTTCACATTTTTATGTTTGAACATGGTATTGTTATTAATGACTAGTTCATGTCCTGATTGGAAATTAGCAGGTACTTACCGTTATTATTAGGTTTGCTCTTTTCTTCAAAATTTTCTCAAACTATTTCCAAATCATTCTTACTGGCATGGTTGACTGAGCAGATAGCACATCTGTTCTCCAACCAGCAGGCTATGTTTGAATCCCACTGATCGGCATGAATATTTCTGAATGTCTTTTGTTAGAAAATGGATTTGATTGCTCAATGAGACCACTACCCTGCTTTAGAGGCATGAGATGGCTTAAAAAAAAGGTTTAATGTATGGCTTGTAGAGCAGAATTTCCATTTAAAATATATACGTAAGGTAAATTCATTTATTATTTGTTAATTAACTGCATACAACTTTGTGTTCCTACATTTTCTCAGTATTTCTAAGGATTCATTCTGGTTTATTAACTGCTATAATAACTAAAAATATTTATTTTGAGACACCCCAACATCTGTTTTTACATTTCATTAAATATAGTCAACTTTTTCTGCATCAAAGTTATAGGGACTATAAAAGAAGTAGTTCATTGTTTTGGAAAGTCCAAGGTGAATTTCCTTTTAAATAGCATTGTTATTTGGCTGGACCTTTTGGTAATTTACACTGATATCTGTAAATGGATTTCACATAATAAGAGTTGAGTCTATAATGTTTATTTATAATGTTATTTTGCCTCTTTACAAGGCCTTGATAAGACCTCACTTGGACTATTGTGCGCAGGTCTTGTCTCCTGGTTTCCGATGTGATTCTGATATATTCGAGAGAGCACAAAGGCAAGTGTTAAAAATGATATCAGGATTGTGGAATGCTTTGATTATGAAGACAGGTTGAGAATTTGTAGATTGCAGACACTAGCAAATAGGAGAAAGAAGGGTGATATGATTGAGACTTACAAATTGCTGAAAGGATCATACAAGATTTCAATTGATGGGATTTTTCAATTTATGGAGGGTGGGGAAATGACGAGAGGGCATCCTTAGAAGCTGAGAATGAAGGCTGCCAAGAAGAGTGTAAGGGCTAGATTTTTTCTCTCAGAGGGTGGTGCGTGATTGGAATGGATTCCCATTTGATGTTGTGAGTGCAAGCAGTGTGAATGAATTCTCAAGAATAAGTATGATAGCTGGTGTGTGTAGTATGTGGCCTCCCTTGATGAGTCTCTGACTCCCTGGAGGTCTCTCTTAATAATAATAATAATAATAATAATAATAATGTAATTAGCATTTTGTTTCTTTAGCTTTGGTTCGTACATGTGAGATTAAGAATACACTGTATATTTTATAGGAAACAAAAATGCAATTAAAAGAATTAAAAAAAAAGGTTTCAGATCTTAAAAAAGGAGTTTCTAAAAGAGATATGACCATTCAAGGTTTAGTGACAATGCTGCGTGGCAAAGATCGAAAAATTAAAATACTTCATAGCCAACTTGGACATAGTGAAGAAGAGAAGCTGCATAATGAGACAGTGCCAAATGCATCTGACAGTGATGAAACAGACTTCAGCAAGGTTAGTATTCAACATAAATAATGGAATTGATGTTAATTATGTGAATTTTACTTGATATTTTTTTTTCTTTAGAAAGTTTGTAATGTAAAGTGTATACTAGTTTTAAACAATTATTTTCATCAATCTTTATTTACTTATTAAAAATCATTCTGATTATGTAAAGAAATGCAAATACATTAAAAATTTATACTCTATTAAACTTTTGCATATTTTTCATTACTGTGAATGTCACAGTGCCAAGTGCTATCGGTGTTAGCACTGATGAAATAAGACTGTGTTTAATAAGATTAGCATTCAATAGAAACATTGAATTAATATTCTTTATGTTCTGTATTTGATATTTGTGATTGATATATTTTCTTTGGGAAAGTTTGTAGTATACTGTAAAGTGAATAATTATGAACTTTTATTTGCATATTAAAAATTAGTGTAAAATCCGTGTAAAAATTAATAAAGAAATGCAAAATACATTGAAAATTTGTGCTCTGGTTAACTTGTTGAAATTTTTAATTATTGTACACTAAATTCAAACTTTATTAAGGAAGTTAAGAAAGAACTACAGTACCTTTTGCATAAGAAGTTATTTAAGATTTATTATCATTGATCATGTATTTTAATGCCAACAGTTGAGCTATTTAAAACTGCAAAATATAATGACAATTTGTTTTTGATAAGTTTTATTTAAATCCCTATTTATTGCACATTAAGTTAAAACTTTAATAGTATCAGTGGAAGAACTACATAATTTTCAACTCAAGGAATTCTGATATATTTTATAAACATACTTGTATGTTGTAAATCGAAGTGGAAGAAGAAACTTGTTAATATCTGCAGGACACACACACACTCACACTCACGCTCTCTCTCTGTCTAGAAAATACATGAGAAGAAGGCTTTTCTTTGGAAAAGCCTTCCCACTAATGAGCAGTAGAGAGAGAATGAGTGAATGAAATGTAAGAAAAATCGGAGTATGTAGGTGAAGTGTGAAGGATATTGAATACCTACAGCATGTGGTACAAATTTAGAGGAGAGTGGAAGAAATACACATGCCAGTTCTGATGAAGAGTGACAGTAGCTTTTGTTTGTATGTTTCCCTTTTATAGGGAAAAAATCCTGCCATCTTCATAAAAGTCCTAAAAGTAACTCGCACACTGGACTGAATTTGAACCCGAGTCCGTCTGCATGAATGGTTAGATATCAGTCACCATAGAAATATCTGAAATATCTATAGAAAATTCAACATACATAAACTGATTATTTGTGAAAGTGTAGTGAATTGGTGAGAGATGATGGGTCATTAATCAACCTACTTGCCATCTTTAGTTAGTTTAGCATTTTTATGGAGCATATTAGCATGCAGTGCATGTGAGAACAGTGTAGTCAACATTTAAATTGATTTGTGTAGGGTTAATAGTTGTTCAGAGGTCTTCAAATACTTGGAGTGAAAGGATATCAAATTTCTTGATTTTGGAGTGATACTTGTAATATATTTATGTTAAGAAAGATTGAAGGGGTGTTAGAGCTGTCCTGTGGGCTTATCCTGATAGTTGGGTGTTGTCAAAATAAAATAGGAAGAAAAAGTGTTTTTGCAAGAATTAAGACAGGATTGAGTTTTGCTGGCATGAAGTTAATCTAGGTAAGAATGGTCTGGGGAGATTAGAATGTAGTACCACAGAAGTACATATTCTAATAGCTTTTTGCTATTAGAATAAAAGGTTTCTCTAACCTTACCTCTCTCATTCTGTTTAAGTGAACATACCACCTTAGCTTATTCTACTCACATTCTTGAATACAAACTATATAAAGTTCCTTCCTAATGTTCATTTTTAATATGCTTGTACCACTAATGCCATCTGTTCAAGTCTCTAGTTTTTCTAAGTATCCCCATATCTGTGGTCTCAAGTGCTTTATTTCTAACACTACTCTCAGATCCATAAGTTAAAACTGGTTTGAACATAGTCTTGTATACTGCTAATTTGGTGTTTTGTCTAATTTCTCTCTTGTTACATATAAATTTATTCAATTGGCTCCCCACCATACCAGCTTTGCTTATTTTGTTATCTATTTCCAGATTTAACTTGCCATCTTCGCTAAAAACTTGACTAAGTAGCCAAAATATTTTACTTGTTCTATAGGCTCTCCATTGAGAATGCAGCTGAAGTTTTCTATGTTTCTGCCTATTTTCATGCCAAATTTGTTACAGTTGCTATTCAATTTACTTAGAGAATCCTGGAGACTTGCACTAGATATGTTTAGGAGTGCATCATTATCTACATAAAGCAAAGACTAAGTTTGTCATCTCCAGTTCTAATATCAGACCTACTGTCACTTCCTTTCATAATGTGATTCATATAGATGATGAATAAGAGTGGAGATAATGTACATCCATGTCTTATCCCTGATTTTGCATCTAACCACCTTCCTGTATTTCCTTCAATTCTAAGTGCTGACTGAAAACTTAAATATAGACTTGTGCTGTATAACATTTCATTTGCCCCGTACAATTGAAGTGTTTTGAAAGGCTTTTCTCTGGGCACCTTGTTGTAAGTCTTTTCCAGATCTACAAAACTTAAATATATGATGATGAAAATCACATTCTATAACAACCTTTATTTGGCCTGAATCCGGCTTGTTCGTCACCAGACCATTTCTCTTCCACAATTTTTCTCAGTCTCTTTTCAAGGATGCTTTGCATAAATCTTACCTGAAACACTTAGCAGAGAAATTTCTCTGTAATTCTCACATTAAGCTTTATTACTTTTTTTTTTTAGAGACAGGAACTGTGAGAGCTCTAATCATATGAATTTGACCTTCTGACCAGTCCTTCCATGAATTATGTAGCTTAGTCACTGCAAAATCTTTTATATCCCCATATTTGAGCATTTCTGGTTGAATATCATCTATTTCAGCTGCCTTTTCACATTTCAAGTTTTTGATAGCTTTTTTTCCTACTGCAAGTATTGATATATATATACACTCCTTTTTGCATTTCTCCTGAAGATTTTCTACTATGGTTCTGTCACTGCTTATTCCATTTGTCATTCTTTCAAAGTAATTACTCCAGACATTGAGGATATCCTTATCTTCAGTTTTCATGTCATCTTTATCATCTTTGATTTCTTTTACAGTACTCTTTTCTCCATTTCTAAGTTTTTTCAATAGCATCCAGAACATCTTGCCACCTTCCTGATATTTACTTTCTATATTCTTACTGAACTCTTCCCATGACATTTGTTTATCTACTTTCCCACATAGTTTAGTTCTGTTACATTTCTGTCTGTAATCCTTTTGGGCATCTGCTGACTTATTTGCTAGGAACTTTCAGTATGCTTTCTTCTTTTTCAGAATTGCTTCTTTAACTTCTTGTATTCTTGCAGACAACTTCACCACATGCCTTTCTAGCTGAATCAATCAATGTTTTCTTCAGAGTTTGCTACTGATACTCCATTTTTGTTTTCAAACTGTTTTGTTCTGTCTTCAATATGGTTTGTATAGTTGATACAGTTTACCTGTAAAAAGCTGTCCAATTTTTTTTACATACTGTTCTTTTCAATGTTATATTCAGTTTTATCCAACTTAAAACTAAGTGATGGTCACTTCCAATTTCAAATCCTCTGTACACTCTTGTATCCGGAACTAGCATGAAGATATCACTATCAAGAATAACATAGTCAATGAGGCCTTTCTTATTTCTTCTGTTTTTTCTCCACATGAATGTGTGCACATCTTTATGTTGGAACATGATGCTAGTAATGACTAGTCCATTCCTGGTGAAATCTAGTGAATACTTTTCATTATTATTAGCCTTTCTCTTTTCTCCAAATTTTCCCAGAAGATGTCAATATGCCTATTGGGATTCACTTCCCACTCTGCTGTTTAGATCTCCAACAAGTACCACTTTTTCCATTATCTTTATGTCAGCCGCCCACTATAGTGATTTGAAAAATTTCTCCACTTCTTCCTTGGGAGAACCATCTGTGGGACCATAGCACAAATAAGTTTCATTGTTCTTTTCCCAATTTTGAAGTTTGCCCACATAACTACTTGAAACTGACTTCCAATCAAGAAGTTTATCTTCATGTTTGGTGTTGAGTGCTATCATTACTCCTTTCTAATAACTATTAACTTACCCTAATAACCATATATTTTGTCTGAAATAATCTGAGTTCCTACTGTTAGTGTTTTGAGCTACAGTCTTTCTGGAGGAAAGTCTTATTTGTTTGTGCCAGAGATCAACTAACTTAGGAACCAGCCAGAGAAAGGCTTAGAAAAAAACTGTCTAGTTGGCAAATAGAATTGAATCCATAATGGGATTTTTTTGTGCTATGAAAGTGCTATGTAATCAATTACCATTTTCACAGGACTGCAAGCACCCTAACCTGTTAATGTGTTTAAAAATATGTATATATATATACATAGAAAAGATGGGAAGAGAACATCTGTGAGTATATTAATAAGTGTGAAAGAGGGAGAAGGTTATCTGTTAAGCAGATTGGTTTTGCAAAATCCTCCCAAACATTTTTAGGGAAGATTTTGATACATCACTCCAAATGTGAGAACACTATTCTATAGTGTTCTCACATTTGGAATGATATGGAATTTTGTAGTTTTTGAGTTATACAAGTGAATAGAAAACCTTGAACAGAAGTGGAAAATATTTTTTTTGTTATGGAGCTATGATTTTTCTTAAGGAGTTATGTGAAAAGGCTATGGATGTGATATGTTTGTGCCAGGAATAACTAGAGGAGGAAATGGTCCTCAAGAAGAGTAATCTGAATTACTAATTATATGAAGAGCCAAAGGCTTCAATTCGGCGATGTGAAATTATGTAAGTTAAGGGATATTACATCCCATATTGTTTCATAGCCGAATAAGAAACTCAAAGAGTTTCATGACGAATATAGAAACTATATAAAGTTCGGCGAGTCCAAGCGTAAGCAAATACCTGGATAGTGCAACACATAGTCTCTCTGGTAGTGCAACACTGAGGCAACTCATTGCAAGGGTGGAGCAAGCTCCGATCACTGTTCTTGGTATTTACCTATTATGTGAAACCCAGCTCCTAGGAGCTGTATTACTGTTCTACATTATGAGAGAAGGTCACTACCCAGACCGGTTTCAATCTTTATTGAGGTCTCATCAGTGAGTAAGATTGGGAGTTCATATCTTTCATCACCAGCCTGTGGAGTCTAAAAGTTGTGCTGAGGGTCAGCAGATAGTGAGTGAGGAAGAGAAAAAGGTAGAGAGGATAGTAGTAGGTATTAAAGAGGCCTCAGTCGACCTGCTTGGCCACACATAACCTATTAACAGGTCTGTGGCCAAGCAGATCTCCAACATCATCTCCCTATATCTGTTCTCACAGCTCTCGTCGGCTAGCCATCTTCAGATGTCTGACCGACGAAAGAGGCAAAAACAAATACAAAGAGAACACACAAATGAACAAAGAACAGTACTGGGCTATAGCACGAGAAATTACACAAATAAAAAAAAAGAACGAGTGAATTGCAAAATTTAGACATGAAAGAGTGGGGGAAGAGCCTGGCCCGAGTGATACAGCCCACGAGGAGCTGCACCGCCTCGCAGTAAGCCTTCGCTGCTCGGGTTCTCAGGTCTACCCCCCTCCTATGTGGATTAATCATCAAACCTGTTGAAAACAAACTGAGAACCTTTTTTTTTTCCTGAGCTAAAATAATTTTCCAATGACTGTTATAAAAATTCTGTCAGGATTTTAAGAAAGACCGATATCATCTTCCGGTCAAGTTCTTCTGGCAAATTCCCTCATGATCCATGGATATCTCTTTTCCATGTCTGACCGTGTCAGCGACTCCAATGTGTTGCAAAATTGTCTTTTCTCATTCTCATTTAAGTCTAGGTGACCGTTTAATTGATGAGGCGCGACTTTGGTTATATCTTTGATATAGAGTTCTCCCCATTCAAGTCTTGTGCTCTTTTTAAAGAATGAGAAAGTCAGTTCCCCTTCTATAGTCATTTTACTGAACAGTTTTCCTACTGTTTTGAGGGGCCCTTTAAAGTTCTTTAGAATTACGGAACCGTTTAGAGTACTACCGTCAAAAAAGTCATCTGTTTCTTCCATAGGTTTTTTGTTGTCTCTTTGCTCATTTTCTTCTGATGGGGGTTACTTCTTCCGTTTCTGTTTGGTTTTCTGTTCTGGTCTTGCTTTCCTCCTCCTCCTCAGAACCTGAAGCTTCTGCTGGGCTTCTGTTGTTTGGTTTAGTTCTTTTTGTTTCTCTTTCTTCTGGCGTAATGGGTCGTTTGGTTGTACTATTACTGATTTCCATTTCTTCTGCTTCTGTGCTTTTATTGTTGTTCTCTTCCGTTTCAATGTTATGGGATTTCTGTGCATTATGTTTCTTTTTTTTTTTTCTTTGTTTTCTCTTCTGCGTTGTTCCTAGTGGTTGGCTGATTTCCTTTCGTAACTGTCACGATAGCTGGGGATTGGAGGACTGGAAAATCTTCTGGCTCTGTTGTTTGAGGCTCTTCTGCTGTTTTGCCTGTAGCTGGATAGTCCTGTTTTGTGGTTTCAGGACTAATTACTGGAGTGGTTGCTTGGACTGGCGATATAGCGCCTCCTATTCTTTCTGCCTGTGTCCTGTTAGGACAAACGTCTACTTTGTGGGTTGTGTTTCCACATTTCAGGCAAGGTGCTTCACACTGAGCTAGGGCATGTCCTGCCGCCATGCAGCTCCTGCACTTGTTCTTGGGGCAGTCTGCGCCTAGGTGCTCGAGTGATCCGCACTGAAAACATTGCTTCCTAACCCCAGGGTAGTTAACCACTACCCTGGCAAAGCCTAAAAACACAAAGTTGGGCACTTCTTTCTTCATATTCATCCGGAAAGTTACTTCTCCGGTCTTCCAATTAGGGAAATTGATTTCATTGGCGATTTGGATATCGCATGCATTCCCCCATGTCACAAATACTTTCTTTATTACTGCAGTCGTACCCCCCCCCCCCCCCCCCCCCCAAGATATTCTAGAGGGAACCTCTCTATCTTTAGTGTCTTAAGGGTACTGCCTACTAAAAAGGGATAGATGGTTTTCCATTGGCACTCAATGCCTTCTAGTTTTTCCGTTGTTTCTGCATTTTTTGCTACAACTTGATATCGGCCGCCTCCATAAGGGGGTAAGACCAAAGATATTGTCTGTGCCTACGACGTCCACTAGAGCTTTCGCTAACATCCTCTTTGGGATCTTGGCATCTATTTCGATGGCGAGCGTTCTCACTCGCGGTAAAAACATGGTCATAATTTTGAATGAAAAGACTAAGTTCACAAACGGACAGACCTTAAGAGAAGGCCTGCACAGACAGAAATAGGGACCAAAAAACTGTAAAGGTTCTTACCAAAGGGATACTGCTTTGCAGCAGGACTGGAGCTCTTTCTCAGGGCTGCTGGAACTAGAACTTCTAGAAACCAAGGGACACTTTTTGCAGCAAAACTGGCAAACATGGAGCTCTCCCTCAGGGTTCCTGGAACTGGAACTTCTCACCAACTGGATCATGAACAGGTACTGCAATCTCGATTAGCACTGGAACTGGATCTCACTTGATTGGAACGGTACCAAGTCTCTACACCACACCAAAACCTGGTTCAAGCAGAAATTCAAAGAAGCATGTGAAATGCTCAAACATGATCCAAATCTGAATAAAAATGATGGTCTAACCATTCCAAGAATGTGGAGGACCCATCTACAACCTTCATAGCAACCACGAAGAAAAATCTCAATACAAGAAGACTTGAAGTGTTTTTTTTTTTTTTTCCTTCTTTCTCCTGAACATTCAATAGCAACCTGTACCGTACAAATCCAGAAGATAATCGTAATATAACAATATAAACTGTATAATTCCAGAAGAATCCTAACACATGAGGACTTTAGCAAAGTTTATTGTAGTTTTTATTTTATTTTACTTTTTTTTTATCACTAGAGGGCAGGCTAAGAAAAAAGATTAGTTAACAACGTAGATGTAATTTACCTGTATAGAGTGCAACAGCATGTAGCTTGGTTCTTATACATATGTATCTTTCTGAAGATGACCTCAATACAGGGGTCGAAACGTAAAGTTATTATTTTATTATTAATCAGTAAAATAATCTTTTCAACACGTGTTTTGTGTCCCTAAATTCATAAATATGAATGCTGATCACCGTGTAACCTTAAAAGAAAGATACAAAACAAGTGTTTGTAACAATCAGCATTGTCTAATAGATTTGATGAGTAAGATAAGCATTAAAAAAAAAAAAAAAACTATTTTTGACATGAAACAGAATCAGCATTACATAAATAAAATTGATGATTAAACCGAAACTGCTTTTCTCATTTTTTACTTGTCAGTTAAAAATTCTCACTCATCACGGATGAGCAGACATTTTTCAAGCCCTGGTTATGACAAAAAGTCTATATGTACTTTAGAAGTATGTATTCCAGGTAGATCCAGCTCTTGATGCCAGGGAGAACTAGACAAAGAATAGAGGTAGATGAAATAGAAATATGTTACAAAATCTTGAATCTTGTAACATATTTCTGGTTATTCAGCATGTAAATAATTCCTGATGAGCAGAGGGAGAGCAAGATAATTCTGTTATACAAGAGTTGTGGTTGTGGTACAAAGACTGGTGTAGTAAATTATAGAACAATTAGTATCTCTGGTATAGTCCTAAAGGTATTGAAGTGGCTAGTTAAGAATTGCATCCAAAGTTTGGTAGACAGTACTAGGATCCTCTGTAGAGGATAGCATGATTTTGTTGAATGCTGGTTTTGCTTAGCAATCTGCTCATGCTCTGTAACACAGTGAGAACTGATAAGGGAAATGACTACACCATTATTTATACCTCTGGATTTTGCAGCTAATGCAGAATCTCTTTAAAATTCTACAAAGAGAAAAGATGTTCAAAAAATACTGAGCAAACAATTAATGGTTAAACCAGACATTATATCAATCAATATATCGCCTATACTTAGGTTCCAAATGCAGTTAGAATTAAAGAATGTATAGTAAAGATGCACAGGCCATCAGATTAGGTGTAAGATATTAGTGTGCTTTCTCTGCAGTTATTCATCTATATAGCTCCTTCTGTAAAGGAAAAAAAAAGGGGGGGGGGAGCATTACCTCATTTTAAAACCAAAGACATTAATCTCAGCTCATTACACAGAAGATTTAGTACTTCTAAATAAATATAGCACAGATCTTCAGGAGTCCTGAATTTAATAACTGCTGTAAAAAAAATGTTATGAAAATCAGCAAAAAAAGAAAATGATGAAAATGGGTAGGAACATGGAAAACATCACTTGCATTCCAGTGGAGAGAGTGTATAGATAAAACAGTTCATCTATAAATAGCTGATATTTTTATGAATTTTACCAATAACAGCAAATTAGATACTTAAATAAGGCCAGTATGATGGAGAGAGAGAGTAATAAACTTATATGGAATAAGAGAGAAATGACCCAATATTATAAATAATTTAACAGATATAACATATTCATACAAAAAAAAGTTAAAAGATTATTAAAAACTTTTTATTTTTTCATTGAATTAAGGACTTAAAAGGTAAATAATTAACATACAAAATTAAATCCGTTAAATAACCATCTTTGAAACAAGAATATGATATCATCAAATTCTTGATCAGCTGTTTTTATTTCATATTCAACTCTCTAACGCATAAGTTAGAATTGGTTTGAACACTTGTATACTGCTAGTTTAGCATTTGGCTAATTTTTATCTCAGCCTTGTTCCATATAAAATTATCCAGCTGGCTCCCAACCAATACCAGCCCTGCTTATTTTGTTGTGTATTTCCATATTTAATTTGCTGTCTTCACTAAAGTTGTGCCTGCATTGCTGAAATATTTTACTTGTTCTATAGGTTCTCCACTGAGAATGCTAATGTTGTTTTATGTTCCTGCTATTTTCAAAGCAGTTTTTCAATTTAGTTCTTCAATTTCAATTAACATCATCAGCATCAAGTAAGGAACTGAGTTTGAATACACAATTTTGATATTAAGTTTAATGCTACTTTCCTTCATATTGCAATCCATGCATGATGAATAAGATTGTAGGAGTGCACCCTTATGTCACACCATCCTTCTGTATCTTATTCAGTTCAACATAATTGTAGGGTGCTGAAAGTTTTTCACTTGGTTATATTATATAAATTAAAGATACCAAGAAATTATATACTTGGTTTAATCCATTATCCGTAAGCAAACAAAGTTTGCACCTGGAGTATCTTTCAGGACTGGGGCAACTAATGGCAAAGGTGGTATAAGTTCTTGTCACTTGCCTCAGTATCCCATAATGCAAAGCACATCTCCTTATGGACATGTATAATGCTATGCATTAAGGGAAGGGTCACTATCCAGACCCGTTTCGACCTTTATTGAGGTCTCATTAGTGGGAGCCACACTGAGAAGTGGTGATACTGAGGTGGAATAATGGAGAAGTCATATTTCCATATACTAGTTGCCAAAAGGTGTCACACCTTATTAAAAATACTCTGGATTAGAGATATAGTTGTTGAAAGTTTATCACTTGGTTATTGTTTTGTCCCTTATTTCGTTGTTTATTATTTAATTTTTTTATATCTTTTCTCTTATTTAATTCTAACCTTTTTTCTTTTCTTATCTACATTTAAGACCCTAACTTTATTACAAGCTTCGGTGCTAGTTATAGATGTTATCTATACACTCTGGCCGATCCCTAGATTAATCGTGTGCATTAACTACTTAGACAAGGGGTTTACCTCTGACTGGAGACAAATCCTTTGTTATTCTGTCTGGAGATATTTTCCCAACTATATACTGGCAAATTTATTTGTTTCTCTGGGACAGCCAATATCATTAGGTTAGAAGGTATCCTTAACCAAGGAAAATTCTCAGATAAACATACAGCAATGATCAATCTACCATTAATACTTAGCACTTAATTATCTATATCACCTTTGTCAATTATCGTTTGCAGTCATGGCTATTGACATACTATTCTATCCCGCTCTAGTTCTAGGTTAAATGAGTGGTACATTGAATTCAATCTCAGGCCAAATTTCAGGTAAAATACAAAGCACATTTATTGAGATCATAAGATTACAAGTTCACATACATACATACACTCTACTAAATTAATATCATTCTAAGTTATAGAGCAATTTAGGACAACTAAGTCTTAACTCGACTGGATTCTGTCATGAGCTCTCTCTATAAGGTTCCCTCTATACAATATATTGACTTAAATTTGCATCCATACAATTATTTAATCTCGTTAATCACTTTACATAATATATTTGACACACTGCATCTATTTAAAAAGCTGTACATTACCAATTTTCAAGATGTTCAATAGGTCCATTACTTAGTTCTTAGTTGAACTTGCACTGCTCGGTCCTTCTTCTTCTAATGAGACTAGAATGTCTCAGTCTGGTTTTGACCCACGTGGTCACTCATGGAGGTCCTTCGATCTGGCTATCTCGAAAGGCTGTCATTTTGCCTGCCCTTGACCCGCTCTGCTGCCATTTGTCATCATCCGCATTGTTGACCCGAATGCCATACTCAGTTATTCTTCTCCGAAAACGTACCGAGCCAGGACTCTGGAATTATGGTTGTTGACATCAAACTACCGAAGGCGGTCTGGAATCCATGAATAGGTGAGAGAGAGACCCGACATCCCCGAAGAATGCAAAAAAGGCCTTCCCAAAGGGGAGCAGACTCCTTTTATGTTGCACCTTTGGCGCCGTCTTTACTGCCATGTTTTTTTCTCGCTAGGTACCGATCCTTTTACTTTTGCACGCAGAACGGTCCCTTATACCATGTCTCCTTGTGCACATGGGACGATCCTCTCCTCCGCGTCTTCCGAGAAATACGAGCGCACGCTGTTCTCCGTGCAAGTGCCACTGCCTTAGGCCAAACGCTCACCCTAAATTTTCGCCAGTGGCCCTTGAACTTTTGGTTTTACCTCATGACAAACATTTCATATAGAATACCTCTTAATTGTTACAGTTTACAAAACAGATCATATTACTTAGATTAAATAAATTCCATATTAAGGTATCCAATCACAGGCATCTCCTTGTTGATTTATTACACTTGTTAAATCCTGAATAAAAATTTTCTAGAATGAAAACTCTTCATTCAAGATCTATGCATGATGAATAAGATTGTAGGAGTGCACCCTTATGTCACACCATCTTTCTGTATCTCATTCAGTTCAACATAATTGTAGGGTGTTGAAAGTTTTTCACTTGGAAAGATACCAAGAAATTATATACTTGGTTTAATCCATTATCCAAGTGTAAGCGAACAAAGTTTGCACCTGGAGTATCTTTCAGGACTAGGGCAACTCTTGGCAAAGGTGGTATAAGTTCTCATCACTTGCCTCAGTATCCCATAATGCAGAGCACATCTCCTTGCAGACATGTATAATGCTATGCATTAAGGGAGGGGTCACTATTCAGACCAGTTTCGACCTTTATTGATGTCTCATCAGTGGGAACCAGACCTAGAAGTGGTGATACTGAGGTGGAAATAATGGAGAAGTCATATTTCCATATACCAGTTGCCAAAAGGTGTCACACCTTATTATTAAAAATACTCTGGATTAGAGATAGATAGTTGTTGAAAGTTTTTGACTTGGTTATATTATATAAATTAAAGAAAGATATTCAGGTGCAAGCTATATTTGCTTACGCTTGGATAATAGATTATACCAAGTATATGATTTCTTGGTACCTTTAATTTATATAATATAACCAAGTGAAAAACTTTCAACAACTATCTATCTCTAATCCAGAGTATTTTTAATAATAAGGTGTGATACCTTTTGGCAACTGGTATATGGAAATATGATTTGTGCATCACTTCCACCTCAGTATCACCACTTCTGGGTCTGGCTCCCACCGATGAGACCTCAATAAAGGTCGAAACCGGTCTGGGTAGTGAACCTTTCCTTAATGCATAGCATTATACATGTCTTCAAGGAGATGTGCTCTGCATTATGGGATACTGAGACAAGTGATGAGAACTTATACCACCTCTGCCACGAGTTGCCCCAAGTCCTGGAAGATACTTCAGGTGCAAACTTTGTTTGCTTATACTTGGATAATGGATTAAACCAAGTACATAATTTTTTGGTATCTTATAATTTATATAATATAACCAAGTGAAAAACTTTCAACAATGGGGGAAACCCCATACGAATAAATAAAACTGCATATATTGATCTCCAACAAAATACTAGCATACATGAGATATTTGAATTTTTTTCATGTACATTTTACAATAAACTTTCATTGTGAAAATACATAATTACTTTCATATTAATTATATAAAATCAATATAAAAGAGAAAAAAATCCTTACCCTCTCCCCCTCCCCAGTATGCATGTACTATAGGTTTGCAATAAACCTTTCATGGGTGGCAGCTACATATAAAATAACTGTCCTATATATAATGACAGTTACATGTATTGTACCTTTTTTTTATGAAGGAACCTAAAAAGCGACATGTCCTTTTTGATTCTGTGATTAAGCTCTATTCTAATTTTAATTAATTAAAATTGGAAAGAAAGGATATAGGACAAATCAGAGAACTACAGGGAAATTAAATTGTTCTACATTACATGAAAATTATACATACAAATTATTGGAAATATAATAAATAATTTAATTGAATTATTCAATGAGCAATAAGGATTTAGGAAAAAGATCAATAGATGTATATTTATATTAAAGAATATAATAGAGAAATCAGTGGAATACAATAAATCTCTCTACATGCTTTATTAATTTAAAAAGAAATTGCAAGAATTATTTGATAGAATACAGTTAAGATATAATAAGCACATTAAAAATTTGACTGGAACAAATTTTATAATTAAGAATACATATACAGATAACAGTTCTATAATAAATACAGAACAAGGAAAGGCTGAAGAAATTAAAATAACCAAAGGAATTAGACATGGTGAATCATTAAGTCCCATCTTATTTATTGATGGATAAAATAATAGAAGAAGTGAATTAATGAAAAATTAAGAATAATTGGATATGCTAATGATATAATCTTACTAGCAGAAAATGAAGGACCTACAAAAATATGAAGATATCAATATAACTAAAACAATGATGGTTGCCAAGGAACCCATAAGTTGCATTTCAGAAATTAAAGGGAAAATAATTGAACAAGTTAGTGAGATAAAATATTTAGGAATAGAAATGAAGTACAAGTAATGATCTGGATAGTGATTCCCTCCCTTAAATGCATAGCCCTATACACTTTGAAGTGTGCTTTGCATTATGGATACTATGGCAATTAATGTCATCAGCCTCAATATATAAGCAGTCTAGTCATGAAGATACTTCATGTACAAACTTTGTTTCCATGTGGATAAAGGATTAAACAGTAATATATATTCTTGGAAAGTATAACATTATTTCTCAAGTTAAATTTGACAGATGAACACTCTATTGGGAGAATGTCACCCTTCTTTAATCCATAACAGTTTGGAAAGATTTATATGATTTTCAAAATCAAATTTAAAAATAAATAAATAAAAAATAAACATTCTGTTCAGAAGACTTTTTTTTATTGGAAGAACATCTTCCCAGAAACATTACCAGCAACTCCTTCATGCAAGTCTATAACTGGTATTCCATCAATTGATGGAATACCAGTTACAGTAGTCCACAAAACTTTGAATCTTTCAAGATGAGTGTTATTGGAATGGACCACCTTTATGTTCCTTCTGAGGAGATTTTGCTCAGAATTAAAAAGATCAAGGAGTCAACCATATGAAGAATGATTAGAATTGAGCAGGAATGGTATCCTGGTGCTAACCAGAAATATCATATATATGTTTATCATCTTGAAACTCACATCAATGAAACCAGGGTGTCTTAACTGCACTTCCCTACACCCCAAACTTACTATTTTAAGTATCAGAAATATTGTCTGCTCTGACAGCTTATGGCACATGGCTCTACCATGTGTACCTGATGTGACAGTAAAGAGCATGAAAAATAGTGTAAAAGCAAAATACCCAAATGTGTTTGATGACAAGGTAGATTATCCAGTCTACTCCCAAGAGTTGAGAGGTGGAAAGATGAGAAAGAGATTCAAAAGATCAATACAGAGCATCTCAGGAGGTAAAGAGAAAGCATACCACAAAAACATCTAGTGGAAAATCGTCTTAAAAAAGTATGTAAGGTGACATTAACACACGACTGTCCCACCTTCTTTTAATTATATCATTCTTGAATGGGTGTTACTTTATTCTCAATAGAGTGAATCAGAGAAAAAAATCAATAGGCATCACTCCTGAAAACACATCAAAAATTATTCCATTATATCAGAACTCACTTGTTAAATAAAATATAATGGGATGCTCACCTCAAAGAATAAAGGTCTTGGCCCCTGAAAGAGATGAATAGTTATGTTCCAGCCCCTCCCCTAGAGAGGAAAATAAAACTATAAAAATACCCATTATCCTGGATGGAGTTGAATTTGATTTTTATTAGATGTTTATTAGATGTTTTTCCTGAGGATGAAGAGATGGACACTGGCTGGCCACAATTTCCCCAAAGTTTAGAATCTGTTTAATGGAAGGGAGGCGCAAAGGATAAAAAAAAATGCCTGGCTGAGGTTAGTCAGGAGTTTTATGACTGACTCATCAATCTTTATGATCCACCAAAAATAAATAACGAAAGCACTCCTATAACTTCTATAATGGAATTGTTGTTGAGAACACCCTGGTTTCACTGATGTGAGTTTCACCAAAATAATGATAATATGAGGGATCGCTTGCAGAAGTAAATCAGGCCCTTGTCTGCAGGAGATACTTAAACCTGGTATGGATCTTGTGTCATAGAATGTTACTACCATCTTTCAGCCCATGCATGGTATTTATTTGCTTGTAGGCCTTGGGCAGAGGATGGACTTGCCCATGGAAGAGTTGCCATCCATCCACTTCTCAGTCAGGCCTCTTTTTTACTATATGCTGCATCTGCTTACCACCTGGTGCAGATATATCCCAGGATGCTCATGAAGATGACATTGTAGACATTGGCATCAGAGGAAGAGCTATAGATCTTATGCTCATCAACAGTAATTTGCCATTCCTAAACATAGGAAGCAACACTTTTTTTTTTTTTTTTCTGTATGCCTACTTGAACATCCACTGCCATTGACTTAACAATCTGTTCAATTCCGTCTTCCTACTGTTTAAGCGTGAAACTGATAACTTATATGGATATGACCATTTTCACATGATATCTGTCATCTTACATGAGCAGTTTTTTCTCTTTTCACCTTTTCCTTTTTAGCAGAATTTGATTGTCAGCAAATCCCTGTGATATAGTGAATTACATTATAGAATGTATAATACAAGCTGCTGCAACTACGAAACTTAAAAACATCTAGTTGATTCTTGTCTTACCATAAACCAGGGCTCAACAAACATGCTTGCCAGCTTGCAAATAGCTTCAGACTGGATGAAAGAGAATATTTTTTATTTGATAAAAAATAACTTTTTAAACAAAATCTTTTTAAGAAAACATAGATATAGCACTACTAATCACTTCATGAAACTTTTAGTGACTTATTGGAACATTATCATTAAAAAAAAAAGATCTTAGTGGACAAGCGCATTTTTTTTTCTGTGATAAGTAGTGTTTTCCATAATTTGTTGAGTCCTGCCTTAAACTGAAATGCTGAATGTAGAGTACCCAAGAAAGCTAAGAACAAAACTTGGAATATCCTCCTGAGATACCACCACAACAGATCTGATTGCTTTAAAATGTGCTCAAGCTTGAGCACATATCTGTCATCAGAGGACTCCCAGATCTAGTATACATCTTTTATAACCAGATCAACCAGCCTCAAAGAGATATGGAAAATGAAGAGCAGATATACCACTTACCTACTTTTGATCCAGGAACACAATGGATGTGTTCCTGGATCTCATTACTGGTATGTTGTGTTCTCGTTAAACAGCCTGCAACTTGACAGTAGGCTGCTTGTGAAACCAGAACTGAAAACTGCTTCCTTTCAGTGCTGACCAGCTATTATAGGACTGGATAACATCCATTATGAGATGGTGAAACATCTATTATCATCTTACAGATCAGCTACTCTGCCTGTTTAATTAAATTTTTTGTGAACACAAATTTTCAACTTCCTGACAAGGACAATTATCATTACCTTTCCCAAGCTAGGTATGAATAATAATCTCCAACAAATTACTGTCCAATCGATTTGACTAGCTGTCTGTGCAAGATCTTGGAAGAAATGATTAACTCTTATGATTTATTGTTTCTAGAGAGTAATAACCTTTTTTACACCACAGTCTGGCTTCCAAAAACATCATTCAACATTAGATCATTGGAAACATCCATTAAAGATGCTTTCCTTAAAAACACCTAATATCAGTTTTCTTTGGAAAAAGTCTATGCCACAGTTTGGAGATTCAGCATACTGAAGGACCTATAAAGACCAAAAAAATTGTATACAATTTTTTTGGTCTTAGAGGAAATCTGTCTCTTTCTTATTTCTCTCTTTATATATATCAAAAAATTTCTGTGTAACTGATCTTTCCAATCCAAGATATTTTAACCACTCTTTCCCAATCCTTACTCCGAGAGAGAGAGCCACAAGGATCAGTTTCATGTGTCATGCTATTTGAAGTCAAAGTGAACTTGATTCCAGAACAACTTTTTCCTACCATAAACAGTATCCTGTATGTAGATGACTTTACATCTTTTGCCATTACAGCAATATGTAGGCCATAGAAAGAACTGTTGCACCAAGCCATTGCCCCCCCCCCCCCCACACACACACCTGGGTACCTGCATTGTGGTTTGTGTTTTCACTACAGAAGCCTGTTTATATGCTTTATGCAAAAGTTGTCTTCATCCTGACCTACTGCTGATACTATGACCAGTGGTAATAGTTGTGACAGAAACAAACTTTTTTGACTTATATCTGATTAAAAAAAAAAAATGCTGATATGTTAGTTGCAGAATAAGTGTCCTTGAGCAATGAACATGCTTCACACATATCTTCTATCTTCTTGAGTGCAGACTAATGTTCCTTGTTCTGTCTCTATTGAACACTTATCCAATGAAGACTCAACTATGATTCCCAAGTCCATGTATCCACCTGTGACATATGCTTTAATGATTGGATTGCATCTGCCATCAAGCATCCTGGCATCACTTATTTATTCCTAGTCTGTGTTAAAGTGAATGATCTGCCAACCTCATTTCAATGACAGTAACTGTCTTTGTGGTAGGCAACAAAAATGAAATCATTCAACATGGACACACATTTTGTGCACATGTTGGAAAAACTTATATAGCATACAACTGACTGCCATATGCTCCTTTGGGCTGATTTCACTTGAACATTACAGTGAGATCAGTGCTGAGCTACATGATATAGGGTTGCATCATATTATATAAAGAAAAAATGCTGCCAGTTATTTACACAGACTCATTAACTTGTCTGTGGACTTTGAGAAGTCTGGTAAACCAGTCACATCTGATGCTCTGTTGGATCCAACACATTTGGAATCCAAGTGATATTGGTATCAAGGGAAACAACTGTAAACACTGCAGCTAACTCAGCCCATCCCTTAAGATGAGATTATCTGTCTGTACCTCACATAAATTACGGATTACAAGACAAATACTGATATTCCAGTGGCATACATCATGAAATAGAACAATGACAAGCTGTATTAAATTAAGCCTGAAATTAAACTGTGGCAATCTAGTCTTTTCAGGGTTTACAGAAAGGATTGTTCTTGCTCTCTTTCTCATAGGTCATACTCAACTTGCACACTCTTTCCTTTTCAGGGATGATGATATACATATGTGTTTTGTTATCCATTTTAACAGTTCATCATATTTTAATAGATAGCTCTGATTATTTTACTCATTTTACCGATCTATCTGGGCCTTATACAGTCAAGCACATTTTATTGAATTTATCAGTTGTATTTCTACTACATATTGATTTATATAATATTCTTTAAAATCTGTGTGAGTATATACATTTCTCTGTAATTTTATTAATACACACTGGCAGATCCCTGTGTACATGGTTGTTTTTCTTTTAAACACTTGACTTGGCACAGTGTAGTTATAGTTGCTGATGCACCGTAAAAATGCAAACAATTACTTTGCCCTTTATTACATGTCTTTTCAAAAACTACAGAAATATTCAGATCCTTGTTAATTTCTCACCTGTTCATCTTAAAGTAAAACCTGGTGTTGACACCCCTAATTGACCTGAAGTCAGTTAATTCTTCAAGTGTCTCTTCCACTTTAACCTCTTTCAAGTATGTTTGGAACACAGCCTTCCACAGCCTCTTTCAAGTGCCACAGCCGCTTGAAAGAGGCTGTGGCACTCTATGAGAAAATTTCTCTGCAATTCTCATCTTTTTTGGATGAATATTTGTGAATGCTGTATTCTAATAATTCAGAATTCATTCTTCTGAATTTTATAGTATAGTGTAAAAATTATGCACTATATGGTTTCCAGTAGTTATTCTGCTAACGGCGAGTGGTATTAAATTTCTATAATGAAATCTAAGCGTACTAGTTTGATCCTAGGTGTATATGTTGCTAAAAGATAATTCTCTTCTGTTCTTAAAAACATTCCAATATGTTCAACATTTAAAAACACACACTTCTAAATACCAAAATGAAAACAGTTTAATAAATTCCAAAATCCATTTTTTAAAAGAGAAATATACAACATGTGATATTTGATTTCAGGGACAAGTAATTAATTTATAAGATTTTGAAAGAATAAAATTTTAACTGCATTCAAATTATACAAGTGTTTAAAGAAAAGAACTTCAAGCTACTCTGATTTGCTTAATCTCAAAGTGTACATCTTTAAGATTAAGTACGAGGGTGGTCTGAAAAGTTCTTGGCCTTGACCATAGATGGAAACATTATTGGCAAGATTTTTTTTTTCTAAGTTGGTACATCTGTCATAAGCATCCATGTGAAATTGCAAGTCATTCTATCAAGTAGTTTGTTTTATACAGCTGTCTGAAGCAAACGTTTTGTCTGTATCCCTTGAAATGGATAAAATTGAGTATTGTGTGGTTATAAAATTCTTTGTAAAAGAAAGTTTAATGCCAAAAGAAATTCATTCGAAGTTCATAAAAGTTTATGGGCACTCTTCTCCTTCATTTTTGACAATTAAGAAATGGGCTGCCAAGATTAAATATGTCCATACCAGAAGATCATCCACTTGAAGGGCATCCAAAAAGTGTAACAACACCACAAATCATTGATCAAGTGCACGATATAGTATTGGATGACCAGTGAGTCAGAGGGCGTGAAATTGCTGAGATTATAGGCATTTCAAAAGAACGTAGGATATATTTTGCATGAAGAATTACATATGAAAAAGTGCTGCACAAGATGGGTGCTGCATTTGTTCACAGCAGATCTAAAACTCGCTCACATGAAAATCTCCGAACAGTGCTTGGAGCATTTTAAAATAAAACTGATTTTGTGTGTTGATTTATTACTATGGATGAGACTTTGATTCACCATTACCCATCAGAATCCAAACAACAGTCAAAACAGTGGACAGAAGCTGGTTGTTCAGCGCCAAAGAAGAAAAAGTCAGTTCCATCAACAGGAAAGGTCATGGCATCGATGTTTTGGGATGCTAAAGGCATTTTGTTTATTAATTATCTTGAAAAGGGTAAAATAATAACCAGGGAATATTATTCCGATCTTTTAACCAGACTAGATGAAAAAATTTGAGAAAAATTGAAGAAAAAATTGAGAAAACACCTTGTTTTTAGAAGAAAAAAAATCACCTTTAATCTGGACAATGCACCTGCTCACAAAGGTATTTTGGCAATGGGGAAATTAAGGGATCTGCACTATGAATTGTTGGAACATCCACCCTGTTCCCCAGATTTGGCTCCTTCTGGCTTCTATCTCTTCTCAAAACTCTTCCTCACTGGTCAGCGTTTTTCTTTGAATCAAGAGGTGATTGCAGCTGTAGAGGGGTATTTTGCAGATCTTACTGAGAACCACTACAGGCAAGGGATAATAGCGCTGGAGCATCACTGGAATAAATGTATTAGTCTTAAGGGAGATTATGTCGAAAAATAAAAATAATTTTGAAATTCGTTTTTTCATTGTTAGTACTTTTCAAACCACCCTTGCATATTAAAAGCATTTTTATTCTGCCGAGAAGAAAAGGAAATGCCAGTTATTTTCTATTTCTTTTATTAACTGACTGAAAGTTATAAATAAAAATTGCAAGTTATTATACTCGATCTATTCTTATTGTGAAATCATGAAAGCAGATTCAGATTTCTTGTTTTTAATAAGAAAATGGAAAGTTTAACCTTTGATTTTCTCCAAAATATTACATAAACCAGATACCTTTACTTTCTGTTTTCTTTTTATCTCCTTCAAGGGTCACATCATTATTCTTCTTTCTGTGTGAAAGACTGCTACAAAAAATGAACAATCATTAATCCAAACAAACTCCCAAACAGCTGTCACTGTTCTGACAAAGCGTTTGGTAACTTATATATTCCTGTATGAAAGACTTTGTACAGGATTACGAGGGGGGGGGACTAAAAGTTCTAATAAACACCTTGAACAAAAATTATATTAAAGCATCTGATATAACCACAGGAAAGAACATATATGTTTAAACCCTTTAACCCTCATGTTTCATCAAATTGTAATAATTTGTTCTGTTTCTTTTAATATATATAAGATGCATCAGAGGTTTTGAAGAAATTTGAAGACACAGAAGTGTGAGCTGTCATCAAGTTTTTCATGCTACAAGAAAAGTCCACAGCTTAAATTCATCAAACTTTGTGTGAGACTTTAGGCGAATGTGCCCTATCATATCCAGCAGTTGCCAGATGGGTGGCCAAGTTTAAAACTGGGCATCCTGAGACAACTGATGCCCCCAGGTTCAGGAAGACCTTCCACAGCAAGAACACCAGAGAACATCGATACAGTGCATGCCATAATCCTTGATGATAGAAAAATACTAGCCAGAAACACTGCAAAGACTCGGGATATCCAGGGAACGAGTTGGAGTCATTATTCACCAACATCTGGAAATGCAGACACTCTCAGCGAAATGGGTCCCCAAATTGTTGAATGCCGACCAAAAAAAAAAAAAAAAAAAGAAAGAAAGAAAGAACGTGCTCAAGGGATTTTGGGTCATTTTGAAAAATCAGGTGCAAATATTTTGGCTCGTATTGCGACTGTTGATGAAACATGGCATCACCATTATGAGGTGATGAAGAGACCAAAGTTATCATACTTGATAACCAGGGATAACTCTATAACCTGGAGACCAAACAATCGTCAATGGAGTGGAGACACAAAGGTTCTCTGCGGTCAAAAAAAAAGTTCCGAATTCAGAAGTCAGCAGAGCTGGGGATATCCAGGGAATATATAGTGTAATCCTTACGAAGTATCTCAAAAAAAGGTGAAACTGTTACAACAGCAGTTTATTCAACAGCTCTGATGGAACTGAAAGAGGTACTGAAGGAAAAATGCCGCAGGAAACTGAGCAGAGTCGTGTTACTTTTGCAGGACAGTGCACCTGCTCACACTGCTCATGAAACCCACAGACAATACACAACTTTGGCTTTCAATGTTTGCCTCACCAACCCTATTCGCCAGACCTGGCCCCATCTGACTATTTCCTATTCCCAAATTTAATGAAACACTTGAAAGGAACAAAATTTTCCACAAATGATGACGTCATATCTGCAGCTGAGGACTGGTTTGTACAATAAGGGAAAGACTTTTTTCTCAGAGGATTGCAAACAATTCAGCAGCATTGCAACATATGTATAACGCTTCATGGGGAATATGTAGAATAATGTGTAATTTACATAGTTCTACCTCATTTCTTCATGGTGATTATCACAACTTTTCAGTACACCCTCATATTTATTATCATGTTCCAAAAATTTCTATACTTCTCATTTTTTCATTGAAAAATGATTTATAATAACTGTTTTCCTAATTAACGTCATAACATAACTTTACAACTTTTAAATGTTTTTCTTTCTAAATGAAAGATTTCAAATTAAATTCTCCATTATCATTTCCAAAATTTCCTTTATATCTTTATGGTCGTTTTCCTAGTTACCATATTCTTTTCATTCATGTATACTAGGGGTTCCCAACGTTTTTGTTTCCTAGAGCACATTCTAAAATACCAGAAGGGCGACGGGCACCATCTATTTTTTCAAGCAAATTTTTTGAATTCTTTTGTTAAATGAATACATACAAAGTTTACATTATATAAAAATTTAAATATATATATGTAAGTTAATGTGATCCTTGGCATTGCATTTCATTGACCAGTGCTTCATAATTAGGAGAATATGATGATATTCCAGATCTTAAACAATCATCAAGCTGCTCATCAGTGAGTTGTGATCTATATTTTGATTTTATGATATTCATGGTTGAAAACAATGATTCATAAAGGTATGTGGAACCGAAAAATGATTTTATCTTGTACACTGGTCTTTTTAAGAATGGAAACCTTTTTCTATCCACTAAATTCCAGAAGTTTTCATCTGTTATATGGGATTTTAGCATAATGTCATTCTGAAGATCCAAAATTTATAGCTCCAGTTCTTCAGCATTTACTTGAACAAGCTTTGCAACGCATGCAGCTATTTCCATTATATTTACTTGGCAAGTAAAAGGATTGATAAAAAAGGAGATCATTGGCTCAATAGTAAATTCCTGAAATCTCTTTTCGAACTGTTCTTTAAGCACTTGAAGATGTTTAACAAATGGTGACAAGTTAAATTCACTATCACTTACCATTTTTTTCATATTTGGGAAATGAATGGGAGATCCCATCTGCAGATGTGATATCCACAAATCCAGTTTTGCTTTAAATGAGTTTACAGAGCCTATCATTTTAGTGACATGTCTATCTTTTCCTTGCAACTCCAAATTTAAAGAATTCAATTTTTTCATGATGTCTGTGAGAAAACATAAATCCAACAGCCAGCAAAAGTCATTTAGTTCATCAAAATTTTAATTTTTGACGTGAAGATATTTTTTTATTTCTTCAATTAACTTTACCTTTACTGAGCCAACGTACTTCAGTATGTAGGATGAGATCAGGTTCTTTATCTTCAATGTCTTGCATTAGAGCTTTGAAAAGTCAGTGCTGCAAAGGGACTGCTTTAATGGAGTTGATTATTTTTGTAACAACTTTCATGACATGTCCAAAGGGCAGTATTTTACTGCACAAAGCTTCCTGGTGGATAATACAGTGGTAAGGCATAAAATGAATGATCTTTCTTGCAGAGTGCAAGAAAGATCATTGAAAGTAGTTATCGCAGACAGCTTTTGCAAAGACATATCTATCGACTTGGCATATATTCTGAATGTATTATAAATATATTCACCCGTTGTTCATCCTTTCATAGGTAATATTTTCAGTAGATCTTCTTTTACAGTGAAGTTACTAAATACTATTCTCACCATAACTGTGTTGTGTCTGATACATCTGTTGACTCGTCAAATTGTAAAGAGAACCAGTTACATATTTCCAAGTCACTTTTTAACTGAGTTTGTATGTCCATTGAAATTACACGTATTCTTCTTGTGATGGTGTTATTTGACAATAGTAAATCTTGTATTGCTGACATAATCTCACGTTTGTTAGAAAATCCCTCAAATAAGCAATCGGCACCAGTCATAAATGCTTCTATTAACAACTCGCCATCTTGGAACAGTTTTTTCTTCTTTGCAAGCATTGAGAAATTTTTAAAGAAGCAATGGTGGCATTTTTAGATGTTATCACATGTCTAGTGAAAACCGACTGTTGGGCAGACAGTTTCAATTTTAGTTGATCTATTTTTTTCATTCTTATTTCAGACTTAAGGATAATTCATATTAAAAGTGACATGCATTGTCTGGAAGTTACATTCAACATTATATTTTTTCGGAATTGCAGTGCTACTGTTGCACAACAAACAAACACAATTATCTTTAAAATTAATGAAACGATATGTTTCCTCCCAGTCAGTGTTAAAATTATAGGTTCATTGTCTTTTACTTGATCCACTCGTTTTAGGATTAAAAATCGAAATATTTCAAAAATTTAAGTACAAGACACCGTTAAAATTATGCGCATATAACTAGCAACAGATAATGAACAACTTCGAATGCGCGTCTACTTTATATTGTATGCGTTTAATACTCGTCGTGTGTCATTAACATATGCGTCATATAGCATGCCACAAATTGTTGTGTGATGTTCGTGTAATTATTTCAAACTATACAGCACATGGTTGAACAGCAGCGGGCACACAGATTGGTCGATGGGCACCATGGTGCCCGCAGGCATGTTGGTTGGGAACACCTGATGTATACCGTAGCATGGATGATACTTCCAGTTTCTCAATCATGAAGCAAAAGCAAGGAGATGCCATTATGTGTTTTTATCATGTTGCTTTTCTTGAAAAAGGGTAAAATCTTATATTCTCAGTAAAAGAAGTAATTTTTTTTTTTCATTTATGTACATGAATACATCAAAAACATTAGAATTACTGCCCTAAAGGAACTTTTGAGTATTCTCAACTTTTCTTCAACATGGGGGGGGGATAAAATAGTATAGAAGCGAAATAAAAATAATCATCTTATGCTAATTATCCTGAAAGAGCTAGAAAAATGGTGAATTATAAACATTTCACTTAACTTGCCTGTATTATTCTCATGCCATCTAATGGCAGTCTTCAAGGCAGACAGCCCATGCACTTTCCATGCAGACAGCCCAAAGCTCATGCCTGCACTTTCCTCAGTCTCACTATCAACATGGACATGGTATATTTTCAATGTTTAGTGCTGCCTATTTTTATTAATAGCACGAATGTCTCATGCCTTATAAAAGTCCAGTGAGAAAAAGATGATGCCGTAGCCTGTTATTAAGAGATTTATGAAGAGAAGAAATAAGCCATTGTTCGCACTTCTCTTAATTTCATAGGAAAAGTCTAATGGACATTTGTAATTACATATTAATATCCAATTTATGTGTGAATTTTGTGACTTAACTAACCTGAAATAACCATTAAAAATGCACTACTGTATGCACATATTAGGAACACATAAGTCGTATGGTGTGGTTAACAGGCAAAGGGAATTTTCTCTAGCTCTAACGACAAAAAGTTATTTGAAACCTATAATACATTTGTATCATACATGACATAAAGATTTTTTTTTAAAAATTTTTTATCTGTTTATATTTATTTGTATATATGCAGTGGAACCTCAGTCGTTGAACTTAATTCATTCCTGAAGGCTGTTCGGAAACCGAATTGTTCAAAAATTGAAACCATTTTCCCATAAGAATTAATATAAAATGGATTAATCCGTGCCCGAACCCCAGGTGATTGTTTATTTAAACCTTTACAACAGTACCTCATGCATAAGATCATATACAAACATAATGAAAATGCATAAAATCTTACATAAAAAGAATAAACACAATAAATAGATAAAATATAGACGAAAATCGATCGCCTCTTTATTTTTGAGTATTGTACAGATCGTTGATTTCGCCATAGCAATATCTGAGACACGAATGCCATTTTCATCTTTGGATATGATTTCTTTTTTCATCTCTATCATGGTGGTTCTAAACAACTTTTCTTTTCGCTTTGCTGCTATTACTATTCTTCTGCACTCCCATGGTGGCTTAATTAATAATAATTTATGGAAAAAAAATCAAACAAAACATAAAGAAAATCGAGAAAACTCACTGCAAATTCGAGCAGGTGTCTGCACTGAATGAAGGCTGCTGCTTAACTGACGCTTTCCTGCCTTACAGCTAAGCACGCAAAGCACGTGGTTGCCATTTGTCTGTTCAGGAACCGAAATTATGTTTGGAAACCGGGGCATTTTTTGTTCAGAAAATATGTTCGGAAACCAAATTGTTCGAGAACAGAGGCATTCGACAACCGAGGTTCCACTGTATTTATTTTTTATTTTTCTGGAAACACTTCTTTAGACACCAAACATGGAACTTTCTCAATCCACTGCAAGCCTCCAATAAGCTGGATGGTGGTCTTATACTAAGTGATGAAATTCATCTCTCACTTGGAGATGGTCACAACATCCATGCTCAAGGAAGAATTCAAACCCACAATCTTGTTAGTTGGAGAGCAGATATGCTAACCACTTGACCAACTAGGCCAGATTTATTAGTAGTTAGATTAGATGACTGTTAGATTTAATCAGATTTGCTCTGACTTACGTAAAATTCAAGTTACATAAAGTGTGCGGAACATAACTCTTACATAATTTGGGGACCGCCTGTAATTAATAATGCAGTTGTGTGTCTATGCTGATTATTATATTAGAAAACTTGGTGCTGTGATTTTCTTTCTTTTCTTCATTTGAAACATTAATCGTATGTTTTATAGTTAAATAGAATAGGCAATAATCAACATAAGGGGATTTTGTTTTCAGTTTTCTATGCTGAAATTAAGTTTAGTAATGTTATGTGAAGTTAGAAGTACCCCTTAACAAACGTGATTGAAAACTATTCTTGGCAATGAGATTATAGGAAAACCTCGCTTAACGCGAATTTGATATGCATGATAATCAGTTAGCATAATTCAGTGAAATGATATTATTTTCTGCTTTAAGTGAGTGATTAATCAGTTAACACGATTTTTTTACGTTATGCATATATTTTTTTTATGTTTACGAAATTTTTTACGAATATTTTTTTACGAAATTTTCTGTCGCCAATCTGCAGCGAGAGGAAAAGCTGAAAGTCATTAAGAGACATCAAAGTGGCTTTAGTAATACAATGATTGTGCAAGACCTGGGATACAGCGATTAAATAAGAGCAAAGAATACAAACAATAAGGAAAAGTTGCTACTGCTTCTTTAAGCATGCAGATCACCCGAAATAGAAGCCTTTTAATGATCAAAATGGAGAGACTTCTTTCACTCTGGATTGAGCATTGTAACCAAAAAAGAATAACTCCTAGTACAGGGAATATTCAGGCAAAAGCTCTTAATATTTTTACTCATTGAAAGAGACCAAATTACAAAGAAGAATGTGAACTCTTTACTGTGAGTTGAGGATTGTTTGACCGTTTTAAAAATCAAACTGGGCTGCATAACGTAAGAATAACTGGGGAATCTGCTAGTGCTGATAAAGATTCTATGGCCAAGTTTCCTGAAGAATTGCAAAGGATAATTCAGGAGGTTAATTATGAGGATCGGCAAATATTCAACATTGATGAAATTGGTCTCTTTTGGAAGCGTATACCAACAAAAACTTTCTTAGCTAAAACTTAAGCATCTCAACCAGGATACAAAGTATCTAAAGATCATCTTATGCTTTTATTAGGAGGCAGTGCAGAAGGCGACTTTAAACTCAAGCCCATACTAGTTTATCGTGCACAAAATCCAAGATCTAACACTATTGAAGAAATCAGCACAATTGGAAAAAAATTGATTTAATGAACTGGATAATGAAGATGTGAGAAACTTGCTCGAATCCCATTCAGAACATTTACGCGAGAATGATCTCTTCAACTAGAAGAACAACGTGCATATGAAGAAGAAGAAAAAGATAAGGAATGCAAATTGCTAACTGCAAAAGAACTTGAGCTAGTTTTCAATCACATTGAGCATGCTAAGGAAATTTTGTTTGATACTGATATCGGATGAAGCTTCGAAGTCCACCGAAATCTTGATAATGCGATTGCCCGCTATCACAAATTCCATGACAAGATGAAAAAGTCGAACATGATTCAAAAATCTTTACCTAAATTTTTTGTAAAAAAAGTAGCTTAATCAAATGTTTAGACATTAAATAAAAATTTAAGCAATTGATTTTTATTAACTTTGATGATTTCATTACTAATATAGCTTATACTGTATTTTTTCCACAAAAATTTACGCTAATTCATGGATGAATTATAATTATTCCTATTGTTTATTGTATTCGCTTAACACGATTTCGCCTACCGTGCAATAATTGATAGATTAATTAATTGCATTAAGTGAGGTTTTCCTGTATTATGTGTGTCATTTATTTATTTATTTCATTTTTTGTTTGTTCAAAAATACTTTATCTCATGTAAATTTTCTATGCCATTATAGGAAAGATATTTTTATGAAAATGAGAATATATGCGCTAGTACATTTCCTCAAAGAAAAAATAATAATAACAAATAATGTTCTGTTATAAGTTATAGAAATACAAGAACTAAGCTTTCATGGAATGAGCAATACTAAAAGGATCAAATAAATAATTTATTGAATTACTAATATTTTGATGGATTTCAAATGAGCATCTCATTAGCATAAATTGCAAATGTTGTAAAGCACACAGCAAGCAACTGTTGGTTGTTGAAACTATTCAGATTATAACTTAAATGTCATCATCAAATTCCTGATATATACTCTCAAGGGGTGTACAGGATATGATAGTACTACATGAAAAATTTACATCATTACTAACTTCCTATCTACAATTTTCCTCCAAATCAGTCTGTTAAATGTTAAGACTCCAATATTATCAGGTCTTATATATCTGTCTTCTAATTACTGTATCAATCCACCTATATCTTGGTCTTCCTTTGGGTCTTTTAACTGCTAGCCTGACAGAGAACACTTGTTTGGCTAATCTGTCTTCTCCCATTCTGCTTAAGTGACCATACTACCTGAGATTAGCTCTGCTAATGCATTCCTGGATGCTGACAATGTCAAGTTCTTTCCTAATATCCTCGTTTTTAATATGATATTGCCATTGATGCCATCTGTTCATGCCCCTAATCTTTCTCAGGACTCTCATATCTGCGGTCTCTAGTCTTTGGTCAAGTGTTTTACTTCTGACCCAGCTCTCAGATTCATAAGTTAAAATTGGTTTGAACACTGTCTTGTCTAATTTAGTTTTTAGGCTAATTTCTCTCTTATTCCATATAAATTTATTCAGTTGACTTCCTACCACACCAGCTTTGTTGATTCTGTTGTCTATTTCCATATTTAACTTACCATCTTCACTAAAAATCATGCCTAGGTAGCTGAAATGTTTTACTTGTTCTATAAGTTCTCCATTCACAATGCAATTGATATATTCTGCAATAAGTAAAGAGCTGAGATTAACACCTCCAATTTTGATTAACATTTTGATTAAGAGCTGAGATTAACACCCCTCCAATTTTGAAATCAGGTTTAATACCACTTCATAATATGATCCATATAGATAATGAATAAGAGAAGGGATAACGTACATCCTTGTCTGACACCAGATTTAACATTAAACCATCTTGTACTTCCTTCAATTCTAACTACTTACAACTCAAAGACTAAGTATTGCTTGACATGTACCCAATTGACACCATATAACTGTAGCGTATTCAATAGCTTCTCTCTTGGCACCTTGTCATATGCCTTTTCCAGATATACAAAACTTAAATACAGATCTTTGTTATATTCCCATGATTTCCCAACTATCTGATCCTGACAGCCTGTATTTGGCCTAAATGCAGCTAGCTTGTTCATCACCAATCTTCCCTTCCACAATCCTTCTAAACCATTTCTCAAGTATACCTGCATAAATCTTTCCAGGAACACTCAGTAGAGAAATACCTCTGTAATTCTCACACTCAGTTTTATTTCCCTTTTTATATGTGGGTACTATGAGAGCTCTTCTCCAATCATCTGAAATTCGTTCCTCTGTCCAGGTCTTCTGAATTATGCAGTGCGGCCACTGTAAGGCTTTTATACCTCCATACTTGAGCCTGAATCCAGCTAGCTTGTTCATCACCAATCTTCCTTTCCACAATCCTTCTAAACTGTTTCTCAAATATACTTGCATAAATCTTACAAGGAACACTCAGGAGGGAAATATCTCTGTGATTCTCACATTCAGTTTTATTTCCCTTTTTATATATGGGTACTATGAGAGCTCTACTCCAATCATTTGGAATTCGTACCTCTGTCCAGGCCTTTTTAACTATGCACTGCAGCCACTGTAAGACTTGTATGCCTTCATACTTTAGCATTTTTGGTCGAATATCATCTACTCCGACTGCCTTTCCACATTTCAGGCTTTTGATGGCTTTTCTACTTCAAGTATGGATATGTATTCCTGACTGCATGCCTGGTGAGTGTTTTTTAACCACTGTGCTGTCATCGCTGCTTGATTCATTTAGTAATTTTTCAAAGTAATTACACCATACTTCAAGGATATCTTTTTCTCCTGTTTTCATGTCACCTTTACCATCTCTAATTCCATTTACAGCATTCTTTCCTCCATTTCTGAGCTTCTTCAACAACCTCTAGAATATCTTGCCATCTTCTTGATATTTATTTTTTATGTTCTTGCCATAGTCCTCCCATGACTTTTGTTTAGCCAGTTTTACACAGTGTTTAGCTTTCTTACATTTGTCTTTGTATTCTCTAAGAGCACAGGTGATTTATTCGCCAGGAATGTTTGATATGCTTTCTTCTTTTCCTTCGCTGATTCTTTAACTTCCTGTGTCCACCATGGAGTTCTGATTTTTCTGTCCTTGCACACAAACCTCACCATATGCCTACTCTGGCTGAATCAATCAGTGTTTTATTCAGGGCTTGCCATTGAATCTCCAAGGTTTGGTTCTTGTTCTCAAACTCTTTCATTTTTTCTTCAATAATCTTTATGTATTTTAGTCTACAGTTCACAACTGAGAACTACATGTTCTTCTTTTCGATATGAAATTCAATTTTATCCTGCTCAAGACTAAATGGTGATCACTTCTAATTTCAAATCCTCTGTACACTCTGGTCCTGCACTAGTGGGAAAACATCAACAATAATATAGTCAATGAGACTTTTCTTATTCCTTGCCTCTTCTCTCCATGTGAAATTATGCATATTTTTATGTTGGAATATTGTTTTAGTAATAACCAGTCCATATCCTGAGTAGAAATCCAACAGGAATTTGCCATTATTATTAGCTTTGCTCTTTTCTCCAAATTTTCCCAAAATATTTTTGTATGTCTGACAATCATTTCCTACTCTGCTATTTAGATCCCCAACAAGGATCAACTTTTCCTTTTTCATTGTGTCAGTTGCTTTTTCTAAAGCCTCAAAAAATTCCTCCACTTCTACCTTAGAACCTTTTGTGGGACCATAGGCACAAATTAGTCTCATTGTCCAGTTCCCCATTTTCATATTTGCCCACATTACTCTACTTGAGACTGCCTGCCATTCAAGAAGATTAGCCTCTTATTTAGTGTTGAATACTATGACTACTCCTCCTTTTCCTTGATTGTCATTGCCTGAATATAACATTTTGTATTTATTGCTCAGAAAGATCTCACCGTTTTTTGTTTTTTTTTGTTTCAGTCACCCCTATTATGTCGATCTGGTACTTATTCAATTCCTCAGCTTGCTCCATTTCTTTGCCATTCAGGCTTCTTATGTTGATAGTACTGATCTTGAACTCTGGTGATGTTGAGTTGGAGTAAATTTTAGGATTTGTTCCAGTAGCTGACTTTTTGCTGTTTGCCCTGGTTCCTGGCAAAAACAACAGGGGCCTTATTTAACCGGGCGATGCCCCAGCCTCCATGAAATTCTGTCATGTTGTACCATCATTTGAAATTTTGGTTTAAGCCAATAAGAATACAATTTGGTCGGCTAAATCCCAAATTCCAGCCCATCCTCATCTGTATATTATATATTATCCAGGTAGTCCAGATACCTAACAGGGTGCACCACGAGAAGGTGAAAATTGGGCATTAGGTCAGAAGCCCTGGTCGGTTCTCCGCATTCCTTTGAAGGTTATATGGAGGTCTCCTCTCAATTATATAGTATAGCTTTAACCCCTTAAGTGTCATTTCTTTAATAATTATAAAAAAAATAAAATAAAATAAAAAATATATATATATACTGGTAACCCTCGTGTAATGTGATACCTATACAACGTGGTCTACAAATTGTAGTAACCCTTCATCTTTTCATATATTTTTCACCGCGCTACTTAAAAACCATATTTTATCTTCATTAAATTTGCATCTGCCCATATCACGCATGTAGTTATAAGTAGTGAATTTATATTAGGTGAAATACCCTTTAGCAGTACGTCAGTTGTTTACCGTATAAAGTGTTTATTGTTGAAAGTTGTCTTTGTTTTCTCAGGAAAGCACATAAAAATCATAAATGTGTCTTCAAGCTGAGCACTTTATTTTCCAGTGAGTTACATGCAATATGTAATGCTTTTTTTATGTAAAAATTTTATTTTTATAGTAATGGCCTCTTAGTGGGCTTTTGATATGGTTGAAAACGAAATGAGGGAATTAATTGATGGGGAAATAGATTTAAATGAGGAGGAACTGGTACAATTAATAGATGACATTGAACGAAATGGCAGAGAAAGTTCTGCCAAAAATTTTGATTGTGATGAATCCATTAAAGAATTCAGTTTAAAGAAATTAGCAGAAGGATTGAACTTGGCAAGAAAGTTAGGAAGTTATTTTACGGCTAATGATCCATCAATAGATAGCTCTGGAAAATTCACGAGACAATTGGATATTTGTTTAGCTTTGTATTATGAACTTAATAAAAATTTTCAGCATAGTCATAAGCAAAGTCTTATTACTGACTTCTTGATAACTAAACCAACCGATGTATGCAATGAGAATTATACAAATGACGTCCAAGCGATTTCAAATGATGACGACGTCTGGTCGCTCGTAAATAAAGAACATCTACGAAATGTTCTTTTTGAAGATAGTGATGATGATTATTAAATTATGCACTTTATTTTATTTTGCCTAAAACATTTATGCATTATGTGCATGATGTTTATGTACAATTTGTATTTTTATAAGTTTATATATGTATTTGTTTCATAGTTTGTTTTCTTAGCTTACATGAATTACCTGAATTAAATAAAATTCAGGTAATTTTAATTATAATTAAAAAACGATTTTGGAACATCCCTACTTTTTCTATTTGATCTGAGTCTCGCATAATGCGATTTATATAACACGGTATTTTTGTGGAACCTAACATTTGCGTAATGTGAGGGTTACCTGTGTGTGTGTATATATATATATATATATATATGAAGAGCTAGGTTCATCTCATTAGTGTTAAAATTAGAAGTCGCTGAATGCACTATAAAGTTAATTATAAACATTGGATACAAAAGTTAGATTATAAAATTCAATAACGTTTTTTCTGTTTTACATTTTATTCAAGGTTGATGAAATGATATCAGATTACAAATCACCTCTGAAAGAAGAATGCAAGACCTTGCATGAAGCTGTGAAAAAGAAAGATATTTTTATCCAGGTAAGATAAATAATATATATGCATTTCAGTGTTTGCTAAGTATACATTTCACGTAGTATGTTCAGGGGCCACATTACACACAAGATGTGAAACCATCACACTGGATAATGGCAATGATGCAGAGGACCGTGACAAGCAGAAATAAAGAGGTTATATGGCATTGTATAAAGCCTTGATCAATCAGTCCTCATATGGATTATTGTGCACAGATCTGGTCGCAGGGTTTACATGGTGAAGAGGATATGTTGGAAATGGTCCAGAGAAGATTCGCAAAGGTTGTCAGTGATCTTTGGAATGTAGATTGAAATGTAAATTGAAAAGCCTGATGAATAGGAGGAGTGGGGGGGGGGATATGAATGAGACATAAAGTAATCAGGGGCTGTTATCAGTTTGACATGGAAGACATTTTTCTTAAAATGGGAGAAGAGGTTAAAACAAGAGGCCATCACTGGAAGCTATATAAATAGGATGTGAGCATAGGAATGAGGAGAAGGTTCTTTGCATGGAGAGTGGTTGGTGACTCAAATGCTTTGCCTGAGTGTGTTCTAAATGTAGACACATTGAATCATTTTAACGCATGGTTGAATGAGCATTGTGTGCAATAGTGTGTATCTCCCACAATCAGTCTCTGACTCCATGGAAGTTGGATTTTAATAATAATAATAATAATAAACTTTCTGCATATAGGTTATAGTTTAATCTTTTTAATAAGATTTCATCTGTTTATGTTTGCTATTATTATATGCAGAAATTTGCAAGTAGAAGACTCCTTGTCATTAAAGGATTTTTATTTTTTATCTTATTTTCATTAGATCCGAGTTCTCTACATGAACCATAAAGTGAGCTGATCACATTTCACAGTAGGCTTAATCACTCTCTAGGTGATGCTCTAGATTTTGTGCTATCTAATTTAGTGCTATTTAAAGTGATTTTACCAATTTTACATCTCAAATGATGTATAGCAATAGATCTAAAGGAACTGAAGAACTCACAGCTGTAAGCATTCTGAGCTTAAAAAAAAAGATTTTTCCAACTTTAATATCAGTCAAAGCAAGTGCTCTGCACTCAGTGCAAATATACTTGCAGCTCAAAAGATGGTGGAAACAAAGCCAAGCATTGACAGAGTGCTACTAGTCCTCCTAACTCTGACAGGACAGTTGAAACTCAGAAGTGTCATAAGCTGCAAGCAGAAAATTATGGACAATAAAAAGAACCTTCAGTGTGATTTTGCTGCAGTCAATGCATGCTAATTTCATAAAGATTCATGAATCAGTCATAAAACTCCTGACTAACTTCAGCCAGGCTTTTTTTTTTATCCCTTCGACCTCCCCTCCATTAAACAAATTCTAAACCTTGGAAAGTACATGGACAGTCTAGAACAGTACTTTATCATGTATGATCATACTTTCTTATTTAAAATTGTTGCATTAGGAAAAAACTTGAAGCAGTTCACAATCTACATCTTGCCTACTGTGAGAAATGCTAGTGAATTTTGCAACCTTATTGCTTTGTCAGTCCATGACATCATGGAGGCAGAGAATAAAAAATACAATGCCCTCATCTGAACTTTCCTTTAGAAACAGGCAACACTTAACAACAATATCTGCAAACTTCCCAAACAATGCAAATTTGACCCTAGGAAAATATTTCGTCAGGTGTCACCACTTTGGGACTACAAACCTACAGAGTAATGGAACAAATCTTCCATGCCTTGCCAGAGTGGCTTACAATATGCTAATGATATTAGCATATGTTATTCATGATGGTTATGAGTGGCTTATAATATGTTATTCATGATGGTTATGAACACCAGATTGGTGTTCATAACTATCATGAATAACATGTCAGAAGGCACCTCTGTCATGGCACGTGTACTGCATGTGTACATGGCAATAATCTTCTACCTGGAATCTAGAAGAAAAACAACAAAGTTGAGACAACACATGGACAGTCAATTATAAAAAAGGAGTACTAATGCCAAAATCCACTCCTACCAGCCAGCCAGCACAGACACTTTAACTCCATCACTGCATTGGGGAACGTGCATGAGCCATGCAGTCAAGAGCGAACCTCACAGAATCTTCCAAGTAAAATGCACTAGTATACATTGCCTCAGATCCAACTTTAATGATATCATTTCCACCTCCAATCTGCAATCCAAACCCAAATTTCTACCCCAAAGCACTACTCAACTGAACTATCCCAGTTACACACTCTTTGACTCCTTTTGCCTCAAAGGTTTGTGCATGTTCACTCAGATATGGCATTCAGACAGCATTCGTTTGCTTCTTTACTACTCTCCTAATATCAACTATTTCTTTTCCTTAAAAGTCTATATTCTTCAATCCAACTTTCCTAACAGTGGGGTTATTTGCCTTGGAGACTTCAATGTCCATAACATTAGCTGACTCTCCTATTCTAACTGTATAGATCAAGAAGGTAGAGAGGCTGAGACATAAGGCTACTAGTGACCTTATGCAAATAGTACACATGCCTTCCAGAATTACAGACAACCTAAACTACTTTCTGAAAACGGACTTCTTCCTCACTAGTGATCCATTCAAGTACACTGTAAATGTGACCTGTCCTCTAAGCAGTTCAGAATACAATCAGTTATATCCATGCCTCATATTGCATTATAAAAAAAAAACCAAGTGGGATGATCTATAGAACTACTATGTCACATTCCTTGAATGCTATTGTTTCTGTCCATCTGATCCAAACCTATGTCCTGAATGTATCACCAAAATAATTCTTATTAGAATCAAAACATATATTCCCTGTTCCACCCTAAGTTCTCTTGTTCCCTATCTAAGCCTTGGCTGCATGCATACCAGAGGTGTACAAAAGATGAATTAAACATACCCTAACTGACTTGCATCAAAACTCCAACTACCTGTATCACTTATACTAAACCCCAGAATAGCAAGAAAACTATCAACATGTCAGAAACTGACTTTGAAAAATCTAAAAGCAGGAAACTTGTATCCTATCCAAATGGCAGCCATCCATTCTGGTCTCTAGCCAAAGCCATTGGCTAGAGACCAGAACATCATCCACAGAATAAGCCAAACTTCGTGGTTTCCTTCTTTTAAAATTTTTTCATGGCTGAGTATGGTAAATGTCCCCAACTGTTCCACTATCAATCAGTAGATGATCTACTCACTTGTCATCCATATCTGGACAAATTCCATGGAATAGTTTGGCAAGTGTGAAGTGGTTGTCCTTGATATCTACAAGGCTTTTGTCTGGGTCTGGCACAAAGGCCTGTTAGGTAATATAATAAATTTAGTTTAATCCTTTATCCAAGTTTGAGTAAACAAAGTTTGCACCTGAAAATATCTTCAGGACTGGGGTAAGGTAGTACAACACCGGGAAACTCATAGCAAAGGTGGAGCATGCTACCATCACTCCTATCCCAGTATCTCCCATAATGCAAAACGCATCTCCTTGCGGATATGTATAATGTTATGCATTAAGAGAAGGGCCACTACCCAGACTAGTTTCGACCTTTTTTGAGGTCTCTTCAGTGGGAGCCAGGCCCAGAGGGGGAGATACCAGGCAGAAGCAATAGTGAGGTCATCTTTACCTATAGGGGTTGCCAAAAGGTGTTCCACCTTTTTATTAAATTACTCTGGATTTAGAGAACGATGTTGAAAGTTTATTTTTCACTTGGTTAGACTATAATAAATTTAGTTTAATCCTTTATCCAGGTGTGAGCAAACAAAGTTTGCATCGAAAAATATCTTCAGGACTGGGGTAAGGTAGTGCAACACCAGGCAACTCTTAGCAAAGGTGGAACAAGCTACCATCACTCCTATCCCAGTATCTCCCATAATGCAAAACACATCTCCTTGCAGATATGTATAATGTTATGCATTAAGGGAAGGGCCACTACCCAGACTAGTTTCGATCATTATTAAAGTCTCTTCAGTGGGAGCCAGGCCCAGAGGTGGAGATACCAGGCAGAAGCAATAGCGAGGTCATCTTTACCTATAGGAATTGCCAAAAGGTGTGCCACCTTTTTATTAAATTACTCTGGATTTAGATTAGGTAAACTCCCATTATTTGTTCTACCCCATGACTTTTGCAGTTGGGCTGCACGCTTTCTGACTGGACACTCACTTCAGGTGATGGTGGATGGTCCCTTATCTTCTAGGTATACACCAATGCAGGGATCCCGCAAGGCTCTGTTCTCTCACCTGCTATATTCGTTCTATATATAAGCGATCTACTCCAGCACACTACCAATCCAATACTTTAACTGATGACAGCACATTACATTCTTCCTTTTCATTTGACAAACCTGGCAAAATCACTGCAATCTTCAGAGCCTTAACCACTACTACCTTAAATACAAATCTCCAAAACATTAATCTGTGAGGATTTAAAAATCTTGCCAATTTCAATACTTGCAAAATAAATCTCTACCCTTTTTCCCATAAAAAAAAGAACCCTTCTCTTCCAGCCTTGCTTTTAACAACATTCAAATTCCTATGCATGATGAGATCTACCTTCTTGGAATAGCATACACCTCAAAATTTTTTTGGCACAAACATATTACAAATATTGCCTCCTCTGCTTCCAAAAAATTAAGTTTCCTTTTTTGCTTGGGGCATTACTGTAATTCAGACAACTTCTAACTTTATATAAATGACATCCATCTGACTGTTGGATATTGCACTCACATCTGGGATAGTTTTCCTACGAGCTCCCTAAGGATAATGGACTCTGTATACAGAAAATGGGTGTTCAAACTGATTAATGACCCCCCCCACCCACCCCTATCTCACTAATACATTTGACTCACCTTCATATAGGCATCTTCTACAGCCACTGTTCAACAGAATTGGCATCAATAATATACTGGTATCTAAAAGCCAAGGACAAACTACATTTTTACCTGTATATGAAAAAGTTTCATGACTACAGCCAAATGTGGACATATATTTATTGCCAGCATATTAATAAATTATATTGTACAAAAATGTGTTATAAATTTCATACAGATTAAATTGCAATATGTTTTGGCAAAAGTTACGAATTTCTTAAGGAAGTAGTTAGTGAATTAATGTACAGTGCTTACAGAAAGCTATGAGGAGTGACATTTCAGTATAGAATGCATCCCCCCCCCTCCCCCAAACTGTGATGTCAGCAGCACTACACACAAGAAAGTGTGACATTCCAAACTCTGGCAATATCAGTAATTCTGCAACCTTTGCATGAAATCATCTAGTTGATGTCTTTGAGACATTCAGGTGTTCAACTTTATTCCTCCATGAAAAGAGCTTCCTTCAAACACAATTCACTTAGCACAGCCTTTTGCCTTTTATCTAGTTGAGTGCTATCATGTGACCCCTTTGCATGCAATTTGGAAATTTGAATGTATATCCACATTCTGCTATAAATTGTCAGTTATACAAATTGCCACAAGTTGATTCATCTGAATTTGTAGTTGTAATATTCAGAAATAGTGTTTGTCCTTATATTTTGGACACCAGTGTATCTTAGACTCTGTCAAATCTGTTCAAACATATGCAGCAAACTAATCAGCACTCCCTCTCTGTGCATCTCCAAACTCACAGAACAAATTCTCCTCCTGTTCATCCATCCCTTCCACTGTTATCCTCTAGGACAGTCTGTCATCTTATGTGTTTCCCAAGGAATACAATCCACAGCTCTTAAAGGTAAATGTGAACAAATTCCTTCTCACCCATCCACGGTACTAGTGTACTATAGATTGATCTACCTCTCATGGATGGTTTCACATAAAAAAAAAAAAAAGTAAACTGAAATTGAATTTGCTACTGAGTAACATCTATTCCTCTTATTGACTTAAAATATCAGATCTTAGGATCAGTCTTAAAATTGTACATCAGCAATATATAAAATTCTGATTATTTCAACCATTCCAGATCAGCGTTTAACCGTTGTCAGTGGTGAATCTTGTCATGGAAGTCTTTTCATTTTGTAGAAATAAAACACTTCTTGTTTTCCATTAATGCTGCATAGAAATGATTGTGAAACATTTATTAACATTGGTATTGTGTGGATGGGTGTAGATAATTGATTAAAATGAAGAAACATTGATGTTTATTGAATAACTGGAGATTATAATTTCTTGAGATTATCAAACAGACTGTTTCAAAGCACAGAGATGGTTTAAAGAAAGTTGAGATATTGGTTTGATAGTTTGAAGCTAGCCTGTGAATGGATGTTGACCAACGGTTGCACTTTTTTTTTTTTTTACAGGTTTAGAGGAACATGATAAGATAATGGAAGCTATTTCAACAAAACGGCACTCATCAAATTACATATAGAAAAAGCAGAAACGGAAATATGAAATGTCTGTGAAAAAATTATTGGTATAAGTGTGTTTGTGTGTGTATGCGAGAAAGAAAGAGAGAGAGAGGGAGATCATCTGATCACCTTATTGTCCTTTTCTGAATAGCATCAAGTAATTTTCAGGTACCTAATATTGTGCATATTTGTAGTAGTAGTAGTAGTATAGGATGAGAAGTAATGTCTTGAGTGGAAAAAGATATGAAGTTATTGGATTCCATGGATGTGACGTGTTGTTTGTGCACAAAAAAGAGTAGAGATATAAGTCAGCCCAAGAACAGAAATCTGATCCTGTCTATAGATCTGGTTTAAATTTAAATAAAGTTGCACATTAAGAGCAGTTAAATATTTAATTGACTATGGTTAATTATAGTACAAATATTTTGTTATGCATGTCACGAGTCATCCTCAGTGTAACATATTACAGTAAGAAATTCAAAATCAAACAATAATAATGGTGCTTGGAAAATGGATTTTTTTATGTCTGTAGTTATGAGTCAGCCAGGTTCAAAAATGATACTACAAGGATCAATCGAAAAGAGTTGTGTATGTGTGAGAGAGAAAGAGTATGTATAAAATACAGGAAGGTGGTTTTTTATGTAAAATAAAAATTGCACATTATCTCCATTCTTACTCATCTATATGGATTATACATTATGAAAGAAAATGCATTAAACCTGATATTAAAATCGGAGATGATGTACTCCTAAACACATCCCGTGCAAGTCTCTAGGATTCTCTAACTAAATTGAATTACAGCTGCAACAAGTTTGGCATGAAAGTCGGCAATTAAAAGACCAAAACTTGAAAATACAAAGGAACAAAGAAAACTTCAGCTGCATTCTGAACAGCGAGCCTATAGGACAAGTAAAATATTTCAGCTATTCAGGCAGTTTTTAGTGAAGATGGCAAGTTAAATCTAGAAATAGATAAAAGAATAAGCATAGTTGGTATGGTGGGGATCCAGTTGAATAAATTTATATGGGGTAAGAGAGAAATTAGCTAAAATACTAAACTAGCAGTATATTAGACGGTGTTTAAACTAGTTTTAAGTTACGAACCTGAGAGTTGGAATAGAAGTAAAGCACTTGATCAAAGATTAGAGACTGCACATATGAGAGTTTTTAAAAAAATTAGTGGCTTGAACAGGTGGCATCAACTGTAGAATCATATTAAAAATGAAAACATTAGGAAGGAACTTGACATTGTTATCATTCAAGCATGTGTGAGCAGAGTTAGTCTAAGGTAGCATTGTAACTTAAACAGAATCGGAGAGGAAATAGGGGAAGACCAAGGTCTAGGTGGATTGATTCGCTCAGAAGTGTCGTAGAAGAATGAAATGTTAGACACAACATATTGGAATGCTGAAAGTAATAGACTAATTTGGAGGAAATTGTGAATAGGAGATTATTAATAACTTAAACTTAATTATGTAGTATCATAGTTAACATCCCTTGAGGGTACACATCAGGAAATTGATGATAAGATGAAATCTGTGGTAATAATTGAGCATGTAGCTGTGGTGATCCTCTGTTCAGCTACTCCTGATTTGGGACATTTCTTGGAGGGTAGAACTGATCATAAATGTATTTAGAAACAGATCAGTCTGCTTGTTGAAGTAGAATAACTTGCAGTTGCATGGGATTGAAAATATATTCCAGGTAGAAGCAAATTGAATTTTAGCTTTTGAGATGGTATCATAATAGGTTTGAATGTAATAGAGATAATGAACTTCTGTAAGATATGAGAGGTTCATTTTGCAGTACCTTTAATGTGTGGGATGGAGTTTGTGAAAAACAGTTAGTAATTTTCTGTATTGTTTTGGAGTTGTAGCGTTGGGAGGAACAGTTTCTTTGATAGTAGAAATTTCCAACAGAATTAGTTCAGACAAGGAACAGACAATATGAACTCTTGAAATTAGGTATTTAATAGTATCATACATTTGTGAAGAATGGTGAGCAGAAGCCACCTCTCAGAACATCTGTGGAAGAATAAAGTCTCATTTTATTCTGGTTCCACAGTGATTTTGATTTTGTGATGAAGGTTATTAAATATTTGAAAGAATACTTTTAGTTCTTGACCCCATTTATTCCAAATAGCAAAAATATCATCCATAGATCAAAGCTCTATGGTGAAGGGAAGGTTTGAAATCAAAAGTAGATGGTTTTATTTTTTATTCCGGTTATAAGTTTGCAAGGATAGGTGAAATTGGTGAATTGATGGCTAGCCTTTCAGTTTGTTGGTCAAGCTTTTCATTCCAGCTAAAATATCTAGAGTAAATCCATTTACGTTCATAATGAACTTAAATTGAAGTATGTAGTAATTACTTTGAAAAACTGCTAAATGAAACAAGCAGTGTTGACAGCACAGTGGTAAAAAACACTGACCAGGCATGCAGTCAGGAATACATATCCATACTTGAAGTAGAAAAAGCCATCAAAGGCTTGAAATGTGGAACGGCAGCAGGAGTAGATGATATTTGACCAGAAATGTTGAAGTATAGTGGTATAAAAGTCTTACAGTGGCTGCACTGCATAGTTCAGAAAGCCTGGACAGAGGGACAAATTCCCGAGGATTGGAGTAGAGCTCTCATAGTACCCATATATAAAAAGGGAAATAAAACTGAATGTGAGAATTACAGAGATATTTCCCTACTGAGTGTTCCTGGAAAGATCTATGCAAGTATACTTGAGAAACGGTTGAGAAGAATTGTGGAAGAAAAGCTTGGTGAAGAACAAGCTGGATTCAGGCCAAATAGAGGCTGTCAGGATCAGATCTTCACTTAACGACAAATAGTCAAGAAAGCATGGGAATATAACAAAGATCTGTATTTAAGTTTTGTCGATTTGGAAAAGGCATATGACAAGGTGCCACGAGATAAGCTATTCAATATGCTGCAGTTATATGGTGTCAATGGGGCATTATATCAAGCAATACTTAGTCTTTATTTGAGTTGTAAATCAGCAGTTAGAATTGAAGGAAGTACAGGAAGATGGTTTAATGTTAAATCTGGTGTGAGACAAGGATGTACATTATCCCCTCTGTTATTCATTATCTATATGGATCACATTATGAAGGAAAGTGGTATTAAACATGATATCAGAATTGGAGATGTTAATGTCAGCTCTTTGCTTTATATGGACGATGTTATACTTCTAAATAAATCCGCTACAAGTTTGCAAGATTTCCTGACTAAATTGAATAACTGTTGTAATAGATATGGTATGAAGGTCAGCATGACAAAGACAATGAAAATAGGTAGAATCATTGAAAATGTCAACTGTGTTGTGAATGGAGAACCTGTGGAACAAATAAAACATTTCAGCTATCTTCCATCTTCTTCTTCCTTCTTAGGTACGATTTTTACTGAAGATGGTAAATTAAATATAGAAATAGACAACAGAATTATCAAAGCTGGTATGGTGGGAAGTCAATTGAGCAAATTCATATGGAATAAGAGAGAAATTAGTTGGAACACTAAATTAGCTGTATACAAGACAGTGTTCAAACCAGTTTTAACTTATGGATCTGAGAGCTGGGTCAGAAGTAAAACACATGACCCAAGACTAGAGACCACAGATATGAGAGTCCTGAGAAAGATTAGAGGTGTGAACAGATGGCATCAATGGCAATATCATATTAAAAACGAAGATATTAGGAAAGAACTTGGCATTGTCAGCATCCAGGAATGCGTTAGTAGAGCTAATCTCAGGTGGTATGGGTCACTTAAATAGAATGGGAGAGAAAAGATTAGCAAAACAAGTGTTCTCTGCCAGGTTGGCAGGAAAACGACCGAGAGGAAGACCAAGCTATAGGTGGATTGATACGGTACAAATTGCCTTAGATGATAGAAATATAAGATCTGATAATATTGGAGTCTTGACAGGTAACAGACTGATTTGGAGGAAAATTGTAGATAGGAAGTTAGTAATGATATAATTTTTTTCATGTAGTACTATCACATCCTGTACACCCCTTGAGGGTACATGGCAGGAATTTGATGATGATGAACTTAAATGGGTTTTATTTATTTCGTATCCAAACTCAAGTGGTAGTAAGTAAGTGTTACAACATGATTTACAACAAATTAGGATAGATTTGGTAGGTGAAATAATAATTAAATATGAACAAAAGGAAATAATAATTAAATATGAACAAAAGGAAACTATACATAACTTATATACAATAAATATGGTCAGATGTTCCTCCTGTATCTTGCACAATCAACTGCTCTTTCTGTGCAGGATATACGGTCCTCTTTTGTGCAAGGTGATGGAAGAAAGGGGCAAGAAAGAAGGTGTTCCATGGACTGGGTTGTCCCGCACTCACAATTGTCTGGGCCAGTGAGGTAGTCCCATTTGATGAGGTTTTGTTTGCAGCGTCCTATTGTCCGCAGTCTGTTGAGGCTCTTCCTAGTATTCCAGTTCAAGTGGGCACCACGTGGAAGATGTTGAGCTATTGGAATACCAGTATTATTTTCAGGATATAGTGCAAGCCATTGTTGAAGTCTTGTCTCTGGGAAGTTTTTAGATGGTTCAACAGTGGCGGGTGGAAGCTATCTCGGAATCTTAGTCTTTGGGACACTTTGGTCTGGCCGAATAGTGGATGGCGTTCATCATTCATTTGTCTGCTTCTTCCATCAGTTGAGAATGCAGATCTTCAAATTGAAGGGGGTGCAATACCAGCCAAAGTATACAGGTCTTTTAGTGGTGTTGGTTTCAGGCATCCTGTAGTTATGCGACAGCGTTCATTCATTGCTGGATCAAGTTTTTCAGCATGGCAGGATCTGGACCATACTGGGCAGGCGTATTCAGCAGAAGAATAGCAAAGGGCCAAGGCAGAAGATCTCAGTGTGTGTTAGGGTCTGCACCCCATTTGGAAGTGGTAAGCTTTCGTAGTATATTGTTTCTTGTATTCACTTTTGCCTTTGTTTTTTCTATGTGGGTTTTATATGAGAGGGTGCGATCGAGAGTCAAACTAAGGTAGATTGAGTTCCAGGAATGTTCTATTTTAGAGCCTTCGCAAGATATCTGTAGCTTCCTGTTGGCTTCCTTATTGTTAAGGTGGAAAAGGCCAGTCTGTGTTTTCAAGGGGTTTGGTTTTAGTTGATTGCTGGTATAGTATGTAGTTAGACTATTTAAGGCAAGTGATAAAGTAGTTTCAATGGACTTGAAATTTTTTGATTTCATTTTGATGAGTAGCTATGATAAGGTCATCAGCATAGATAAAATTTCTAGTTCCTGGAAAGATGAGGAGATCATTGACGTAGATGTTGAAAAGTAATGGTGATAATGCACTTCCCTGGGGGAGGGCATTTTTTTGGAGGTGCCAGTGGAAAACAGACGTAAAAGCGTCTGTTTTCCAAGAGTGACTTGATCAGGAGGACGAGGCGATAGTTATTCTGTATATTTTATTTCTGAGTGTGAGGTGGTTTATGGTATATGCTGCAGTTAGGTCTACAAAGACTGCTCCTGTGGCTAGTTTTTGCTCATAACCATTATATATTGAGTGAGGTTGAGAATTTGTGATGTGCAGGATTTGCCTGGTCTAAAGCTAGCCTGCTCAGCAATAAGATGGGGTTCGATTAGGGGTTGTAGCCTATTCAGAATTAATCGTTCATAGAGTTTAAAGAGGTTGCTGAGTAGTGATGTAGGTTTGTAATTTTTTTGCTTCTGTTGGAGTTTTCCCTGGTTTCAGAAAGGCTACCACTTTGACATGCCTCCAGATAGTTGGTATCCTTAGGGTTCTGAGGCAAGTGTTGTTTAGGTTTAATAACCACTCTTTAGTCCTGTTTCCAAAATGCTTAATCTGTTCATTACAGATATCATCAAGGTTTTAATAGATTTATGGCAGCGTTGAGTTCAGTGATGGTGAAATCTGAGTTAATCATATTTTGTTCCTCACTTGGGGTTCTAAATATCTTCTTTTTTGTGTGCTTTTTAGGGAATTTTCCATTCAGCAGTAGCTGGTGAGCAATTTGGTTAGCTGTTACCTGTGGATGCTCATATGGTTTAGTGAAAGCCTTCCTAATTCTGTTGATAAAGTTCCATGCCTTTCTGCAATAGAAGCCCTTGATATGGGTCATATCAAGGGCTTCTACTTCTTTTTTCCATGAGGAACATCTTTCCTCTGCCATCTTGGAGCATAATTTTTCTCCTGCTTGGATAGTCTCCTCTGAGAAGGGATTGGTGTTGTAAAGTTGTAAGTAATCAGCATACTGGGCTTGTATGTCACTGGAAAGGCCTGGAATGTAGTTTGTGCTGCATCCTCAGGGGATATGTTTGGTGGAGATTTTCCTCAGTATTTTTATGAATTCAAGATACTCTTGAGGGTTTGGAGGGATTTGTTCTATGGAGTGGTCGAGATCTTCCATGAAACCCTTCCAATTAGCTTTTTGGAAATTAAATCGTCATCTGTAAGGGACTGTGTTAGGCATAATTGCTGGGTTGAAGTGAAGCATTATAGGTCTATGTTGAGTATGTGGAATTGGATTTAAGACCTTTTTAACACAAATGTTGGATATTTTCGAGCTAACAAATATGAGGTCAGGATTATAACCTCACATCTGCCACTGTTGAAAGAAGCAGGGAGTTTTGGATTATGTATCAGGTTTAGAGAAAAGTTTTCAGCCCTTTTTTCAACAGTTCTCCATCTTCGTTGGACTTTGTGTAACCCCAGTTAACACTATGGCTATTAAAGTCACCTAATACAACATTAGTCATGTATGCATTATTATTGAGAAGATGTCAGGGAAGGAAAAAGCTTCTTGTGGTGGTTTATGGACTGAGGTGATTGAGATATTTTTAAATGTGATTGTAATAATCTCAATGTTTCTGTTGTTCGTTGAGTCAATGGATGATGGGATCAAGTTCTCTTTTGTAAATATTGCACTACCATATTTGTCGTGGGGTATTTCTTTGATGAGTTTCATGGCATGGATGTAAGGTCTTGCAACACCTTCTCCTCTGTGAGTTTCTTGCAGGCAGAGCACATCACAGTCATTATCTCTGCAAATATTTGCAAGGAGATCTTGCTTGACACTGGAGAAACCTTCAATATTAGATGATATTATTTTTAGGCCTGGCCCCAGGTAGGATCCTTTAGGGCAGAAATTTGGGAGCATTTTAGTTCAATCACTTGCGTTTGGTTGATAGCAGCTTTAGCTTTCCCTAATGGGTACTAACAGGGTGCAGGAACGAGAACCTAGCTGCTGTGCACCCCAACTTAAATGGGTCTAAAATAATGATGGAAATTTCAAGGATAAAAATTAAGGTGTCACCTAGAGGAACATTAGTAAAAACTGAAGCTATGTTGAAACTTATTAATAAATCTTTGGAATTAAGTTTCAAATCCTTAATTTTGGAGACAGAGTCACTGGTATTTTTGATATAAGAGAAGGAATGTCAAATTAAGTTAAGGAAGATTTCAAAGAAATTTTGAAATTTTGTATATAGGACTTCCTATATGATCTATGATGGTTTATAGAGGACATGGCTACAAATGATGCCGCTGGACTTTATATGGGATGGAAGGCATATGGCAAAAGGCATCAAAGGCATTTGACAGAATACCACATGGAAGATTATATAAGTTGAAGCAAATGGGAATAGATATGGGGCTGATGGCATGGATAGGATGGAGGGTAGCTGATAGGCAGACATCAGAGGGTGGTGTATATGGTGGAGTGGAATCAAAGCAAATATGGGTGACTAGTGGAGCCTTGCTGCTCTTTAACTTGTATATTAATGATATAGCAGAAGATTTAAAGGAGGGGGGGGGCATTCAGTTGTTTGCCAATGATGCAAAACTAGGGAGGGCAGTAGCTGATAAAGGTGATGTAGATATCTTACAAGATGATTTAAATAAATTGGCAGTGTGGGCAAAAGACAGTGGTTGTCAATTTAGTATTGTAAAATATAAGGTAATGCACTTCGGGTTGAAAAGATTACACACTTCGTATCATATTCATGGTGCTACTTTACAGGAAGATCTGAGGGTGAGTGCATAGAGATTTGAAATTCAGAGGACATAATGCAAGAGTTGGCAAAATAGCTCACGGAATTACTTGGATGCTGAAGAGCACATTGACAAGTAAAGATAGGGAAGTTTTTCCTCTTTATAAGGATATGATTTGGCTATGATTTAGTCACATGTTGACTACTGTGCACAGATTTGCCACCTGTGTTTCTTGGGGATTGGGAGTTTGTGGAGAAGATTCAAAGACAAATAACCAAGCTAGTGACAGTCCTATGGAATGTTCCCAATGAGGATAGATTGAGGGTGTGTGAGTTGCAGAGTTTAGCTGACAGGCAGAAGATATGATAGAAACTTATAAGTTACTAAAGAGATATTATAAGATTGACAGAAGAAATTTTTCAATACATGGGGAGTAGGAGGAAAACAAGGGATCACACTTGGAAGCCGTCTAGGAGTGTGTGTGTTTAGTAAGGGTGTGTGGACTAGATTCTTTTCTTGGAGAGCGGTGTGTGATTAGAATTGGTTGCCAGAGGTGGTTGTGAGCACTCCAACAGTGAATAGGTTTAAGGAGATGTATGATAGGTATTGAGTTAATGAATACAGTGGGTCTCCCACGGCGAGGCTTTTGACTCCATGGAGTGCCCCTATAAGTAATAATAATAATCCTGGTTTATGTAACATAGAGAGTCCAAATATTCTAGATGGCCTTGCATGATGGGCTCTAAGTTTTTGGTCTGTATCAGGATCCAATGAAAATGTGTCATCTAACACAGAGTTAAGCTTGTTAAGGTGGATCTCTCTCTCTCTGTTGGTGGTGGATCTTTCTGATCTCTTTGTTGGATCTCTACTGATTATCACAGAGATTATTATTATTATTTTTTAATCTTGTAATAAAATGTTCATTTTTCATTTATATTAAGAAGAATCAGATCCATTGGTAATATAGCTCTGGTTGATTTTTTTTTTTGAAGATCATGTAAAGTTTTCAGTTCTGCAAATTTTTAGAGGTTGTGGTTTTGGATTATAAATGACTTTAGCAACTTCAAAACATAATTTATTTTTGTTATCATAGAAGGATAGGAAATGCATTCAGTATTATGCATAAAATGCATGGTATCAAGCATAATCCTGAAGAATTTAATGTTCTTCTTCTTCTGTTAGTGGATGATTTGAGAGATTTACTACCCACTTAATGTGGAAAAGTTAGAATTAGGAGGTCGATGTTGGAGGTTACTTAATTGTTGAGATACAGTGTAAGTTTACTGGACTATTTGGAAATATTAATATGATGATGGATTATGTTGGCCAGATCTGTTGTTGATTAAGAGTAGCTGAATCACATTGGTGGTCCTTGATTGAGTAATATCCAGGAGATGAAAAAGTTAACTACTGATTAATTTCTCTATGTGTTTTGGAGAGAGCCAAAGTGAGGGTGATAGGATGGTAGCTTGAGGTTGACTTGTTTTCCTTTATTGGTATGAATTTAAATACAAACTTACTTCCATAATTTAGGGAGATCCATATACTAGATAGTAAAGAATATATAAGACAAAATATCAGTACTTGGAACACAAGTTTTCAATAATTGTGTGGAGGTGGGATACGGTTAGGTTTAGAATAATGGGATACCATTATTCTAAACAGCCAGGTTAGTATCCTTGCTGTTTAGAATTCTTTTGATGTGTTTGAGGTAAAAAAAAGAAGAGCAAAAGTGTAAAGATTGTAAGTCTGTTACCACAGGACAGGCATGAGCTGAGGAGTAGCTCTGATTGCAAATGAGTCTGTAAGTGAATTGTGTAGGAGAAATGGTGTGCAGCATGTAGATGTATGAGGTGATTTAGATGGTTAAAATGATTTGTACATAAAAGATGAATAGTTTTGGTATCAGACACTTGAAGAAATTGTTTGATGATGGCATGAATTGTCAGGAAAATTAGATATGTCTGGGTGGTTGCATAAAATTGTGGATGCATGCATTAAATTAAATGGTAGAAATTGTGAGTAATGAGATAATAATAGCTTGTTAGGGATGACCCTGGGAAATATGGGACTAGTATGTCATGAGATGAGCAATAATTGCAGAAATGGATGAGAGATTTGGTTAAACATTCAGCTTGTCAGCCAAGTAGCAGTTATGTGTAGACACTAATGCCAGAAGCATCAGGAATAAAGGCAAAGCAAAGAGATCTTAGCTTTGGTAGATGCAGTTAAATCGAAGATTATAGGCATTAGTGAGACCAGACAGCGGAGGATATTGTTATAAGAATTGATATGATGGGTTTATTTTATTCAGGATAGATAGAGAAGAGTAGGGGAATACTAATAATGATGATAATGATGGCAGAGGAATTAAACTGAAAGAGTGTAGAGATTTCTATCCCAGTGGTAGTAGTAGTATGAGTGATACAAGTTTTTGAGGATGTTTGGTATGAGAGAGAGGTTAACAGGACTGTGAGGGTGTTGCTACAGATCAGGATCATCTAAAAAGGATTATGAATTGCATAGACAGATAAATCTTATCCATGCAAGGACGACTATCATTATTAGTGATTTCAACTATGGGAATATAGACTGCAGGGTGAAGAAAGCATGCAAGATGAGAGAAAAGGGAAAATGAATTTCTAGAATTACTCAGGGATAACTACTTAAGCAGCACATGATGCAAGTGACTAGTAGTACAAGAGAACATTGGATCTAATAATAGTAATCCAAGAGCACTGGATCTACTAATAGCATCTGAGAATTTGCAGTTTTGATTGGGAAATGACAATCGGTATAAAAGCTTTGACTAAGAAAAGACATACATGGGATTGTAAGGCAGGTGATTATAATAACAAACTGAGGAGGGAGCTCGAGGCAGTGTCTTTGCATGAGAAACTGTATGGTGGAGGAATCGACAGTCTATGGAAATGAGTCATAGGGTACCCAGAGGAAGCTTATCTGACTGCATCTCGAAAGTTAGGAGTTGAATAGTTAAATTGATAAATAATACTCTAAAGCAAGAGTTGCATAAAAACAAAAAAGAAGTGTGAGGAATATCATATGAAGAGTAATGATAAGATCTGGGTTGTTATAAACAACAGGCTAGGAGAATGACAGCATGGTGAGGAAGGCAAAATCAAATTATAAAAAAGAAGTTAGCCAAACAGACTGAAGGAAATCCTATAGAATTTTTTTTCTATGCAGTGAGAAAAAGAAAGAATAACTTTGGTCTAAAATGCAAATGGTCTAAAACTGTTAGTTATACAAAAAAAAAGCTGAGTTATTAAGTGATAACTTTAGTAGAGTATATTTTCTAGACAGACCCATTAACTCTCTGGATGACTGCTACGAACTGGACAAAAGAATAGAAGTAGATAAGTTAGAAGTACTAAAGCTGTTAAAAGACCTTGACTCAGATATAGCAGTTGGATTGGATAGGATCTCAGCACAGGTGCTGAAGGGATGTGCAAAACACTTAGCAGTGCTCCTGACCCTACTGTTCAACTTGAGTCTCAGCACATGCAAGATTCCTAATGAGTAGGAGCAGGGCAAGACAGAGTAAGATAATATCATTATATAGGTAGAGTGAAGTCTGAATTATAGACCAGTTGGTATATTTGTTGTGATCATCAAGGTATTGGAAAGCTTGATTAGGAATTACATCCGAAGGTGGGGTAGACAACACTAGGATCCTATATAGAGGACAATGTGGATTTGTTAAAGGCAGGTCTTGCTTTATCACTCTACTAATGTTCTGTAATAGTGAGAGTATAATTGAATAATGAGAATGGATACACTATGATACATCCAGATTTTGCCAAAGCATTTAATAGGATTACACATTGGCAGTTATGTTTGATACAAATTCAAAGCAAATGATTTATAAAATAAACTTGTAACATAGATTGGAGAGTGGCTGACTGACATGTACCAGAAGTTGATGTATAGTGGTGCTAAGTGTGATCAAGTATGACCCATAGTTGATCACATTGTTCTGCACATGGGATGTTGTTGTTTAACATGTATATTAAACGTTCATACTGGGCTATGTCACCTTAGTTCGCACCAATCAGCATGAGACACATCTCCTGATGGGATTTTTGTTAATGATATTGGGATAGGTCTTGAGTGTGACATTCAATTCTTTGCTGATGATAGGGAGAGTGATAGGAATGCAACTGGTTCAAAATTTCTTCAGGGTGATTTCATTGGTTATATGGGCAAATGACAATGAATGTTATTTCATTGTTGCCAAGTGAAGCTAGTTTGTACACTGCCAAGGATGTTACAGGTGGATTAAGGCAATTTGTCAAAGGGAGCTGTAGCTGCCTTGGAGGTTATTCAAGTTATAGTGAGTTACAGGCATTATTTATTGGGTTACACAGTGCTTACTGTATTACTTAAAGTTTAGGAGTGACATTGCTAATGTGGTTAACAGCACTAAAGAGAAACTAACCTGCAGGAATAAGGAAGTTATTCTTCCTCTTTTACAAGGCTTTGAAAAGGTCAAATCTGGAGATTACTGTGTGCGGTATGGTCAAGTGAGATCCAAGAAGAGATGATGACACAGTTGAAGAAAAGATTCAATGACGAGTAATCAAAATAATAACATAACTGTTCTGTGGACAGATTGAGAGAATGTGGTCTTCAGAGTTTGAGGAATAGATAGAGGAGATTGATAGAAACACACAAGTTAGTATGGGATTTCACAGTATAGACACGTGATATTTTGTAACTTATGGATGGTAGAACTTGAGGTCATCCCTGGAAACTGTTTAGAGGGATTAGGAAGGTGGTGAGTGTATGGAATGAACTTCATTAGATGCGAGTACATTTTTAATAAATGTGTTCATGGAGAGAGAAAGATGCTAGATATTTAAATATGAATGTTCCAAATAGGCCCTTCCTCAGTGATTTGATGCTCTGGAGATGTTTAAGGAGATATACAGTGGGTTGTCCACGGTATTTATTGTTATTTTGTGGCTAAGTAAGCAAACTACATTTATTCTTACATTTAAAAAAAAAAAAAAAAACTTGAAAGTTTGAAATTGAGAAAGAACATATGAAAATTCTTTCTTTCATGTTTACATGACGATCTGAATTAATCAGAAAATTATGGAAACGACTACCATGTTATAGTGAAACTTTAGTTTAATATATACTAAAATAATCACTCGATGTTTCTGCTTTCACATTAAGGTCATCATCTGGAGTAGACATATACAGGTATCCCTTACTTAACGCGGTGAAATTAATTGTGGCAATTCATTGATATATGCGGCAAGAGTTTTGATTAACGCGCCTTTAACCCTGCAGAGCTCGCAGCTGATCTGACAGATACATGCAAAATGTTTAATATAAATATTCTTACACAATTCATTGTATAGCTTGGAGGTCATGAGTAGCTGTGCATTCACATGCTACAAGTGATATTCCGCTTTTTTTTTTTTTTTTGCTGTCAGTTTGGTTTAACACATATTATGTAAAGGTTTGTGATATTTGACAGTAAATTGTATCTGAGAGATACCATGACCTCTGATGTCAGCATAGTATGGTTTAGTTTTTATTTATTTATTTTTTTTATTCTTTGTTCAATAATTTTTAGATTCTAACTGAAAATAAATAAACCATCATGTATTACAATAGAGAGCCAAAGGCTTATTTATTATACATGTTCTCTAGGACAGCGCTTTCCAAACTGTGGGCCGCAGCCCCCTTGGGGGCCATAGGTTTTGTTGAGGGGGTGGTGAAATAATGAAAACAAATTGAAAATGTTTTAAGACTAAGTAGATTTTTTAACTTAAAAGAAACGTATTTATTTTTTGTTATTTTTTATATTTTAATGGGAAAAAAATCGCACATTGGTGCGGGTTCACTAATTTTGCTTTCTGTGTATTTGCTTCCTACGAAACTTGTAGTTTCTATATTCAGCTATGAAATAATGTTGGATTCAATATTCACTTAATTTGTACTATCATGTATTATATTTGCAGTGTTTATTCTTTGTTTTATTGCTTTTTTGCCGAGGTATGGAGAGTCATTTTGCTTGTTATCATAGAATTTATGCCGATAAGAAAAAAACTAAAACTGTTCAAACGACTCTTGATAACTTTTGATAAAAAAATTGCAGTAAATAATGTAGGTACAAGCATTTATTAAACATTTACTTTGCATTCATTTTTTATCTTTTCTAAAAGAGTATCACATAAAACGAATTATTAATACAGTAATCGATCATGGACGAATTGTAATTTTTACCATTGATTATTAGATTTGATTAATGCGCTTTTGATATATGCAGTAACATCGAGGGATTAATTAACCGTGTTAATCAAGGGATACCTGTATATACAAAGAAATAAGCTGCACTGCAATCTACATGGTATGCTTAAGTTACATTGATTTGGTCAATCATTAAAATTACTCAAATTTAAACTATTGGCCTGACCTCTGGCAGGGAAAAAAAAAACCTTACTACAGCAAAGCTAAAGTCCTGTTGTTATTATTATCTATTTGGTTACAAAAATAAATTAAGCTGGGGAGCAACATGTTCATTTAATGGTCACTACACATACTGGTTGCGACCTTTATTGAGGTCTAGTCAGTGGGAGCCAGACCTAAAAAATGCCAAGGGTGAAGTAATACAGAGCTTATAAATATTTTACCTAAACAAATTGCCAGAAGGTGCTTTGACTTCATTAAATAAAAATCTCAGGATTAGAGTAATATGTAGAAAGTTTTTTAGGTCTGGCTCCCACTGACGAGACCTCAATAAAGGTTGAAACCGGTATGGGTGGCCACTACCTTAATGCATAGCATCGTATATTTCTGCAGAGAAATGTGCTTTGCATTAGGGGAAAATTCTAAGGAAAGTGATCAGAGCTTGCTCCACCTTTACTATGAGTTGCCTAGTATTGCATTACGTGTAGCCACAAACTTGACTTACTTGTCTGTTTGCTTACTTGGGAAAAAGGATTAAAAAACCTAGCTTATAAAATTGCTTGGTATCTTTAACATAATATATACCCAAGGTAGAAAACTTTCTACATATTACTCTCATCGTGAGATTTTTATTTAATGAGGTCAAAGCACCTTTTGGCAACTTGTTTAGGTAAAATATTCATAAGCTCTGTATTACTTCATCCTCGGCATTTTTTAGGTCTTCTGGCTCCCACTGACGAGACCTCAATAAAGGTCAAAAATCTTGTAGAACTAGAAAATACCACCATCGAATGTATACATGCAATTTTAAATCCATATGGGTTTTCTGATAACTATATAAAAAATCATTTCATTGCATTTTGTTCTGATGGAGCTAGTGTAATGTTAGGAAACAAATCAGGTGTTGCAATCAAACTTCTACAAAAATTTCCCAACCTTATGATTTGGCATTGCGCTCATCGTTTACACTTAGCATTAGATGATTCGATACAAAAACATTAAAGAAATAAATCATTTTGAAATATTTATGGATAAATTATATGCTTTTTATCATCAATCACCAAAAAATCAACGAGAATTAAATACGATTGCAAAAGACCTTGGTATCGAAATTTTAAAGATCGGCCGTGTGTTTGGACCACGATGGGCAGCTTGCAGTTTACGAACGGCTCTTGCTTTGTGGAGAAATTACCCAGCTTTATGCAAGCATTTTGCATCGAACAATAAATATAAGGGCTTTTTAAACCGACTTCTCAATTTGGAATTTTTAAAAGCTTTAGCATTAATGATTGATGTCCTACAGGAATTATCATATCTGTCAGAAGCTCTATAAAGTCTCAATATAAGTATTATAAGGGCTAAGTTAGGCCTTTTTTTTGCTCGACTATGCGAGTCCCTTTGTTAAAATTTCCATAGCTCATCACTGGTAGTGACCATTACCTTAATGCATAGCATCATACATTTCTGCAAGGAAATGTGCTTTGCATTAAGGGAAAATTCTAAGGAAAGTGATCAGAGCTTGCTCCACCTTTACCACAAGTTGCCTAGTGTTGCACTGCGTGTAGCCACAAACTTGACTTACTTGTCTGTTTGCTTACTTGGGAAAAAAGGATTAAAAAACCTAGCTTAAAAAATTGCTTGGTATCTTTAACATAATATATACCCAAGGTCAAAAACTTTCTATACAACATGTTTTGACGGAATGCCTACTTCTTCAGGCGTGAGAACATTAAAAGCAAACATAAAAAACACTGCAAAGAAACATTGTACCACTACAATAGCAGACTTATTAACTGGAATTAAGTTTGAACTGAAGCTACAGTCCAGGCTAGAGTTCTGTTGTTAGGCATATGTGAACTTGACTTCACAAGTGCACCAGTATCTGATAGCAGAGCTGTGTGAGTCTGCCAAACTATAACTAAGGTTATTACTGTTTATGCAAGAAGAGTCTAGGATAATTTCTTTGGATTCAGCTATGTGGCTTTCTACTTCATCGTGGCATATATGAATGTTTGATGTTGTATTCCAATCTTTTCATGTTGGCAGCCTTCATTATTTGTGTTCACTGAGAACAGGACACGGCTTGAGAGGGTGCTTGCTCTGGTTCTACTATAAGAAATGTCTCTCTGATGTTCTTCGAGATGCAGGAGGATGGACTTCTCAGTTTGGCCATAATATGGCTTTCCACAGTCAATATGATTTTATATACACCTGGAAACTGAAGATGGTTGTGAACTGTTTTGGTTGGCCTAGAATTGATCTGAGTTTAAGAAGAGTGGAAAAATCATGTTTTTATATTAAATTTTTTCAAAATTCTTCTTAGTTTCTGGGAGAGCGAGCTGATGTACGGTAAAGAGATATAACCCTTGTGGTTGTCCTGTGTCTCTGTGTTGTTTTGTGGACAGCAGTATTGTTGTTTATTGATAGTTTTTGAAGAGTAGCCGTTATTTATGAAGGTTCTTTTGAGATGTTGTAGTTCATTTTTTAGTTCTTCCTCATCTGACAATACAGACCTGGCACAATGAGCCAGAGTGGAGATGATACCTAACTTCTATGCTGGATTGTGGTGTGAGGACGCATGCAGATACCTGCATGCATCCACATGTGAAGAGTGCCACTACATCAAAGTTCACCATAATATCTGAATTCTTGAGCTTTATATTTTTAATTTTGGAGACGAAGTCTGTTGAATTTTTAATGTAAGAAGGAGATTTTCCTGCTAAACCTTTTAAGGAGGATGCTAGATATTTTGATAACTTATATGTAGGTGAGCCAATACTATCAACAATTGGCCTTAGTGGGCAGTTTTCTTTATGTACTTTTGGAAGGCCATATAATCTGGGGATGAGTGGATGTAGAGAATGAAGAAAATGGTGTATGTTTCTTGGAAATTCCATGGTCTTTTTCAGAAGGTTGTTGGTTCTGTTATGTATCTCTCTCTCTCGTTGGGTCTCTCTCTAGCTCAAAGTATCTATCTGACTCCAATAGTGCTAAGATTTTGTTGCGGTAATCTGTTTTATTTAGGACAACAGTTGCATTATCCTTGTCAGCTTAGAGGATGATAACATCTTTGTTCTTAAGTTTTTTAATGGCTAGTCTTTCACCAGGAGAAATGTTATTTTTTCCCAACATTAGAGGGTGCTATGAATAGGATTTTAGATCTTTTGTACACTGCAATTTTATTGTTTTACTTACTGTTGCATGTACAAGTGTATTATGCTCTGATAATGCTGATTTGAAATTCAGCAAAATATAAGCATTTAATAAAACATCTTTTGATTAAATTGTTTGGTGTTGTTAATACCATTAAAAACTTAAGTCATGATTAAAACAATTTGTTTGTATCTATCAGATCAGCCACGACCTCAGCAAGGTTAAATGATTTTTCACTGTTCATAGTGTTGCCCTGACACAAACAGTATGATTCATCATCTTGTGGTACCATTATTGTCTTTCAGTATAGGCCATAACTCAAAGCCTCAGTTTCTTCAAGTGTAATCCCACTAATTACTAAAATAAAGAGCCAAAAGGCTTTAGTTCGGCAATGCAAAATTATATAAGTCAAGTGGATATTAGATTCAGCATCATTTCAAAGCCAAACATAGAAACTATGAAAGTTTCATAAGATAAGTTGACCAGAGAGTTTATGGGAATGACATTTAAAGTTCCTTAGTACTGAATGAGAGTTTTTGCTCTCTTAAGGTTTCTCTCTGATCTCTGAGGAGAACCAACCAGTTCAAAACAGCTGTCAGGTCATGAAACCTTATCAAAATGGACTAATAAAAGGTAACTATATAGATGCTTGGGCAGCACCTATGTCTTCTAAGTAGTCCATACTAAGGCAACTCATGAATGCTGGGAGGTGTATTCCCATAAGCTCTTTGGTCAACTTACTTTACGAAACTTTCATAGTTTCTACATTCAGCTTTTAAATAATGCTGGATCTAATATCCACTTGACTTATATAATCCCACTAATATAAGAGAGGGGGGGGGGGCAGGTCTAGAAGGTTCTCATAAATGCCTAGAACAAAAATTGATTAATTTTGTCTTCTTATATATTATTATTATTATTATTATGTGACACCTCCAGAGAGTCCAAAGACTCATTGAGGGAGAGTGTGCCAACAGCATTGAACGGTTGTTCTCCTTTCAACTACTAACCACGCTCAAACTTGCTTAACTTTTTGCTGAGCCATTAATAGCAGAGGCTCTACCAATCAATCAACCTTTGCTGGCATAGAAAAGATGTTTTCTGAAAAATCATTTTTGGAAAAACATTTTTATATGAAGAAACATTTTTGTTCTAGGGGTTTATCAGAACTTTCCAACCCCCCACTTGTAATATCCCACTGGAAATCTCATCATGCCCAAGTGCATCACTTTACACTTACTAACATTGGATTGATAGCAATTATCAGTTTTCTTACATTTCCAATCTATTCAAATCAATCTGTAAGTTCTGGATTTCCAGCAATCCTGATTATCCTATGTATCTTTACATCATCAGCAAATAATTGAACATCTCTTCTAAGGTCTTTCCCAATATCATTAATGTACAGATTAAACAACAGTGGTCCAAAGACTGAAGTACCAGCAGGCACCCTAGAGATGGAGTACTCCACTGGTCACCTTAAATTAGAAAGTGGTATATTATCATTATACCACTTTCTGATACTTCTCTTTCAATCATTTCTTATCCAAACATATTCCATGTCCTCCACTTCAAAGCTTTCCTAAACCAGGGAATTCCAAAATACAGCATCCAAGAAAGTATAAAACATAGCTTAAGTACATTTGCTTTTGAACACTTGTGCTTAATCTACATCCAACATTGAAATAAAAAGGAATTTTGACCCAGTTTGCATATTTTATAACCAAATTGACTAGTACCGCAATATTCTGAGACCAGATCTGGAAAATGGAAGACAAATACATCTCTCATCACTTGAGAGAGAGAGAGAGAGAGAGAGAGAGAGAGATAATGACTCACCTTTGTGCAAGAAAGCATCCCAACACACTTTTACTAATGTATATATAAATTTTAATTGACCTCTCTCTTTATAATAATGAGAAATATCTTGCACATGCCCAGGTATAATTTTATCTGCTATGGAGTATAAAAAAAGAGTTCACACACACACGAGTGGTACAAAAACTAAGCTGATGTGTCTATTGACCTGTTCAGTATCTTTGTATTGTAGATGAGAAAGATTTTAGTGAAGTTGGTAAAAACTAGTTTACAGAAATGGGTTGAGAAATGGGCTAAGGTATTTGATAGCTTACCATGTGAAAGGGTGTTGAATAAATTGGAGGATATGGAATTTGAATATAAACTATTGACTTGTATGAGCAAGTGGCTGACAGACAGGTATCAAAAAGTGGTGTATGAGATGTGAGACTGCCTGATTTAAGGGGACCAGTGTACCCCAGGGATCGTTTCTTGTATGCTGTTATTGTTCAGTCAATACGTTAATGATGGGTTGCTGCTGACAAAAGATGTTCAGTTGGTTGCTGATGATGAAAAGAGAGGCAGAGCAATCAGAGATGCTACTTATATGCAGCACTTACAGAATGACTTGAATAGGCTGGAACTGTGGACAAACGATACCAGTTGTCAATTCACTGTGTTAGTACATGTAAAGTTATGCACTTTCACATAATGAGATTTTAGTTGGCTTATTATATTGGTAGGATTTTAGGCTTGGAGAAACTGATGTGAAACAAGCAATGGAGACCTTGAAGTTCAAAGGTTACAGCAAAAATTGTAAATACAACTCGGAAAATAATTGTGATACTGAAATGAACATTGATATGTATGGATAAGGAAATCATTTTTCCTCTTTACAATGTCTTGATTTGACCACACCTTGTGTGCATGGTATCATGGGTTCCAAGAAAATGAGCAAGCTGTGGACAGGGCACAAAGAGTTACAAAGGTAATATTGAGATGACAAAATGCAGATTATGGGGGATAGAGTGAGCATATGTGGATTGCAGATAATGGTAAACAGGAGAAAGAGGGATGATAAGAGATCTGTAAACTTCTGAATGGATGCTATAGGATACTGGTTGATAGAATTTTTCATTATATGGAGGAGTGGACAGGACAAGGGGGCATCCATGGAACTTAAGTTTGTGTGCATTTAAGAATGGAGTGAAATCTAGGTTTTTTTTTCTCACAGAATAGTGAGTGGAAAAGTTTGCCTGTTGAAGTGGTGAGCACATACAGTGCGAATGAGCTTTAGAGAGGGCATGACAACCAGTGTGGATGATAAGCCCTCAATGAAATTATAGAAAGTTACTGGCATATTTTTTCTTTAGAATTTTTGTATCTTTGCAAATAACTTCACTAAATGCTAAGCTTTGAGGCATGTTTCTTACCATTCTGCAGTTAGATATACATGTTTATCCATTGGAAACTAGATGGGAATTATTTATTATTTCATATCTATAAATTCTTATAACCTGAAACATAAAATAAAGTAATGTAATTTCAGCAATAATTGATAAGACTTGTTTTTGTATGTATGCTATCTATGTAAATTTTTGCAAAATTTTTATGTTATACTTGGTGTTATTCCTGTGTCTATTAGGATATGCCTATTGAGGAAATATGAGAAATACCTATTAGGTTATTCACTTCTCATTTAACCTGCAGTTTTTCCACATTTTCACAAAATATTTCCTTCTCCAGCTATATTGGTGATAGAAATGTTTCAAAATTTGTTGATGACTCTTTCTAATGAGTGAAAGAATTCTATTTCTTTATTATTTGCACTTGCAATAAGACCATAGGCAGTTAACTTGCTTCTTTAACTGGCCATTTTATTTGAAATTGTGTTCCATTCAAGAAGTTTATTTGCTTGCATAGTACTAAATATTATAGGTACTCTCCCTTTCTTTGATCACTGTTGCTTGCATAAATCATCTTAGGCTTATTATTTAGAAGACTGTCACCTATTGCTTTCATTTTCTTTTTAGTTAAAGTTAATTCCACGTGTTTCTATAATTTAATTAACTACTAGTTTTATTTCTTATGCCATAGGTGTTGCATATATTTATGGTACTTAAATTGTTCTGTTGAAGCAGTTCCACTAACTGATTTGTCATTGGTGATTGGTGCCTAGGTTCATCTGATGAAAACAGTACAGCACTTTTTTTTATACTGGATAATTTGTCATTCAGATTCATCATAATGTATGTGTGGTGTAAGTAGCAGAATGGAATACAATATATTCAACCAAGATTCAAATCCCCCCTTCCTCCTTATTCATTCAGTATCAAAGTGATCAATATCTACTTACTAATACTGGGTGTGTGCACGTGCACCAGAGCAAAGCGAAGACAGTTCTCTACATTCCTTACAAGCGGTGTAGAGTTCTCCAAGTTTATTTCCAGCTTATATCCTTAACTATACTTGCTTGGTTTATATATCTTTACTGGATGAAGAAACTCAGGTATATATGTAAGGAGGAGATACTAGAACCGTTGCACAAACTGAATAAGAATTTAGCAATAGAGGCTGATGGGATATCAGCACAGATGCTAAAACAGTGTTCACTTGAGCTGGCTGTACCTTTGACCAGACTATCTAATTTGAGTCTGGGAAAATTCCAGAGTGGAAAAAATGTACAGTAATACCATTGCACAAGGGTATGCAAAGACTAATGTGTCCAACTATCAACTTATCTTTATCTCTGGAGTGGTCTGATAAATTTTGGAAAAGTTAATAACAGCTTGAATAAAGAAATGGGTTGACAGAGAATCTAGACTTTGTAATGAACTTCAAGAGTTTACTAAGGAAAGGTAATTTTGAGCATTTTGCTCACAATTTATATTAATGCTACTACTGAGCTAGACAGTCAGAATGGATACATCATGATACTTTTGTAATTTGCTGAGTCTTTTGATTGAATATAGCATGGAAGACTGTTGCATTAATTAGAGAATTTAGGATTGGATTATAAAATATTAGCACGGATAAGAGGATAGCTGACTTACAGATATCAAAAAGTGATATCGGGGATATAAGTCTGCAAGCTTTAAGGTGACCAGCAGTGTACTACAAGGATCAATCCTTGGTCCAAAGATTTGACAGGAGACATACAGCTATTTGCTGATGATGGAAAAATAGTCAGGGTAATCAGGAGTGCAGCTAATATGCAGTATTTGCAGAATGATTTGAATAGATTGGAATGGTAGGAATGTGAGAATGGCTGTCAGTTCAATGTCAGTAAATGTGAAGTTATGCATTTTGATGTAATTAGATATCCATATCATTATATTAGTGGGATTTTGCTAGAAGAAACTGATCAGGCTAGAGATCTTGGAGTTTTAGTAGACAAGAAGTTGAAGTTCAAGGGCCACATAGCAAAGATTGCAAATTCAACTCAGAGAATAATGACTTATATATAATAATGACTGACTTATATTGTTGCAATGCTGAAACAAACCTTGACATGTAAAGATAAGGAAGTCATTTTGTCTCTTTACAAGGCAGATCTGGTCTCCTGGTTTCTGTAGGAATTTTGATGGAGTAGAGAGAGAGAGAGAGAGAGTGCAAAGGAGAGTGTTAAAAATGATATCGAGATAACAGGGCATCCTTGGAAGTTGAGAATGAATATTGCCAAGAAGAAGGATGTGAGAGCTAGATTTTTCTCTCATAGAGTGGTGTCTAATTGGAAATAATTGCTATTAGATGTGGTGAGCACAGGTAGCTGTCATGCCTGTTCTTGAGTGAAGAACAGGCATGACAGCTAGTGCAGGTAATATGCAACCTCCCTTGATGATTCGGTGAGTTCCTGGAGATCTCTCTTAATAATAATATTCAGAATTTTCTATAAACTGATACTAAGAATTTGAAAATATATACATATAAACTCTAACCACAGATTTATTTGAACAGCTAATTAACATGAACATGTGAAATTCAAGTGGACTTTTACAGTCCTATATTGTTTGGTTTATTTTGCAAAAGATAATATATACTGCTAACTGCAATTAATTATTTAATTTTGCTTACATTAAATCTTACTCTATAATGTTATTAAAAACTCAGCATTTTAAATGTATACATTTTTTAAGTTTGTTTCATTTCTTTTAATAGGAACTTCTCAGTGAACGTGCTAAAGCTGCAGCAGAAAATGAAAAATCGATTGAGGGTCTTCTTCTAAATCTTCACAAAAAGGATTCCATGATAAAGGATCTTGAGGCTAAACTGAATGGAGGCATGGTAGATACTGAAAAGGATGCACTACCCATTAAATTTGGAGACTTAAAAAAACTTAATGAAGAGAATGAAATGTTGTTGCAAAATTATCAGCATGAAATAGAAACATTAACTTGTCAAATATCTCAGAAAGATTCAGACTGTAATCATCTTCAGCAAACCTTAGAAGAGAAAACAAAGTGCCTTGATGCTACTGAAAAGCAGTATAAGGATCTACAAAATGAACATTTAAGAGTAAAAGCACAGTGTTCAGAAAGGGAAAAGAAAATTATTGTTTTAAAACAAACTATAGATGAATTAAGTAAACAGTTGAAAATTTCTGAAGAGAATTTTACACACAGTAAATCCGAAAATCAAGAAGAAATAAATAAGCTTAAATTAGCTTTAGAAAAGAAAAGCCATTCCTTAAAGGAACAGTGTAGTATGATGGATATTTTGCATTCCAAGTTACATGATCTTGAATCCTTGAAGAAACAAGAACTGACAGCTAAGGATGCAGAATTGGAACATTTAAAATCATGTGCACAAAATGCTTTCTTGCAGGCAGAAGCTGCACAACAAGAATTAGATAACATTAAAAGGGAACTAAATGAAACATCAAATAGTCTAAGTGAAAAGCTTTCCATTATCAAGGGCTTGCAATATGAGCTGAATGCTAAGGAAAAAAAATTTAACGAGTTGAAAGAATTTGAAAAGGGATTGTTAAAAAAGACTCTGGATCCTGAGATGCTGGAAAAAATAAAGTTAACATTTCAAGTGAAAGTAAAAGAGAAGGAGCCAGATGATAAACACATTAAACAAGATGTTAAACAAAGTGGGCAAGCTGAATGTAATAACTTATTTTGTTTAATTGAGAAATTGGAACTAGGAAAAGAGCGCTACGAGAAGGGAGAATTAGAACAACGACTTCATAATAAAGAAGATGAATTACAAAATCTGCAGTTAGAATTTGAGAGAACAGATGTAGAACAAAAAGATATGATAAATTCTCTGGCAAAAAGTAATAGGGAATTGAAAGAAGAATTAAAAGAAAAAACATCAGAAGTAGCTGAGTTCAAAAATTACATTAGTGAGTTAAAGAAAAAATTGCATCATAGAATGAAACGAGAAGGACCATTAGACATTGAAGAACCAAAGGTAGATTCAGTAAATGCTGTCTGTCTCTCTCTTTCTCTAACATACACACAACAAACTCTCAATTCTGGATTGACACCTCTAAAATAGCTTGTGCCTATAGCCTCTTTTAGGTATATTGTGTCTAAACACTAATTTAACCAACAGTTGATCATATAGTAACATGTATAAACTAAAGATACCATATATCATTCATCTTTTTTTTTTGTTTTAGCTTTTAGTATATATTTTATGTTATGATAGGTTTCATGGTATAAAAGAACACAGATGGTTAAGAAAATAACTATTTATTAACTTAAAAGCTAATATTTCACTGGTATTATATCCAGCATCTTCAGAGCACACAACACAAAGTTTGTTACACAGGCAAGACAACTACAATCCGGTGTAACAGTGGGGACAGTAGTGATTGCAGCGTGCAACACAAGACTAAAGTCCTAATATGGCGCCATCTAGGTTGGAAAAAAAAAAAAAAATTCAAAGTTTTGAAATGGTAGTCCAAATGATAAACAATAAAAGTAATAAATATTAATTTGGTCTTAGGATGACTGTCTCCCAAATCTTTGGTAGATTTATACAGCCATACTTGTTAAGGTTTGGAGTATGTTTTAAGGCTTCTGTTGATTTCAGGAACAACCTCTCTGACTTGTAGAAGCTTCTGTGAAGTACTTTTGTTTTTTTTTTTTTCCAATTGATCCTGTGTGCAGGGGTATCCAGAGCATGGTCTGCCAGACCCGACTTACCATAGCGAAAGTGTCGGATATATTTTTTGTGTTCACTGAGGCGGATGTCCACATTTCTTCCTGTCTGTCCGTAGTAGGCTTGATGGCAAGAACAGGGCACTTCATAGACACCAGGATGTGATAAAGGGGTGCATTTGTCCTTAGGTGAACGGATGAGAGTTGCTAATTTTTTATAAGGTTTAAATACTGTGCGTAATTGGTGTTTATTAAGCACCCCAGATATCTTTTCAGATGTGCCTTTAATGTATAGGATGGTGATTGTTTTGTTGTAGTCTTCTGTGGTAGATCGAGGGGATTTATGGGTAGCATTGAGTATGTTATCTATTTTACGTGGATTATAACCATTGTTTAAGAAGGTTTGACATAGGTGGGAAAGTTCAGCAGTGAGAGCAATGTTATTGGAACAGATTGCTCTAGCTCTATGGGTTAGTGTTTTTAAGATACCATATTGTTGAGAAGGGTGATGGTGTGATTGTTTGTGTAGGTATCTCCCTGTATGTGTGGGTTTTCTGTAAACAGAAAATGATAAGGAACCTTCTGGAAGACGTGTGATCAGTGTGTCCAAGAAAGGCAGGCAGTCATTGGCTTCTAGTTCCATTGTAAAGTGGATTTTAGGATGCTGGCTATTTAGATGCACTAAAAATGTATTCAATGTGTCTGGGCCATGTGGCCAAATGGCAAACACATTGTCAACATAGCATAGCCAGAGGCTAGGTTTGAGAGTGGCTGTGTTGATAGCTAATTTTTCCAGATGTTCTATGTAGAAGTTGGCTAAGGGGGGAGAAAGAGGTGAACCCATAGCTGTCCCATCTAACTGTTTGTATATTTTCCCTTTCCATGTAAAATAACCTGCCTGTACTGTGAATTTAAATAGTTGGAATATATCTGGGGGAAATTGTGAATTTAGTAAGTTAAGTGTTTCAATCAGTGGTACAGGCCACATGGCCTGTATTCAATGTGTCTGGGCCATGTGGCCCAAATGGCCACATGGCCCAGACACATTGAATACATTTTTAGTGCATCTAAATAGCCAGCATCCTAAAATCCACTTTACAATGGAACGAGAAGCCAATGACTGCCTGCCTTTCTTGGACACACTGATCACACGTCTTCCAGAAGGTTCCTTATCATTTTCTGTTTACAGAAAACCCACACATACAGGGAGATACTTACACAAACAATCACACCATCACCCTTCTCAACAATATGGTATCTTAAAAACACTAACCCATAGAGCTAGAGCAATCTGTTCCAATGACATTGCTCTCACTGCTGAACTTTCTCACCTATGTCAAACCTTCTTAAACAATGGTTATAATCCACGTAAAATAGATAACATACTCAATGCTACCCATAAATCCCCTCGATCTACCACAGAAGACTACAACAAAACAATCACCATCCCATACATTAAAGGCACATCTGAAAAGATACCTAGGGTGCTTAACAAACACCAATTACGCACAGTATTTAAACCTTATAAAAAATTAGCAACTCTCTTCACCTAAGGACAAATGCACCCTTTTATCACATCCTGGTGTCTATGAAGTGCCCTGTTCTTGCCATCAAGCCTACTATGGACAGACAGGAAAAAATGTGGACATCTGCCTCAGTGAACACAAAAAATATATCCGACACTTTCGCTATGGTAAGTCGGGTCTGACAGACCATGCTCTGGATACCCCTGCACACAGGATCAATTGGAAAAAAAACAAACAAAAGTACTTCACAGAAGCTTCTACAAGTCAGAGAGGTTGTTCCTGGAATCAACAGAAGCCTTAAAACATACTCCAAACCTTAACAAGTATGACTGTATAAATCTACCAAAGATTTGGGAGACAGTCTTCCTAAGACCAAATTAATATTTATTACTTTTATTGTTTATCATTTGGACTAACATTTCAAAACTTTGATTTTTTTTTTTTTTTTTTTTTTTTTCCCAACCTAGATGGCGCCATATTAGGACTTTAGTTTTGTGTTGCACGCTGCAATCATTACTGTCCCCACTGTTACACCGGATTGTGGTTGTCTTGCCTGTGTAACAAACTTTGTGTTGTGTGCTCTGAAGATGCTGGATATAATACCAGTGAAATATTAGCTTTTAAGTTAATAAATAGTTATTTTCTTAACCATCTGTGTTCTTTTATACCGTGAAACCTATCATAGCATGTCTGACGAACACATAAGCCTATCCATGAGTATATATATTTTAGTTTTTAAAATTTTATTTTGTTGATTATTTTTAAGGATCGTTATTTTCGCTGTTGTTATTATTTAATTTACTTTATTTATTTATTTTTGGATTTCTGGTCTGGATTTGATACTGTGTGGTTGTTGATTTTATTTATTTATTTTTATGGTGCAAAGACATCAAAGGTCATACTGTGTCAGGACACAGGTCACAGCAGTATATATGATATAGTTCGCCCACAGATTAGAGACCCTTCGACACTTCTGCGCATGTCACAAAAAGGAGAATCCATTCCGATAATAGGGTAATCAATCCGTATTGTGGGATGAGTTGTTTATTATTACACGTCAAAAAATTAACTTCTGTTTTATGATCATTGTAGTTAACTATGTTGCTTGTATAACAGTTGGAAAAATTTACCTATAAAGCATGTGATTTCGCGTGTTGGCAACCAATTTGTACGTCCTTCATTTCTTTCTCCCCTTCAGTATGAATCGACTATTCTTGGCAAGTTTCCAAGTAGAGATCTAAAAAGCGTGGGCATACTATAATTGGTTAGTAAGACAATCACAAGTATCCATGCCCTTGGCAGGACTCGAACCCGCAGTCCCTTGGCTGGAGAGCAGATACATTAACCACTCAGCCAACCAGGCTGGCATATGTTATGTGCTTAGGATACTACAGTGAACATGGCAAATAACTTGGTTATATGCCATGTCCATCCTAGGTAAAAAAAATTCTATTACTTGAGATAGGAAACATATGTGCAACGAATTTCCTTGAAATTTTCTGTATTTTGTTAAATAAGAGTTCTTTAGAACTGCACTTATGAAATAGTTAATCAGGTTTCTATGTGAATTCTTCATGCAAAAGGTTGTAAATAAACCTATTATACAGTAGTATCATAGGCGGGATAAGGGTAGATAAACAAGACTCCTGCTTTGGAGACTAAACATGAAATGTTTTCAAGCCACTTCAGGCTACCACAATTAAACAAAGATAATTTAATTTATCTTCGTTTAATTGAAGACATGTCTGAATTGTTGAAAAGCCAAAACAGTATTGATTTGCCCATCCAGAATGGCATGGGCAAATCAATGCCCATCCAGAATACCATGTATATATGATTTTTCAAACTAAAAAATCTTATTATTTGTATAATTGTATACAAATAAACGTTTGAGGAAATTGATTTAGTAATGTATTTCAAAGATATTATTATTGTGCAGGCACTTCCATGGAGTCCAAAGACTCATTGTGGGAAATCCAAACTGTTCACACAATCTATCATACCTCTCTTTGAACCCATTAACAGACAAATTGCTCAGAACTAACAATGGCAACCCATTAAATTCATTTACCACTCTCCAAGAGAAAAATTTAACCCTCACACTGGGTAATGAGTATGATATGGACATTTTAAGAGGAGAGGTAGAAAAAGCAATAGGACAAGAAAAGAAACAGCAAGAACCCTGGTAATAATAACATCACTGGAGAAATGATTAAATGTGGTGGCAACAGTATGGTTACAGAAATGCACCAACTACGTAATATGGTATGGAAAGAAGGAAAAATGCCAGAAGAGTGTTTGAAATCGATATTAGTGACATTATACAAGAAAGGAAATAAGCTAGAATGTAAAAATTATAGAACAGTTGCCTTGACAAGTCATCTTGGTAAGGTGATGATGATATTGACAGAAAGATTGAGAATACAATTGGAAGCATACCTTGCAGACGAGCAAGCAGGATTTAAAAAATATAGGACTACAATTCAACAGATTTTGACAATGCAATTAATAGCAGAGAAAGCTAAGAAAAAAAACAAAAACATATATACTTGCTTTGTTGATTTTCAGAAAGCATTTGACAGTATTGACCAGAAAGCGACATTAGCAGTGCTAGAATCCTATGGAATTGACGAAAAACTAATAGCTATAGTAAAAGATGTCTTTAAGAATGCAGTTGCAGCAGTTAGAATAGGTGATGATTTGGGGAAATGGTTTAAAACAAGAAGAGGTATTAGCCAGGGGGACACAATGTCACCAAGCATTTTCATTGCACATTTAGAAAGAACAGTGGAGAAATGAAGGAAGATGCAAAAGGAATATCAGTGCATGGGATGAGAATTAACAATTTGAGGTTTGCAGATGACATTGTTATTATTGAAGAATGCTAAAAAGAACTGCAAAAAACATTGAAACTGTTAAATGAGGAAGGGAAAAGATTTGGACTTGTTATGAACTTGGAAAAATCAAAGGCAATGGTATTTGGTGAGAAGAACATGAAACTAAAGATACAAGTGGATGGAATTGATATAGAAAATGTAGAACAATTCACATATTTAGGAAGTAAAATTACATATGAATTGGACTGTAAAAAAGAAATAAAGATCAGGATTGCAAAGAGAAGAACAAATCTGAAGGACATGGATAATATCTGGAAAAGTAAAGTGATCAGCCTGTAAACAAAACTAAGAGTGCTGGAAACATGTATCTTTAGCGGTGTACTGTATGCATCTGAAATGTGGGTAATAAAAAAGGAATCAAGAAAAATAATTTTGGTATTTGAAAGAACTTGTTACAGGAAAATTCTAAGAATAAGATGGGTATAGTCACAAATGAAGATCAGAAGATACAACCAAAGAGGGATCTAATGCAGAAGATTATAAAATGCAAGCTGCAATTATTTGGATACATCTGCAGAATGAGTGAAGACCGGAAGATAAAGACATTCATGTTTGATAATATGGATGGTGTAAACAGAAGAGGTAGACCATACAGAGAATGGATAGACATAAAGGACTGGTGTGGAATGGGTGTACAGAAACTGTAACACTGTGCACTGGACAAAGAAAGGTGGAAGAAGATAGTGAAGGAGGCATCGGACACCAACAGGCATTGAGCCCATAGTTCGTGATGATGACACCCCTATTAACAATGCCTTTACTCAGCTTCCAGATGACCTCTTGTTCTGAATCCTCTAGCCAGTTTCTAAAACATTTCCCCTGCATCAATCCTATAAAATCCTTTAAGTGACATAAACATTTCTCTCATATCCACTCTTTTTTGCCTATCAATCAACTGCAATCCACACATCTTCAATCTCTCCTCATAATTAAATTCCACAGACTACTTACCATCTTTGTAGCTTGCCTCTGAATCTTCTCCATTGTTTCCTCATCCCCAAAAATTCCTGGAGACCAGACCTGAGTACAGTAATCAAGATGTGGAGATATCAAGGCTTTATAAAGAGGAATAACAACTTCCTTATCACTAGTAGACTAGTGTGTCCTTCATGAAGCTGCCTTAGCAGTATGCCCTCTAAACTTTAACTCTCTGCCTACCACAACCCCTAAATCCCTAGCTTCATCTGTTTCCTGGAGTGCAGTTCCATCAATGTAGCACCCAACTTATAACTGATTTATTCCCAAAATGCATAACTTTACATTTTTTCACGTTAAACCGATACCCGTTATCTTTTGCTCATTCTGAAAGCCTATTAAAATAATTGATTTTAATAAATTATCCACTGATTCATTATTACTCTACCTAATTTTGTGTTATCTGCAAACAACTGAATATTTCCTGTGAGATTATTTCCTGCATCATTTATATGCAAACTAAACAGTAGTGTTCCTAGTATGGAATCTTGTGGTACACCACTATATAAGTATCAACTCTGGTAGAGTTTTAAGGGAGTAGAAGGGCAAAATAATTCCGTTGCATAAGGGAGGTTTTAAGACTGCAGGAGCAAATCATAAACCAATCGGTATCTCAGGAGTGGTGGTAAAATTACTGAAAAAATTGGTGGATGAGAACATGATTCTTTATGAGGGACAACATCGCTTTGTTAAGGGTTGGTCTTGCCTTAGTAATTTACTAAAGTTTTATAATAGTGACAGCTGAATTGGATAAAGGAAATGGCTATGTGATAATTCTGCTGGATTTTGCAAAGGCATTTGACAGAATACCACATGGAAATCTGTTATGCAAATTAGAACAAATGGAGATAGATATGGCACTAGTTATGTGGATAAGACGGTGGCTACTAGATAAATATCAAAAAGTAGTATATGAAACAGAAGAATCCAGACAAAAGCAAGTGACTAGTGGTGTGCTGCACAGTTCAGTGCTAAGACCAGTACTGTTTAATTTGTACATAAATGATATAGGAAGAGACCGGAAAGGAAATATTCAGTTGTTTGCTGGTGATGCAAAATGAAGTAGAATAATAGTTAATTAAGGCAATGTGGAGAACTTGCAGGATGATTTAAATAGGCTGTCGGTATGGGCAGAAGATAATCGGTGTCAGTTTAATGTGGAGAAATGTAAAGTTATGCATTTTGGGATAAATAGATTACAAGCTGTTTACCACATTGATGGAAATAGATGAAGCTAGAGATTTAGGGGTAGTGGTAGACAGAGAGTTAAAGTTTAGAGGACATGTTGCGAAGGTAGCTCATAAGATTACTTGGCTGTTGAAGAACACACTGACAATTAGAGATAAGGGAGTTGTTATTCCTTTTTATAAGGCCTTGAAATGTCCACATCTGGATTACTGTGCTCAAGTCTGGTCCCCTGGGACTCAGGGGATGAAGAAGCACTGGAGAGGATTCAGAGGTGAGTACCAAGATGGTAATTGGTCTGTGGAATGTTCCCTATGAAGATAGATTGAGGATGTGTGAATTGCAGAAGTTGGTTGATAGGAGAAAAAGAGGAGATACGATGCAAAGGAAATATTTGAGCACTTGGATAGAGGGGTCACAACAAGAGATTATCCCTGGAAGTTCAATAAAGGGTGTGGTTAGTAGGAGTGTGAGGACTAGATTTTTTGCTTGGAGAGTTATGATTGAGTAGAACAGGTTGCCAGAGTCAGTTGTGAGTGCTTTGTCTGTTAATTGTTAATGGCTTCAAGGAGAGGTATGATAGATTGGGTTTCCTGCATTAAGTCTTTGGACTCCATGGAGTCCAAAGTGTGCCTGTATTATTATAATGATAATAATAATAATACTTTTACTAAAAAACTACGCAATAGCACCTAAAAAGGTAAACAAATTGGATTTTATCTACCACATAGAAAGAGGCATCAGGTCCCTACCTAACAATATAGCAGATTAAATACGACTAGAAACTAGTAATGTCCTGAACACTAAGAAAACAATACAGAACAATCTCACAAAAACAGAACTAGCAGCAATTAAGTCATTAAAAGCCAAACAAAACATAATAATAATGAAATCGGATAAAGGCAATGCCACTGTCGTCCTTGACAGGTCAACATACGTACTTCAAATGAATCAACTAGTAGCCGATAACAATGCATATAAGGTGGTAAATTATAACCCAACAAAAAAGGATAAAACAGAGAAACTACTCAAGTCCGTCACTTCTTGGCCACCAGACACGGTTAAAAAAACTCATCCCCCCCAGAATATATTGGGGCCCGAAAATACACAAACAAAATGTGCCCCTTCGACCAATCATAGAAGGAATAGACAGTCCCAATTACCACTTAGCCAAGAAATTAGCGACAACACTCAAGGAGTTGGTAGGCCATTCTCCCTCCTACATAAAAACACACAACACTTTATAAACAAAATTAAAAACATAACACTCAACAAAGACGACTTATTAGTCAGTTTCGACGTTTCTGCCCTTTTCACTAATGTCCCCATCAATGACACAATTCACCTACTACAGAACAAATTTCTGCCCAACATTACGGCCCTCTTTGCCCACGTACCACAGTCCACTTACTTCTTGTGGCAAAACAAATTTTACCTACAGAAAGAAGGTACAGCTATGGGCTTACCACTATCCCCCCCCAATCGCTAACTTCTACATGGAAACCTTTGAGCAAAGGGCTCTTGATTCCGCCGCACTAAGACCGACAGTCTGGCTTAGATACGTTGACGACGTGTTTGCGATCTGGCCGCATGGGCGACAAACGCTAAACACATTCCTTAGCCACCTGAACAAACAACACGAACGCATACAATTCACCATTGAAATCAAAATTCGCTCCCGTTCTTAGACACACTAGTCACACGTCTTCCTTCAGGCAGTCTATCCTTCACGGTCTACCGAAAATCGACACACACTGGCCAATACATACATGCTAATTCATACCACCACCCATCACAAAAATATGGAGTCATTAACACTCTTAAAAACAGAGCTACAACAATCTGCTCTAACCAGCAAGCCCTAAAACAAGAACTAAAAATCATCAGCGACACATTCATTAATAATAGCTATAACAAAAATACTATTAATAAAATACTCCATAAAACAACAACAAAAACAAATCTAGATTACAGTAAAACCATAGCCATCCCATACATTAAAGGGTTATCTGAAAAAATCAACAGAATCCTACAACATTATAACCTCAGTGCCACCTTTAAACCACCCACTAAACTTAAAACCATATTCAACTCCTCTAAGGATCCTCTCCTCCCGTTAGCACATCCTGGAGTCTATTGCATCTGCTGCATCTGTAACTTACAGTACATTGGTGAAACAGGACGGACAATCCCTATACAAAGACGACTAATTAGTCAGTTTCGACTTTTCTGCCCTTTTCACTAATGACCCCATCAATGACACAATTCGCCTACTACAGAACAAATTTCTGCCTGACATTACGGCCCTCTTCTATGGTGAAGCAGGCTTCTCAGACCATGTGCTCAACACCTTACACCAAATCAACTGGAAAAGCACCCGCTCTTTACGCCACAGAAACCTGGTATGAAAGGAAATTTAAGGAAGCCTGCGAAATCCTGATAAACTACCCAAATATCAACAACAAAGATGGCATGAAAATTCCAAGGATCTGGATGGCACACATTCAGTCTACCTAATATATATGATCCAGCATAAGTCAGAACTCTAGCCAATCTTCCGCTAGTATTAGAAACCATTCCATACCAACTGGCTGTACAAGTATAATCATGATGTTAGTATATGTATTTAGATAGATACCTGTTGTTACGCCCAATGTATTTCTACAACCAACAGATAACACTAATAATAGGACTTTTTTTTTTTTTTTTTTCACCACAGGTCAGGCCAAGAATTGTTGCAGCAGTGTATAGTTGTATGCTCCAGAAGATGACCTTGACATAAAGGTCGAAACGTTGAATGTAGCTTTTAGTTATATTAAACTAAAGTTTTTATTCAAACATGGTAGTTGTCTCCATGATTTTAAAAAATGTATTCGGATCACCGTGTAAGCTTAAAAGAAAGGATAAAGATTTTTTCATTTTTTTTCAGAAAAATCTATTTTCAGTCTAAATGCTGGATTTCTTTGCATTTTTCTATTGATGATGACAGTATTTGTTATGAATTCAGTTTGCTATCATGAAAATTTTGAGCTTTTTCTGGTTGTAATTGTGGTCTTAAAATAGAATTGGTTCTATAGTACTTAGGCCAGGACTTTTCTGTAGTTCAGTGAAGCACATAATTTCATTATCGGTGTTCACTAGTGCACAACTACTGTACTTGCTTTCTAATTGCACATTTCTTTCTAATTCCAACCATGTGGAAAGGCTTATGTGTTCGTCGCACATGTTGAATTGGATTTTAACAGTATTGATGCGAACACAGATTGTTAAGAAAATAACTATTTATTAACTTAAAAGCTAATATTTCACTGGTATTATATCTAGATCTTCAGAGCATGCACAAACAAAGTTTGTTACAATAGCGAGACAACCACAATCCGGTGTAACAGTGGGGCTAGTATAAGTAAATGCAGCGTGCAACACAAAGCTAAAGTCCTAATTAAGCACCATCTAAGTTATTAAAAAAAAAACAGTAGTCCAAAGTTTTGAAAAAAATAATAAATAAATAAAATAAAAATAAGTATTAATTTGGTCTTAAGATGACTGTCTCCCAAATCTTTGGTAGATTTATACAGCCATACTTGTTAAGGTTTGGAGTATGTTTTAAGGCTTCTGTTGATTCCAGGAACAACCTCTCTGACTTGTAGAAGCTTCTGTTAAGTACTTTTGTTTTTTTTTTCCAATTGATCCTGTGTGCCGCGGTATCCTAAGCATGGTCTGCCAGACCTGACTTACCATAGTGAAAGTGCTGGATATATTTTTTGTGTTCACTGAGGCGGATGTCCACAGTCCTTCCTGTCTGTTCGTAGTAGGCTCGATGACATGAAGAGCACTTCATAGACTCCTGGATGTGATAAAGGAGTGAATCTGTCCTTAGATGAATGGATGAGAGTTGCCAATTTCACATAAGGTTTAAATATGATGTGCAGTTGGTGTTTGTTAAGCACCCTAGATATCTTTTGTGATCTGCCTTTAATGTATGGGATGATGGTTTTGTTGTAGTCTTCTGTGGTAGATAATAGGGGAGGAGATTTCTGGGTAGCATTTAGTATTTTATCTATCTTATGGGGATTATAGCCATTGGTCAGGAAGGTGTGATGCAGGTGAGAAAATTCAGCAGTGAGAGCAATGTCATTGGAACAGATTGCTCTAGCTCTATGGGTTAGTGCTTTTAAGATACCATATTGTTGAGAAGGGTGATGGTGTGATTGTTTGTGTAAATATCTCCCTGTATGTGTGGGTTTTCTATAAACCGAGAATGATGAGGAACCTTCTGGAATATGTGTGATCAATGTGTCCAGGAAGGGCAGGCAGTCATTGGCTTCTAGTTCCATTGTAAAGTGGATTTTAGGATGCTGGCTATTTAGATGCACTAAAAATGCATTCAGTGTGTCTGGGCCATGTGACCAGATCGCAAACACATCATCAGCATAACGTAGCCAGAGACTAGGTTTGAGAGTGGCTGTGTTGATAGCTAGCTTTTCCAGATGTTCTGTGTAGAAGTTGGCTAAGGGGGGAGAAAGGGGGGTGGGATCCCATAGCTTCCCCATCCAATTGTTTGTATATTTTCAATTTCCATGTAAAATAACCTGCCTGCACTGTGAATTTAAATAGCTGAAATATATCGGGGGAAATTGTGAATTTAGTAAGTTAAGTGTTTCAGTCAATGGTGAATTAGTGAATAATGAGGTGATATCAAAACTCACCATTAAGTCTGAACTATTTAAGGTATGGTTTTCTAAAATACTTTTTGTAGAATTTTTAACAAAAGAGGGAGAATTGTTTGTTTGTGCAAGTGACTAGTAGTTTGGCTAAATGTTTAGCTAGTTTATATGTAGGACTGTTTATACTATCTACAATAGGGTGTAAAGGTGTACCTTTTTTTGTGGATTTTTGGAGCTTCATATATACTGGGTGTTTTAACGTGAAAGGATTTGAGTCTGTCAACTGTTTCTTTTGGCCAGGAAGCGACTTTGTTCAATAACTTGCGCACCTTATTCTTTTGTGAGTTAGTAGGATCTCGATCTATAATTTGATACGTTGAACTGGTCTTGGAGATGTGCATGCATTTTGCTTTCATATTCTGTTGTATCTATTACTACAGTTGCGTTTCCTTTGTCTGATTTGGTTATTGTAATGTGGTTATTATTACATAGATCTTTTAGAGCCATTATTTCTTTATGTGGGATATTATTTTTGGGAGGCTTAGAATGGATTAGGATATTGGCCACATCTAACCGAATATTATTGGCTATTGCTGGAGGCAGGTCGTAAATCCCACGTTCAACGGAAGCCATTATTTTGGTTTTTGGAACTTCTTTAGGAGTAACTGCAAAATTGTGTCCCCGACTTAGTGCCCTCGTGGCTTCTTTGGTTAAGGTTACCAATGATAAGTTCACAACGATGCCATCTTGATGTAATTGCAGCTGCTGTGTAGCAATGCTTTGCTGGAGGATTTCAAATTTTTTCTGGTGCCGATTTTTAACTTGGCGAATTCTTTAATGGCTGTACAGTTGGCGATTCTATCCAGGATATCCCATAGCTCCTGGTTCAAAATGTTAGATAGTATATCACGTAGTGCAGTATTAGCTTTTAAGTTAATAAATAGTTATTTTCTTAATAATCTGTGTTCGCATCAATACCATTAAAATCCAATTCAACATTCTAATTCCAAATGTCCACATGTGCAATTAGAAGATATATTTTTAGAAATGAGAATTTTCTTGATTAAAATGAACTTACTAAAGACCTGCCACACATAAATATTCTTATAACCTGATATTTGTTATAATTTCAGTGGTAGTATTTAGCTCACAGAATTTGTTAAATGTTGCTCTGCTAGTGATTATAGCTGTTATTAATTTCTGCTTGCCCTAGAAGACAATTGCACATGCACAGCAAAGAGATTCATAGGAAAATGACAGCTAGATTCAGAAAGTGTCGATATTTGAATAAATGACCAATGGATCTTCTTTGAGTGCTATCTCCTATTGGAGGTCGGCAACCACCTCTGTAAATTTTGAGCGATCCTCAGCCACTCTGAACAGGCCCTCAGAACTCATGCCAGTCCATTGTCTGATATCTGCCAGCCATGATTTTCTTCCTCTTTCTAGTATCTTATATTTTTCATTATGAAGTAGATGACCAAGATATGCAGTTTTTCTTCTGTTTATGGTGTCTAAGTTCTCATGATTTTCCTATTTGGTCCATTACTTCCTGATTGGATGATTTTGCTGTCTGTGGGATTTTTAACATTCATCTAGATAACCACATCTCAAAGGCTTCAAGTTTTTTTATTGATGTTGTTTTCAAGGTCCAAGTTTCTGCACCATACAGCAGTACAGACCATACATAGCATTTAATCATCTGTACTCTAAGCTCTAAATTTAAATTGTGGTTACACAGTGTTGACCAATGGATAAATTGTCAAATTAAATAGACAATACTAGAAGGAGATACTCAATAAGCATTCTATTTAAATCTTTGAATAAATGTTAAAGCAAAGTTTTTCTTTCCTTCATCATTTATCCAAGGATAGATTTCAAGGACATAGCTGATAATAAAATGAATTATTCTTATAAATTATTATTGTACAAGCAGTTTCATGCCATCCAAAGACCCAAACTATCCACACAATCTATCATACCTCTCGTTGAATACATTAACAGACAAAACACTCATGAATGAATCTGGCAATCCATTTTGCTCATTCATAACATATACCCTCCACAGCATTTGTTCTAATTTGCGTAACAGAGTTCCATGTGGTATTCTGTCAAATGCCTTTGCAAAATCATCGTGTAGCCATTTCCTTTATCCAACTCAGCTCTATTATAAAAAGTTAGTAAATTACTAAGGCATGACAACCCTTTACAAAGCCATGTTGATCCTCATACAGTATCATATTTTTATGTACCCATTCTTGAATTCTCTTTTTAACTAATTTTTCTAGTACGTTTACCAACACACCTGAGATACTGATTGGTCTATAATTTGCAGTCTTTGAACCTCCTTTATGTAAAGAAATTATTTTGCCTTCTTTCCACTCCTTTGGAACTCTACCAGAACTGAGACTTAAATTAAAGAACCTAGTCAAAGGCATTGCCAGTTCCCTTGCACATTCTTGCTAAACCCAAGCTGATATCCTATCTAATCCCACAGCTGTATTTACATTGAGAGTCTGCAATATCCTAAGAACCTCCAATTCATCCACCTCTGTTCCCACATTAGTGTCTGCCACATAGGTTAAAGCAGTAACCTCACTAGGATGATATACCCTTACAAAGTGGTAACTCAACTATTTTATCCACTTCTGTCTCCTCATGAACATCATCACTCATTAAGGTTAATCTTCCACAGTCATTCTTCCTCTTATTTGCCACATAACAAAAGAATTCTTTGGGATTTCCTTTGGCCTGCTTCGTTAGATTCTTCTCATAATCTGATTTTGCCTTTCTTCCCATGCTGGTCATCTTTTTTTGCCTGAGCCTTGTACTGTTCATGAGTTTCCTGGTCACCTTTCTCTGTGTGTATATACCCTCAACAGCATTTTCTTCTTCTGTAGCTCGTGCTTAATGATATTACTCATCCATCTAACTCCTACCCGATTAATCCTCCTTACCTTAAGTATGCAATTAATATTGCTTCCTCTAGATGACCCTTAACTTTTTCCCATGCACTATTAACATGCTTACCCTGCAGTATTTTATGCCATGGCACAGATTTAAGCTCTTTCTAAGCATGTCATAATCACTTCCCACAAATACCCCTTCTTAATAGAATATTTATTATGTTATACAATCTCCAAGTCAAGACTGCATGGTTACTTTCACCAATTGGAGGCAATGTTTTCACTTTGGTTATGGATATGGATAGCTATTCTGATTCTATGACCAGGTCCAGTACTCTCCCATCCCTAGTTCCCTCCATCACATGCTGCCTTAAGTTATTATCTTTTAGTAGGTGTATGAATTCTGTTTCCTTTCTGCTATGCGATTCTTTCTTCCTTCCGGTCTGTATCTCCATAGTTGAAGTCCCTCATAATAATCACTCAACCTGTACTCATTGTACTAATTTGGCAATGCATGTCTTCCAGATCATCTGTGGAACTCTGGCCTATAGCAACAACCAACTGTATATTTTGTCTTACTGGTACCAGATTGCTTCAAATGAATAGCCACCCTCCCACTTGTCACATATTCTTTTAGGCTGCAATTCATCTGCTATCATCAGCAGTCCCCCCCCCCATCTTCTTTATCTGCCCTTGAAAATACTAAACCCTTCACATTCAATTCCTGTAACTACATCATCTGCTGTTAGCCAAGTCTTACTAATGCCTATAACTTTTGGAGAGGTTGCACTAACCAATGCCCAAAACTCTTCCCTTTTGTTCCTGATACTTCTGACATTAGTATATGGAAACTGCAGCATCTCCTTAGTCCCCCACCCACCTTTACTTTCTGAATTGGCTACCCTATTCAGTATTTTTGCTTGAGTGACTAAATTCCTCACTTTGTCATTCTCATACTCACTCACTTCATGGGTGTCTTCAACAAACTCACCTGCTTCCTCCCTAATTGCTTAAGTTTCCCTGAATTTGTACTTCAACATGCTTGTTGAACAAAACTCTCCAATAAATATGACAAATGATAATTGACACTGGGTTTAATAGGTTGTGATAATCTAGACCAACCAATAAATGTGTTGTTTAATTTTTAACATTATGAGTATATTCTCAATACCTAATTATCTTAAATTAGGGGCCCACCAAAATGATTCCAATTAGGTCTCATTTTGTACTACCACGACTAATTACAACAAAGGAAATTACTGAAAATATAACAAAAACAAACACAGAAAATGATATTTGAACTCTAGAGCAAATTTTATATATATATATATATATATGTTAAAGATACCAAGCTATTTTAAACCTGGTTTTACTCCATTTCCCAAGTAAGTAAACAGACAAACAAGTCAAGTTTGTGCCTGCAAATGTTGCAAGTCAAGCTGATCCTGCACTTGCAACACTTGCAGGTGCAAACTTGACTTGTTTGTCTGTTTGCTTACTTGGGAAATGGAGTAAAACCATTTTTAAAATAGCTTGGTATCTTTAACATTTATTATACCCAAGGTAAAATACTTTCTACATATATATATATATATATATATATATATATATATATGTAGAAAACAAGTGCAGGTACAAACAAGTCAAGTTTGTGCCTGCAAATGTTGCAAGTCAAGCTGATCCTGCACTTGCAACACTTGCAGGTGCAAACTTGACTTGTTTGTCTGTTTGCTTACTTGGGAAATGGAGTAAAACCATTTTTAAAATAGCTTGGTATCTTTAACATTTATTATACCCAAGGTAAAATACTTTCTACATATATATATATATATATATATATATATATAAACTTTAAAAAAAATTGAAATAAAAATATGTTAGCCCATCCATGGTACTAATATATGATAGGTTCCCAACCCTTTGTTTGTAGGAGTCACATAAACACCTTCTAGGTGACTGTCAACTTGCTCCTTCATCACTGTTTGGTTCTACTGGTATATCTTATGTATATAGTATTTAATTTGAATGAATGAAAAGAAAGATAGCATATTGTCTTTTATACCCAAAATGTTTTATTAATATAATTCTTAATTTTCAAACTGTTAAAGGATATTTGAGCTCAGATCCAGTTATATATTTCTGCACATATCATTTTGCGATAGTTTATTTAGAAAATCATCATAAAAATAATATATTCAAGTTTATTAAAATGAAACTCTTGGTATGTTGTTCATGTTGCTTACTTGGTTTAATGAATGAATAGTTAGTATCAACACTTTCAAATCAGTGTATTTGAATCTCACTGTGACATGAATGTTTGTAGAAATGTAGGTAGTACATGGTTTTCATCACTCATTTCTTACCATTAGATCCTGAAATGACTTGAAAACTACCTTGTTTATCTCTACAGGTGGGTAAACTGGATTTCTTAACCTTTAGTCCACCTGTTGTACTCAATATACAATAGGTTTAAAACCATTTTTAGTTGGTGGTATTTATATAAATGTGTATAATTCTGAAACAGGAGTTTTAGAATATTACTGTAAAGTTCTCGTTGTTATTAATGCCACTATTAACTTTGCAAAATGTGTATGTTTTGCTTTGCACAGATGAAATCCAAATCAACATCAATTCCTAATATGTACAATTGTGTGTTGTACAGCATACTCTGATAGCACTATATAATTAAGTTTATAGTGAATTTTTTAAGCACATCTGTATTGCATGCTTACCTTTCGATGGGAAACGACCTGAGTTCAATTTTTGTCATGTGGGAAGGATATGTGTATAGGTTTCTCAGTAACAGGCTCACCCTGCTACTGAGAAGAACTCTCAGCGTTGGCTCTACCCTGTGGCAGTCTCACCCTACTACCGAGCTGAGCCGCTCATTTGCTCATATGTCATCTAAGGGGTAACAGAAACAGCCGAGCCTCAGTTACAACTTTACTAAAGCATTGTCATTCATCACCCAAGCTTCCAACCAGTTTTGACCTTTATTGAGGTCTCATCAGTGGGAGCCAGGCCCAGAGGTAGTGATGCTAAGGTGAAAGCAATAGAGAAGTCATATTTACCAAATGAGTTGCCAAAAGGTGTCTCAACTTATTATTAAATTACTCTGGAGAAAGATGTTGGAAGTTTTTCTCCACTTGGTTAGACTATAATAAATTTAGTTTAATCCTTTATCCAAGTGTAAGCAAACAAAGTTTGCTTACACTTGGATAAAGGATTAAACACGAGTTGCCTCAGTCCTGAAGTAACTTCAGGACTGAGGCAACTTGTGGTAAAGGTGGAGACCAAGCTCTCATCACTATTTGTCTTAGTATCTCCCATAATGCAATGTACATCTCCTTGCAGACAGTGGCCCTTCTCTTAATGCTATGCATTAAGGGAAGAGCCACTACCCAGACCGGTTTTTACCTTTATTGAGTTTTCGTCAGTGGGAGCCAGACCCAGAGGTGGTAATACTAAGGTGGAAGCAATGGAGAAGTCATATTTACCTATACCAGTTGCCAAAAGGTGTCTCACCTTATTTACTCTGGATTTAGAGAAAGATGTTGGAAGTTTTTTTTTTTTTACTTGGTTAGACTTGGAGAGCTTAGTCCACCTTTACCATGAGTTGCCTCGGTCCTGAAGTTACTTCAGGCACAAGCTTTGTTTGCTTACACTTGGATAAAGGATTAAACTAAATTTACCAAGTTTTTTGAAATCTGAGAATACCAAACTAATATGTTTTTCTGTCAGGAAAGGCTAAGAATAAGTGTCAGTCCAAGAAGAGAAACCTGATCTTGATTATGTTAAGCATTATGAAAGGTAAGAAGAAGAAGAAGAACCAGTTCTATTGATGCTTTTTTGCAAGTAAAAAAGACAAACTGTGTATGAAAGCACTGAAGGTGATTGACATGGACGAATAACCTCATTGAAGGATGATTTGAGATATCAGTGTTTAAGGTACTGGTTTTAGATGACCTTGATGCTTAATGCATTTGAACATTGCAAGGTTTATCAGATGAGAGAAGTGGACTGTGTTATCAGTACCAACACTATGGATGAGGTTTGAGGTCAGTGAGAGAAATCTGATATATGAGAAAGAGAATGGGTGAAATAAAAAGCCCTGAGGAACACCTGTATTTGTGGGAAAATTTAAAGAGAGAGAATGCACTGAATGACCGAGAGAATATTTTGATCCAATTAAAAATGCTGGAAGGTAGACCATAAGATGGCAGTTTGCTGAGAAACTTGTGGTGCCATACCCTAGCACAGCATTTCCCAAGTTTTTCCTACGATGGAACACTTCACAAATCCTGAAATTTTCACGGAACACCTTTGTTATTTTGTAATGTATTAATAATTAATTATTGATACATTATAAAATTAATAATCAATTATGGCATAATCATAAAGAGTATTAGTACACTTATGTATATGGTGCGACATGTTGACAAATATAAAATTACATTTAAATCAGTTATCAATCATTAATGAAATCTTGTAGCATATTGTAGTTTCCTCTGGCCAACATCATTAAATTAATTTGTACTGATTTTCATTGACATATCCCATTCTGATCACCAAAAATTTATAACATTATTATAAGTACTTATGAGTGAATGCAGACGTTTTCTCCTGTGTGCTGGTAGTTTTCCCCTCCTTTTGTACATCCTGGAGATCACTCTGTAAGCTGAAGATGGATGAATCACTATCTGTTGTGTCACAAACACCTTCAATAAGAGATTTCTTAACACCAAAATTAAACAAAATCCCTTGTCTCTTATTCATATTAAAATTTAAATCTGTTACTTTTACCTATTACTTTTAAAAAATCACTGCACTACAGTTACGAAACAGGCACTTTCATTCTACAATACGAACTTGCGAATAAAGTATTCAGTATTACTAGATTTGAGAAACAGATACAGACTATCTTGATCTTCAATTTCAGTGGAAAAATTTTCTTTATACTTCTTTCTGATTGGTCACTAACATTTGCAACACGTTATTTCATTCAGTTTTGAGGAACAGAGGATATGCCGCCCATTGTTGCAATCAGCTTGCAGGCAATTTTTATGATCGGTTATAAACAGCGGTATTTCCTTTCCCAAATGTTGAAAGGTTTCGATGTGTGAAAATTAACAATAATTCATGAATGTTTCCATGTTTAAAAATATGCCACTTGGTCACTGACATTTGCTACACAGATGTCATTTCCTTCAGTTTTGAGAAACAGAGGATACGCCGCCCTTTATTATAATTGGCTTGCAGGCAATTTTTATGACCAGTCATAAACAGCAGTATTCCCTTTCCCAAATGTTGAAAGGTTTCGATGTGTGAAAATTAACGATAATTCATGAATACTTCTAAGTTTAAAAATACACGGCTTGGTCACTAACATTTGCTACACAGATGTTATTAGGCGTTCTGGGTGTGAGCTTTTCGACATATTCTCGAATATTATTCTCCTCAGAATATTTCCACTATAAAATATTTATTAATGAAAAATGCTTAGAAAACTAAAATTACAAATTCCAGGAGAACTTCTCACGGAACACCATTTGGGAAACCTTGTCCTAGCAAATGCCTTGAAAATGTCAAATACAACAACACAGGTTTCTCTGAACCCTTTCATGCCACATATCCAGAGATAGGCAATGTAGACAAAAGGATCTGCTAGTCACCAATTAGTTAACAGCTCTCTGTGTTGCAAAAGTTGATTGTTGATAACCCTTTACATTACATTTAATAGCAGCAAGATGCGAGAGGCAATTGTTTGGCTGATTGTTGGCACACAGTTATCTTATTTGGTATTGGCTAAATATATGCTTATTGCTATGCTATTAAGTGGGTGCCAACTGAATGCAGTATAGTATAGAGATGGTAAAGGACAAATACTTGTTCAGGAACTCATCTCTTGAGCAAAATGGACAGGATACCATCAAGACCCAAGCCTTTTTTGGAATCATGGTTGAACACGATTTTTCATGATGCTTTTCTGGCAGAGGCCTCAACAGGCATGTGGTGCAATGTTCCAAGTACATTTACAGTTGATTTGCCTTTGGCATCTGTTCAGGAGTTAGAAGAGAGAGGAATTGATGCCAGGAGATTATCTTTAGTAATAAAGTAATGAAACTTTTATTAGTTTGCAAAAGGTAGCAAAGATGAACCAAGAAAAAAAAAACAGAATATATACCAGTAACTAGGAAAGTTTGTGGCAATGGCCCTTCTCAAATACAAATCAGGTCCTATAAATTTGAAATTGTACATAATTTTACTTACTTGGAACAGAGATAAACTGTAAAAATTGCATCAGTGTTGTGATCCAAAATGTGTTCATTCTGCAAATGGATGCAGGAAACACTTACTCACATTCAATCTCATGAAAATAAATGATGATGTATAAAGTACTTATAAGATCAGTATTAACATATGCCTCTGAAACTTGAGTATTATCAAAGACATGAAAGATCACTGTTTATTTGAAAGAAAGGTTCTCAAATGCATATTTGGTGTAGTACAAGAGAATGATGTGTGGACAAAAAGAAATAACCATGAACTCTACAAAAATGAACTAGAAATTATCAAGTACAAGGATCAATTAAATTCGTCTGAATTTGTTATGCTTGTTTCTGATAATAGGAGGGGTTAAAATGTTCATTATAAGTCCAGAAGGGGTGGAGGAGGGTTAGATTGAGATGGAAAGATGGAGTAATCCATCCTTTGATCTCAATCTGTGTCTTCCATTTTTTTTTTTTTATATATATTAAGTCTCTGGAAGTGAGACTAGAGGATTCTAGGAATAAAGAAGGGAGATTGATGAAAGTTATGGCTCACACAGTGTTGTTAGGCAGGTGATGACAGTGAAGTTATAATAGTGCTATCTAGGTGAGAGAGAGATGACATGGCGGGAAGGAAACTATAGATAGACAGAAACTGCACTTCTAAGGCACTTTTTATTGTATTAATCCACCAAGATCTTGGAATCTTCCTTCCAGTCTTTCTCCTGCCAGCCTGGCAAACAGCGCTTGTTTTTATTAATCTTTCCTCTTCCATTTTGTTTAAGTTACCATTCCAGAATGTGTTATCCCTGCTAATACATTCCTGAATGATAACAATGGCAAGGTCTTTCCTAATATCCTCGTTTTTAATATGATATTACCATTGATGCCATCTGTTCACTTCTCTAATCTTTCTCACAACTTATATCTAGTTTCCAGTCTTTGGATGAGTGTTTTATTTCTAACCCAGGTCTGATCCATAAGTTGAAATTGGTAAAATTAAAATCCAGCTAATTTAGTTTTTGATTAATTTCTTTCTTATTTCATATAAATTTATACTCTTGACTTTCTACTATACCAGCATGACTAATTCTGTTTGATATTTTCATATTTAATTTACCATCTTCACTGAAAATTGTGTCTGAATAGCTGAAATGTTTTACTCTTGTTCTCCATTCAGGATGCATAATACCATTAAGCATGAACAACACCAAGAGGTAAAAAAATTATTAAACTTACTAATATTTCACTGGCTATATATCTAGCATCATCAGAACACAATGATATCTGAGACAGGCACACAGCACTAAACTAAGTTAGCTTAGGAACTCTCCCTCATCTATTAAAAACTTCTTGCACTTTAAAACATTAATAGAAAATCTTCAGACAGATTCTAACATCATGGTAAGTTTCAATATCAGCTCACTTTTCACTAATGTATATCTTTCACAGATACCCTTAACTGTGCTAAGCCACATCCCCCCCCCCCCCCCCCCCCCCGACATAATTATTCAAATTCACTATACAGTTGACCCTTGAACAATGTGGGATCGGACTGCATGAAGCCACTTATGTGCAGATTTTTTTTTTTCAATAAATATGCTGTTAAAATTTTTGGAGATTTATGACAATTTGAAAAACTTGCAGATGAACTGCATAACCTAGAAATATCAAAAAAAAAAATTAAGAAAGAGTTAAGTATGTCATGAATTCATGAAAAATATGTAGATACTAGTATATATTTTATCATTTACTACCATAAAATATACACAGATCTATTATAAAATGTTAAGATTTATCAAATCATATGCACACGAACACTTACAGACCGTTCATGGTGCCATTTGCAGTTGAGTGAAATGTAAACAAAAGTAAAGATGCAATATTAAATCATCATTACATAAAATTAACTGTTATTAATTAATTAGTTAAATTTAATTAATTAGAATAAAAATAATTTTGTAATTTATTCATTAGTGTATAGGCTAAGCTACCATGAAGCAATCATATTGATTACAGTAGGCTACCATAAAGCAATCATTGCTGCTGTTTTGTTATAAGTGCATGAATAGTTATACCAGTAAATGTGAATAATTTCTTTATCACTTTATCTTTTCATTTTTGATGTTTAGTGTTAGCAATACCTATAACATGTACAGTGTTTTGTATCATATAAGACTATATTGATGTAGCTATTAACAGATATATGATTCATCTTGTAAACAGACGACGTAAACTTACTGTATCGATAAATACAGTATAGTACTGTAAATGTATTTTCACTTATGATTTTCTTTAATAACATTTTCTTTTCTCTAGCTAACTTTATTGTAAGAATATAGAATATATACATACATATAAATTATGTGTTAATTGGCTGTTTATGTTATCGGTAAGGCTATTGGTTAAGTTTTTGGGGAGTCAAAAGTTATATGCGAATTTTTGAACAATGTGTGTGTGTGTGTGGGGGGGGGGGGATTGGCACCTCTAACCCCTGTGTTGTTCAAGGGTCAACTGTATATGCAGGTTATTTCCTATGGAAAGAAAAAAATATACAAATAGGTAGATGGGACTGCTATGGTTTCCCCTCTTTTCCCATGCCCCAAACCATCTTCCTTATTTCTTCAATTCTAGCAGCTGACTTAAGACTAAGTATTGCTTGATATAATGTCCCATTTACACCATATAACTGTAGTGTTTTGAACAACTTTCCTCTTGGAACCTTATCATATGCCTTTTCCAGAGATACAAAACTTAAATACCTTAAATATTAAAGTATTAAAAAACTGAAGAACTTAAATATTAAAAAATTTAAATCCATGTTATATTCCCAGCTATTTACCCTAAAAGTGAATATCTGATCCTGACAACCTCTATTTAGCCTGAATTCATCTTGTTCTTCAAGTTTCCCAGCCACAATTTTTCTTAGTTGTTTCTCAAATATGCTGGCATAAATCTTACCAGGAAAACTCAGTAGCAAATTACCTCTGTAATTCTCACATTCAGTTTTATTTCTCTTTTTATAGATGAGTACTATGAGAGCTCTACTTCAGTCATCTAGAATTTGATCCTCTGACCAGGCTTTCTGAATTATGCAGTGCTGCCATTGAAAAACGGTTATACTTCTATATTTGACCATTTCAGGTCAAATATCATCTGGTCCTGCTGTCTTTCCATATTTTAAACGTTTGATGGGCTTTTCCATTTCAAGTATATGTTGTACACTGCTTTGAAAGAAGGCAAAGAACCCCCCCCCCCCATGTGCAAGGTGCATCATGCCATGTGACGAGTCACATGTTTGTAGCCGGTATAAATTGAAGGAATATGATGCTCCCAAGTCAGTGCAACTGTGTCTGGGTAAAATAGCTGTGAGAAGGTGACTGATGGAGTTTGAAACAGATGTTGTGATGGAATGCCATGTCACAGGCTTATCTGTTTGGTAAATTGGGCCATCCCAGGTCAACAGTCAGTGATACTATACTGAGATGGAAGCTCATGGAGTTAACTGCAAGTGTTACCTGCAGTGGATGACCGACCACACTCACTGAATGTGACTGTAGGGTGCTATGAAGGATAATATATAAAAACCAGCATTCATTGACCAACATGCTGAATGCAGAATTCTAACACTGGAACACAAATCTGCACAAAAGCATTCGGAACCAAGGCTCACAACATGGGTTTAATGGTAGGACTGCAATATGCAAGCCCCACATTATGCAAACCAACAAGTAGCGTCATCTTCAGTGGTACAAACGGTGTGTATGGTGGGATGTGGAAGCTTGGCAAGCTGTGTTATGGAGAGACAAATCACGCTACACCCTCTATTGAGCAGATGTACCTCTGTGTGTGGCAGATACCCAGGGAACATCTCTTACCAGAATGCATAACCCTAACTGAAATTTGGTAGTAGCAGTGTTATGGTATAGACCTTGTTTGGCCCCGACCTCTGTGGTGCCACGAACATTGAACTTCGAGAGGTATCTGAACATTCTGGACTTTGTGGTGGACCTGACCATTGTTTCTTCTAGCTAGACAATTCACCATGTCATAAGGTTGCTGCTATAACTGCATGGTTTGTGGACATGAATGTCACCACACTTGACTAGCCTTTAAAGAGCCTTAAAAAATGAGGTCCTGGACTGTTATGTAAGCGGAGCATTAGGTGAAGTCAAGAGTTGTCCGCTTACATAACAGTCCAGGACCTCATTACATACCTACAGGAAGAATGGTTAAAAATTCCAATTGAATACTATCATAAGCTTGTAGAAAGTATGCCCTGTAGGATTGCTGCTGTCATCGCAGTGAAAGGAGTTCCTACATCTTATTAAGGTGTACCCCATGGCTGTTTGTTTCTCGCACTATGGTGTCCATTGACTTCTTTCCAAGTAGTGTATATCTGATTGCATTCCTGTTGAGTGTTTTTACCATCATACCATCACTGCTTGTTTCATTTAGCAATCTTTCAAAGTAATTATTCAGACATCAAGAATATCTTTATCTTCATGTTTTATTTCATTATTATTATTATTACATGACACCTCCAGGGAGTCCAAAGACTCATCGAGGGAGGGCACCTACTCCACAACTCTCCGTCTCCACTCAATCCACCAACTACAACCCTCCTCAATTACAATCATCATCTACACCAACACTATCTACCACCGACCACCACCACTATTATTTTCAAAGACAATCAGAAATATCCATGCCCATGGTGGGATTCGAACCCCACAGCCTTTTGGCTGATGAGTGGATACACTAATTACTCGGCCAACCAGGCTGGCAATTATGTTGCATTTATAATCTCTCATTCCTTTTACAGTACTCTTTTCTTTTCTCCGTTTCTAAGCCTTTTCAATAGCTTCCAGAATATTTTGCCACCTTCCTGATATTTGTTTTCTGTGGTCTTACCAAATTCTTCCCAGGACTTTGTTTAGCTAGTTTTACACAGTGTTTTGCTTTCTTACATTTTCTTTGTATTCTTAAAGAACACAAGCTGATTTACTTGCCAGGAACCTTCAGTATTTCTTCTTTTCCTTCACTGCCTTTTTAACTTCTTCAGTTCACCATTCTCATTTTTCTATCTTTGCAGACCACCTCAACACATAGCTTTTATTATTTGGTTTTTAAGTGATGGATATTTAATATTCTCATTACCTATTAGTAAATCTTATCAAATTGAATCCTTCTACTCACTGTATTTAGGTTTTCATTCTCACTATTCCATCACTCACTGGCTATTTCAATTTTTCAAAGCAGTTTTTCAGAGGATCAAAAATAATGAAGAAAGTAATTATTGGTCAACTTCACCACCACCTGAAGCTCACCAATTAATCTTGAACGTCAACCATTTCTGTATTCAAAGCTATTTTGGTAACTCATGAGCATCGTACCAAATCTGGTACAATGACTTACCTGATTTTCAGAGTGTGATCTACCATCTGCTCTTTGCGATTGGATTACCAATTTTCTTGCTCAGTATGTCTTGTTGGATAGTTTACTTTTTTCATATTTCTTCACTAACTGTGTAATATCCCCAAGCACAGTATTTTCTCACTGACCTCACATCCTATCCATAATTTTGTCCAATGACTGTACACTCTGTTTCTTTAATTGAAAAATCTAGTGATGTTTAAATAACTTATCTTCCTATAATAAACCTATAATATTTACCATCCAGCCCTTCTCAGTAAAGTTTGCCAACTCATGGGATAGAGGATGCACATAATTAACATAACTTACTGTATAGCCTCATTTGCTTTGGCATAATTATAACCTTGTTGAGAGGCTTATACGCTGTTTAAACATGATAACTAATATTTAAGGAATTGACAGCGTATACTAGAAATATAAATTAAATAAACTTTAATATATACTTTCCGATATTTCGGCGAACGTCACGTTGCCATCTTCTTGGGAACTTACTAAAAGACACGTGCACACAAGTACTAATAACAGCAAATGAGACTGAAGCTAGGAAGCTAGCGTTTCCTAAAGTCCTGATGGTGCCCCCTGGCGGGCTATATTGGTAGTTCTTGGCCTTTGGGCTGAAGTTCTTCTGATAATTGTTTCCCAAATTTGGGGCAGTCTCATGCATCCAAATTTGTTGAGGTTTGGCATGTTCCTAAGGGCTGAGGCTGATTCCATGAATAGTCTTTCATACTTGAACTTGCTGTGGTGTATGACTGTGGCTTTCTTCCATCTTATTCTGTGGCGAGTATCCAGAGCGTGGTCTGCAAGCCCAGAGTGGCTGTACTGGTGAAATCGGATGTAATCCTTGTGTTCTGAGATTCTGATATTTGCTGTCCTGCCTGTTTGGCCAAAGTAAGACAATTTACAGCTGCAAGGGACCTGGTATACACCAGGTAGGTCTAGGGGGAGTGGTTGGTCTTTAGTGGAGCGGATAAGGGATGCCAATTTTCTATGTGGTCTATAACAAGTGGTTAAGTCATGTTTTCTTAAGATTTTGTTGATTTTTTCTGAGGTGCCTCGGATGTAGGGAATGGTGATGGATTTAGAGTAATCTTTTTTGTGAAGGGGAGGGGGTGGTGGGTTGTGGATCACTGGGTTAAGTATTCTCTGAATTTTTTTTGGGGGGGGTAGCCATTGGCTGAAAAAGTGTCATCTTCAGTGGTTGGTCTTTAGTGGAGCGATCAAGCCCTAACCACTGAACTAAATCACATCCATGACAATTTCTCAGCCAATGGCTACCCCCCCCCCCAAAAAAAAAAAAAAAAAAAAAAAATCCAGAGAATACTTAACCCAGTGATCCACAACCCACCACCCCCTCCCCGTCACAAAAAAGATTACTCTAAATCCATCACCATTCCCTACATCCGAGGCACCTCAGAAAAAATCAACAAAATCTTAAGAAAACACGACTTAACCACTTGTTATAGACCACATAGAAAATTGGCATCCCTTATCCGCTCCACTAAAGACCAACCACTCCCCCTAGACCTACCTGGTGTATACCAGGTCCCTTGCAGCTGTAAATTGTCTTACTTTGGCCAAACAGGCAGGACAGCAAATATCAGAATCTCAGAACACAAGGATTACATCCGATTTCACCAGTACAGCCACTCTGGGCTTGCAGACCACGCTCTGGATACTCGCCACAGAATAAGATGGAAGAAAGCCACAATTATACACCGCAGCAAGTTCAAGTATGAAAGACTATTCATGGAATCAGCCTCGGCCCTTAGGAACATGCCAAACCTCAACAAATTTGGATGCATAAGACTGCCTCAAATTTGGGAAACAATTATCAGAAGAACTTCAGCCCAAAGGCCAAGAACCACCAATATAGCCTGCCAGGGGGCACCACCAGGACTTTAGGAAAACGTTAGCTTCCTAGCTTCAGTTCTCATTTGCTGTGATGTAGTACTTGTGTGCACGTGTCTTTGTAATAAGTTCCCAAGAAGATGGCAACGTGACGTTCGCCGAAATATCGGAACGTATTTATTAAAGTTTATTTAATTTATATTTCTAGTATACGCTGTCAATTCCTTAAATATTAGTTATCATAATTATAACCATCTAATTTTAAGGTGATGATTATTATTGCTATGCATGTTTAATGCAGTGTGGTATGGGCATTTCATGTTTGGTAACATTATGATATATTTTTTGATAAAAATGGTTTGCTTATTAAATGAAGATCAGATAAGTGTTTATGTATACTGTAGTAATTATGATTTATGGTTTTGGTGAAAATTTTATATGGTGTAATTTTTTTTTATTATTTGAGTTATAAGCTATAATTTATTTGTGCTATTAATCACTCTTTTGTTATGTTTTGCTTTTAGTATGAAATGTTTCAGCAATCTAAATCTTTAAGTGTGTTACCAAGTGATAAATTATGCTCTTCATCTGTTAAAAAGCATCACAGTCTTCCCTGTGTACTGGCACCATCAAAATCACAACTGGCTCAGTTGTCTTGCAGTTTAACAAGCATTGAAGAAATGGACAATGAGCAAGATCTTAAAGAAGAAATATATGTACTTAATCTAAAACTTGAAGAAACAGAAGATAGCCTTAATTCTCTAACGAAGGAGAATGAAATGTTAAGGAAACAACTGCAAAAAGAAAAACTTGTGGATACTGTAAGTTTTTAGACCATTTTGATATCCATATTCATTGATTTTCTTTCTCTTCTCTGTAACATGTTTGAGAGGAAGAAAAAATTTTCAGTATATATTTTAAGAATAAAATTTTGCTTAGAAAATTATCCTTGCAACAAATTTTTGTTCTGAATGCTTTCATGGTGGGCATGAAGAACAAAAATAATGGCCGTTAGAAAGGCCTTGTTCAAATTATGCCAAGAATTCAAGAACAGTGACTGACATAATATATTAATTCATAGAATTAGATGCTTTAGTAATAATTTCAATGACTTATGATCTGAAAACATTATATTAGCTCATAATTTTTAATATGAATAAGCACTGATAAATAACTACATTACAGTATTAATAAATACTATTTCTTTAAAATGATTAATTATATTACTCATTAAATAGTGCTTCTAATTTACATCTACAAAATACATTCTGACACACTGTATATACCCTTCATTTTGGCTGACAGATGGATGAAACCATCTGGAACTTCATTCCACATTTTGGTTGTGGTGCATTTTATTGACTTTTGTCCAGTTGCTTTCCTGTATAATGGTAGTTTAATTTTGCTACTCTGTATGTTTAGATATATAGATTATATATTTAGAAATGTATAGCTTAAGCTGGCAGTCACTTAGTGGTCAAAGCCAAATAACTGGGAGGAGATCTTGACATTGCCTTTCATTATTGCAATGAACTAACCAGTGGTTCTGACATAATGTCCAATCCTAACCTTCACGTGGTGTACTCGATTAGTAATTATCTACTAGGTACTAAATGAATGAGGATGGGCTGGCAATTTGGAACTTAGCCAACCAAATTGTACTCTCAGTTGACTTTAAACCAAAAATGCATATGATGGTACAACACAATGAGATTTCATGCTGGTTGTGGGAACACTCAGTTAAAGCCCCTGCTGTTTTCATTGTGGGAAACAGTGCAACCACACAGTTTAAAACCAGTTGGTTTAAAATGAAAAATGCTACTGGAACACGGTCCAACTCAACATGTTAGGTTTATTCTTCTTCTAGAAGAATAAACCTAACATCAGAAGAACAATCAACATAAAGAGTATTAATGACATAATGTCTAATCCTAACCTTCACGTGATGTACTCCATTAGTAATTATCTACTAGGTACTAAATGAATGAGGATGGGCTTGCTGGCCTGGTTGGCCGAGTGGTTAGTGTATCTGCTTTCCAGCCAAAAGGCTGTGGGTTCAAATCCTGCCATGGGCATGGATGTTTGTGATTGTCTGTAAAATAATAGTGGTGATGGTGGTCAGTAGATGGCATTGGTGTAGATGAGACGGTTTGTGGATGAGGTTGAGTGGTGGAGACTGAGAGTTGTAGAGTAGGTGCCCTTCCTTGATGAGTCTTAGGACTCCCTGGAGGTGTCTAATAATAATAATTAATGGAAAGGAAATCAAACTTGCAGAAGAATTGGAAAAGTACCATGTGGACATAATTGGCATTACTGAGACAGAGAAGACAAAAACAGGTGAGATGTTATAAGTATAGGATGTTATTCAGGCAATAATGATCAAAGAAATGAAGAAGTAGTGATAGCATTCAACACCAAATGTAAAAATAACTTCTTGATTGGAAGGCAGTTTCAAGTAGAGTGATATAGGGAAATGAACAATGGACAGTGAAACTGATTTATGTCTATAACACTACAGAAGGTTCTTCTAAGGGAAAAGTGATAGAATTTTTTAAGTCATTAGAAGGGACCACTGACATAAAGAAAATGAAAAAAGTGGTCCTTGTTGGAAATCTAAAGAGCAGAGTGTGAATTGAATCTCACCAGTCATAATAGAACATTTTGGGAAAATTTGGAAAGAAGACCAAAGCTAATAATAATGGTAAGTATTTGCTGAATTTCTACCCAGGACATGGAATAGTCATTCTTAATACCATGTTCTAACATCAACATGTGCACAAGTTCACATGGAAAGAAGACACAAGAAATGAGACAAGTCACGATACACAATTACTTAGTGCTAAGCAGGATAAAAATGGATATTACATTGAAAAGAACATTATGTAAGAAAGTTTTAAAAAGAATTAAACTTAAGCAGCTTTTACAAGTAAACTCTAGACTTGACTATACAAACTTTATTGAAGAAAATTTGAAGAAGTTTGAAAACAAGAACCAAACCCTGGATTCTTAGTGGCAAGCTCTGAAGAAGAAGACATTGATTGATTCAGCTAGGGAGGTAGCTGAAATAATAAATGGTGAAATTGTAAGGATAGAAAAATAAGAACACCATGAATAGAAGAAGTTAAAGATGCAGTTCTAGAAAACAAGAAAGCATACCAAAACAAAAGCATACCGAACTTTTTGAAAATAGAAGAAACCAGTGGTGCCGCCTGTTGTATCTTTTTTTGCTGTCGAAAGCAGCAACCTTTATTAGTGTTGTGTCAACTGTTTATGACATTTGTTTCATTAGAAGATGAGTTATAGTGCCAAGAGTGACAGTGTGTTTTGATGAACGGTCGGAAAATGAGTTTCAAACAGAGAGCTGCAATTGACTTTTGTGTTAAACTTGGCAAAAGTTTTACCAAAACTTATCAAATGCTTCAAAAAGCATATGGTGATGAATGCTTATCCCATACTCAAGTTTACAAGTGATTTAAGCAATTTCAAAGTGGTCGTGAGATGCTTGAGGACTACAAAAAGCTGGGCTGTCCAAAAACTGGACTGAGTGAAGTTAACACCCAAAAAGTGCGTGATTTCTTCAAAAAAAACCCGAAATCGTCCATGAGATTGATTGAAGATGAATTGGGGATTCCAAAATCAGCTGTGTGCAACATTTTGACTGAGAGTTTGCACTTTTTTAGTTTGAGTTTGGGCTAAATTGAATTCGCGATTTGTTCCCCACAAGTTAACTGACGACCAAAAAATTTATCGAATTGAACACTGCAAATATCTCATTAAAACCGTAAGGACTCAAACTTCCTTGAAACAAATGTACTGGTGACAAAACGTGGTGTTTTGAGTATGAGCCCGAAACAAAGCACCAGAGTGCTGAGTGGAGACCACCAGAAGAGGGGCATCCGAAAAAAAGTCACTTGGAGAAGTCAAAAGTAAAGACAATGCTGATTTGTTTCTACGATTCCAAGGGCATTATCCACAAAGAATTCATTACCCCTGGCCAAACGGTCAATGGTGAGTTTTATCTCAAAGTTTTGAAGTGATTGATAGTGACAATTTCTCGCTTACGGCATGAATATCGTGATGCAGGCAGCTGTTCACTTTTGCACGATAATGCATGATCTCATCGTTCGAACACTGTGAGACAGTTTTTGAGCAAAAACCAAGTTTGTGTGTTGGATCACTTGCTGTATTCACCCTGTGACTTAATCAGGTGAAAGGAAAGCGATATAACACCATTGAAAACGTTCAAGTGGCAGTAACCACGACCCTCAACAGTATCCCAAAAACCAATATAAAAAGCTCATTTAATGAATTAATTGACTGTGCCAAATGCTGTATTGAAGCTGAGGGAGAGTATATTGATTGAAATAAATGATTTGAATAATTATAATTGGCCTGGGTTTTATTTTCTATCAAAAGTTCAGTTTCTTTTTGGACAGAGGGTGTATGTGTAAAATTTATTTGTTAAAGAATTTTAACAAATGAATATATAAATAAATATCATCAAATTCCTGACATGTACCCTCCAGGGGTGTACAGGATATTATGATAGTACCTGATATTAGCTTTGCTAGAACATTCCTGGATGCTAACAATGTCAAGTTATTTCCTATTATCCTCGTTTTTAATATGCTATTCCCATTGATGTCGTCTGTTAACACCTTTAATCTTTCTCAGGACTCTCTAGTCTTTGGTCAAGTGTTTTATTTTTAACCCAGCTCTCAGATCCATAAGTTAGAATTGGTTTGAACTCTGTCTTGTATACAGCTAATTTACTGTTTTAACTAATATGTCTATTATTCCATATAACTTTATTCAGTTGACTTCCTACCATACTGGCTTTGTTGATTCTGTTTTCTATTTCCATGTTTAATTTACCGTCTTCACTAAAAATCGTGCCTAGGTAGCTGAAGTGTTTTACTTGATAGCTGAAGTGTTCTATAAGTTCTCCATTCACAGTGCAGTTCATATTTTCAATGAAGAGTCTGTTTCTAAGAAAAAAAAATGGAAGAAAAATGGAAAGTCTGATGCTAAGTGTCACATTAAAAGATACAAAATGAAAAACCTAAATATGAAGGCAGTCTCGTATCGCAGATATCATTCTTTACCACAAGTCTACTAAAATGGAAATGGAACAGACATCTATCCAGAAGAAAAGATGAGCAATAGACCACCATATTAACAAAGTGGATTCCAAAAGAAGTGAAACGAGGCCAAGACATCCTAAAAGAAGATGGGACAATGAACTATCAAAATTTGTTGAAAAAAATTGGTCAACCATTAATAAGAACAGAGAAAGATGGAAAGAGCTGTAGGAGGCCTTCATCCAGCAGTGGACTGAAAATGGCTGAAAAGGAGAGGAAGAATGTTTGTGTGTTTTGGTCTACAGTTCACATCTGAGAGCTGCTCAACTTTTATTTGCTTTTAAACTTTCTTATATGATCTTCTTTTCAATATGAAATTCAGTTTTATTCTGCTCAAGACTAAATGGTGATCACTTCCAATTTCAAATCCTCTGCACTCTAGTGTCCTTCACCAGTGAGAAAACATCACTATCAACAATAACATAGTCAATGAGACTTTTCATATTCCTTGCCTCTTCTCTCCATGTGAATTTGTGCACATTTTTATATCAGAACATTGTGTTAGTAATAACCAGTCAATGTGCTGAACTGAAATCCAACAGGTATTTGCCATTATTATTAGCTTAGCTCTTTCCTTCAAATTTTCCTAAAATATTTCTGTATGTGTGACAATCATTTCCTACTCTGCTATTTGGATCCCCAACAAGGACCAACTTTTCTTTTTTCATTGTGTCAGTTGCTTTCTCTAAAGCTTCAAAAAATTCCTCCACTTCTTACTTAGTAGAACCTTCTGCAGGTCCATAGTCACAAATAAGTCTTATTGTCCAGTTTCCATTCGATATTTGCCTGCATCACTCTACTTGATATTGCTTGCCATTCAAGATGATTAGCCTTGCATTTAGTTTTGAATACTATAGCCACTCCTTTTCCCCTGATTGTTATTGCCTGAATATTACCTTTTGTATTTATTGCTCAGAAAGATCTTACCAGTTTTTTTTTTTTGTTGTTGTTTTGTTTTGTTTCAGTCACCCCTATTATGTCGATCTGATAATAATCTAATTCCTCAGTCAGCTCCATTTCTTTGCCATTTAGGCCTTTTATGTTGTTCTTACTGATCTTGAAATCTGGTGATGTTGGGTTGGGATGTGTTTCAGGATTTGTTCCAATAGCTGACTTTTCACTATTCACCCTGGTTCCCGGACGAAAACATGGGGACCTTGTTTAACTAGCCGGCATGAAATTCTGTCATGTTGTACCATCATTTTATATTGTGATTTAAGCCAATAAGAATATAATTTGTCAGCTAAATCTCAAATCAGCTCGTTTGTTCTGTATCCAGGATACCTAACATTAGCTCAGAAGACCTGGTCGGTTCTCTGCATTCCTTTAAAGGCTATGTGGAGGTCTCTTCTCAGTTATACAGCTTTGATCCCTAAGTACCCCCCAAAAAATAATTAAATATCAGGAATGTGCAAAATGTTCTGGAGACTATTGAAAAAGCTTAAAGATGGAGGAAAGAGTGTTAAAAGGAATCAAAGATGATAAAAGTGACAAGAAAACTGAATATAAGTATATTTGAGATGTGTGGAGTAATTACTTTGAAAGACTATTAAATGAAACAGGCAGTGACAAAACCATACTAAAATATTTTCAAGAGGAATGCAAAGTGGAGTACATATCAATACTTGAGATAGAAAAAGCCATGTGAACCTTGAAATGTGGAAAAGTAGCATATTCAACGAGAAATGCTAAAATATGGAGGTATAAAAGTTTTACATAATTTAGAGGACCTAGTCAGAAAGTTGAATTCCAAATGATTGCATTAGAATTCTAATAGTTCCTGTCTATAAAAATGGCACTAAAGCTGAATGTGAGAATTACAGAGGAATTTCTTTTCTAAGTGTTCCAGGTAAGATTTATGCAACCGTACTTGAAAATCAGTTTATGGAGGTGAAACTTGGAGAAGAGCAAGCTGGTTTCAAGACAAATAGAGGTTGTAAGAATCAGATTTCACTTTATGACAATAGTGGAGAAATCATGAGAATATGACAAGGATCTGTAGTGAAGTTTTGTAGATCTGGAAAAGACTTATGAGAAGGTGCCGAGACAAGCTTTCCAAATGACTACAATTATATGGGGTAAACCAAACATTATACAGAGCAATACATAGTCTATATTTAATTTATGTATAGTTAGATACATGTTGATGTAAAATCAGGGGCCAGCCATGGATCACATTATGAAAGAAAATAGCATTAGGCCTGATATTAGAATTGAAGATGTCAAACTTAGCTCTTTGCTTTATGCAGGTGATGTTGTAACTCCTAACCACACCTAGTGCAAATCTCCAGGATTCTCTAAGTAAATTGAATAGCAGCTGTAGCAAATTTGGCATGAAAATCAGCAATAAAAAGACCAAAACTATGAAAATAGGAATGAACATTGAAAACTTATTTCAGTTGCATTCTGAGTGGAGATCCTTTAGAACAAATATTTAGGCACAGCTTTTAGTGAAGATGGCAGGTTAAATCTGTAAATAGACAACAGAATAAACATAGCTGGTATGGGGGGTAGAAAGCCGAATAAATTTATTTGGAATAAGAAAGAAATTAGCCAAAGTACCAGAACAGTTTCAAAACAATTTTAACTTATGGATCTGAGAATTGAATTAGAAATAAAGCACTCAGTCAGAGAATAGAGACCACAGATATGAGGGGTCTGAGAAAAATTAGGGGAGTGAACAGATGGCATCATTGGCAGAATCATATTAAAAGTGAAGACATTAGGAAGTAGCTTGACATTGTTAGCATTCAAGAACGTGTAAGCAGAGCTAATCTAATGTTGCCACTTAAATAGAATGCATGAGGAAAAGTTAGCAAAACAGGTATTTCATGCCAAGATGGCAGGAAAGAAATCTAGAAGACCAAGGGCTAGATAGATTGATTCATTGAGAAGTGTCTCAAAAGCATGAAATGTTAGATAGGGCAGTATTGGAGTGCTGACAAGTGATAGACTAATATGGAGGAAAATTGTTTATAGGAGATTATTAATAATGTAAACTTAATCATGTAGTGCTGTCATAGTGATCTGATCACTCCTTGAGTGTACATATTAGGAAATTGATGATGATAGTTAAAACTGATTATCAGATCAGTTATGAGATGGTGGACATTGGCTAAAGACAGGCAGAACAGGAACATTAAGGGGAAGGTTCTATATTTAGCAGTAAATGGAAAGAGGCTAAAGAAGAAAAAAAGAAGTTCAAGCTGATCAATTAGGTTATTCTTTATAGTATAGATAAGTTTCACCACATTTGTTCTTCTCCACTTGACATCTGTTCATGTAGAGGGGACTTCATTGTGATGCTAGTAGTCCATTTAATTTTTCCTTTTTTTATCATTTACATCCATATTTTTCACTCTATTTTTGAGTCTTTTAATTTATTCTATATGCTACAATCATTGGGATCTACTGCTCTTCTGTTGTTTTTGCATTGCAGTGTGACCTGTGGACACCTGGAAATGATAATCCTAGTTGTGTGCATGTTCTATTTTGGTCTCTGCTTCAGCAATACTGGGCAGACCTGGATGTCTCAACCAGGATCAGCTGGTGGGCTTGCAGTGGTCCACAGTGTTGTATTTAATTTCCTTCCCAATGGTCCAGATATGCCTATTAAAACATTAAACCTTTTCAGAGGGGGTAATATCAAAATGGGTCCTCCTTGATGCTCCATATGAGATTTTGTCTGAATTGAAAAATCAAGGAATGACAGTCGTCACACAGATTCTGATGTTGTTCTTGTACCAACCAGGATTTATCATCCTTACATTTAACTTTCTCATATGTCCAACTTCTTTGAGAGCAGTATTGCTGCCCTCAGACTCTGAATTCTTAATTACATAAAGGCTGCTCCAAGATAGATGTAGCAATTTATAGACCTATTTATAGTATCTCAGGAGTTATAGTTAATAGCCAAAACTGAGTATTATAGTAATATGGTCCTCTATGGGGACCATATTACTATAATACAGAACAGGCTTTGTGAGGGGGGGGGGGTTATCTTGTCTTTTTATTTTATTTTGTTATTTTTATTTTTTATTTATTTTTACCTCTTTCTATATTAGGGACAGTTGAGTTAGATAGGGGAAATGGTAACATCATAATGACATTGCAAAGGCATTTCACAGAACACAGCAAGGCGATATTGATAAGAGGATGGCTGAAGCAAGAGAGCATGGTGGAGTTGTATCAAAGAGTGGGTAGGTGACCAGCGGTTGTAAAAGGGTTGCTGATACTTTTTTGGCACATTAATCCTATTTTGAATAATTTGACAAGGAATATTAGCTTGTGAGAATTAGTTCTCTGAAGTGGTATATTGGTCAATAGGGAAATTACATCAAAAGAAATCATTATTTCATTATCCACCAAATCTGTCTTTAATTTTATCTTTGAAGTTAGTACTGTTTTTAATATAAGAGCTAATGTGGCCAGCAAGATGATTGAAAGACTAAAAAGATGTTTAGAAGACTAGAAAGATATTTAGTAGGAGAGCTGATACAGTCAGCTGTAGGATGTAATTGATAACTATTTTTATGAACTTTAGGATGAATGTAGATATGTGGATAACAAGCATGATGATTATGCAGTTTTTCAGTAGTGGGAGATACTCCATGAATGTACTCAGTAAGGAAACAACTGAATACATTTACATGGAATAACAGAGAAATTAGGCAGTATACTAACCAACAGTTTATAAAGGAGTGTTCAAACAGCTTTAACTTATGGATCTGAGAATTGTGTTAGAAATAAAACAGTTGAACAAAGATTGGAGACTGCAGATATGAATTCTGAGAAAAATTCAGGGAGTAAACAGATGGCATCGATGGCAGAATCGTGAAAAATGATTGAATTATATGATAAGTATTTGACATTGTTCACATTCAGGGATGTGTGAGCAGAGCTAATCTTAGGTGGTATGGTGCATTCTTGTTAAGCAAAACAGGTATTTGATACTATGATGGCAAGAAAAAGACTCAGAGAAAGCCCGTGATCTGGGCAGATTGATGAGTGTCCTAGAAAACAGAAATATATTGATTTGAGATTAGTTATAATGTAAACTTAATCGTACAATACTTTCATAGTACACTGTACATGAGAGAGATTAGTTGCATTATAACTAATCCCAAATATATTGATTTGAGATTAGTTATAATGTAAACTTAATCACGCAATACTTTCATAGTATACTGTATACCCTTTAAGATACATATCAGTAATTCGATGACGATTTGCTTTATACTGTTTGTGGTTAGAATTACTGAATCTATTTAACAACATGTTTTTGGCATATTCATTCATAATGCATAGAACATAAATACACATATCTACCATTATTTATTTATATATATATATATATATATATATATATATATCAGTGATGTGTATCCATTTCGGTTGGGTGTGTGCTGTTGTGACTTAAACAATCTGCGCTACAAAATTCACATCAGAGTGGTGGACAATGTGTTTGTTTTAAAATACTGTATATTAGAAAAGAATAATGAAGGAGAATGGTATATTTGAATTACTCAAAGGTGTAAAATTTGGAAGAGGACGAGGCTTACCTCCTTCAACTACAATACTATTTCCCATTGTAAATATGGACAAAAAAGTTATAAATTTATCGAAAATTATATATTTAAAACTTGTCTATATTATTATTATTATTATCTGAGAACTCCAGGGATTCAAGGACTCATCCCTGACATAACTGACGCAATGTTCCAATATAAAAATGTGCACAAATTCACATGGAGAGAAGAGGCAAGGAATAAGAAAAGTCTCATTGACTATGTTGATATTTTATTGTTGACGATCACTATTTAGTCTTGAACAGAATAAAATTGAATTTGATATTGAAAAGAAGAACATATAAGAAAGTTTTAAAGCAAATAAAATTTGAGCAGCTCTACATTATTCAAGAAAAAATGAGAGTTTGAGAACAGGAACCGAACCTTAGAGATTCAGTGGCAAGCCCTGAAGAAAACACTGATTGATTCAGCAAGAGAGGCATGTGGTGAGATTGTCTGCAAGGATAGAAAAATCAGAACTTCATGGTGGACACAGGAAGTTAAAGAGGCAGTGAAGGAGAAGAAGAAAGCATATCAAAACTCCCAAGCAAATAAGTCAGCTTGTGCTCTTAGAGAATACAGAGACAAATGTAAGGAAGCTAAACACTGATTAAAACTAGCTAAACAGAAGTCATGGGAAGACTTTGGTAAGAACATAAAAAATAAATATCAAGAAGATGGCAAGATATTTTGGAGATTGTTGAAGAAACTCAGAAATGGAGGAAAGAGTGCTGTAAAAGGAATTAGAGATGATAAAGGTGACATGAAAACTGGAGAAAAAGATATCCTTGAAGTATGGAGTAATTACTTCAAAAAATTGCTAAATGAAACAAGCAGTGATAGTGATAGTAGAAAAAGCCATTAAAGGCCAGAAATGTGGTAAGGCAACACGAGTAGATGATATTCGAACAGAAAAGTCTTACACTGGCTGCACTGCATAGTTAAGAAGACCTGGGCAGAGGGACAAATTCCAGTTGATGGGAGTTGACTCTCATACTATCCATATATAAAAATGGAAATAAAACTGAATGTGAGAATTGCAGAAGTATTTCTCTACTGAGTACTGCTTTTAAGATTTATGCAAGTATACTTGAGAAACGGTTGAGAAGGATTGTGGAAGAAAAAGCTGGAGTCAGGCTAAATAGAGGCTATGAGGATCGGATCTTCACTTTACAACACATAGTTGAGAAATCATGGGAAAACAAAGATCTGTATTTAAGTTTTGTAGATCTGGATAAGGCATGTGACTAGATGCCAAAATGAAGCTATTCAATAAGCTACAGTTATATCCTGTCAATGTGGCATTATACCAAGCAATACTTAGTCTTTATTTGAATTGTAAGTAAGCACTTAGAATTGAAGGAATTACAGGAAGATGATTTTATGTTAAATCTTGTGTCAGACAAGGATATACATTATCCCCTCTGTTATTTATTATCTATATGGATCACATTATGAATGAAAGTGGTATTAAACCTGATGTTGTACTTCCAAATAAATCCACCACAATTCTGCAAGATTCCCTGACTAAATTGAATAACTGTTGTAATAGATTTGGTATAAAGGTCAGCCATAATAAGACAAAGACAATGAAAATAGGCAGAAGCATTGAAAATATGAACTGCATCGTGAATGGAGAACCTATGGAACAAGTGAAAAATTTCAGCCACTTTCGCACGATTTTTAGTGAAGATGGTAAATTAAATATGGAAATAGACAACAGAATCAACAAAGCTGGTAATGTAGGAAGTTGTATGAATAAATTTATATGGAATAAGAGAGAAATTAGTCAAAACCAAATTAGCTGCATACAAGACAGTGTTCAAACCAATTTTAACTTATGGATCTGAGAGCTACATCAGAACTAAAACACTAGACCAAAGACTAGAGACCACTGATATGAGAGTCCTTAGAAAGATTAGGCCCATGAACAGATGGCATTATCATTATTAAAAATGAGGATATTAGGAAAGAGATTGACATTGTCAGCATCCAAAAATGTTTTTGCTGAGCTAATTTCAGGTGGTATGATAAATTTAGTTTGATCCTTTATCCAAGTGTGTGCAAACAAAATTTGCGCCTGAAAGTATCTTCAGGACTGGGGTAAAGTGGTACAACACCAGGCAACTCCTTGCAAAGGTGGAGAAAGCTACCAACATTCCTATCTCAGTATCTCCCATAATGCAAAACACATCTCCTTGTGGATATGTATAAAGTTATGCAATAAGGAAAGGGCCACTATCCAGACTAGTTTCAACCTTTATTGAGGTTTCTTCAGTGGGAGCCAGGCTCAAGTGGAGATACCAAGGTCATCTCCTCCTATAGGAGCTGCCAAACGGTGTGCCACCTTTTTATTAAATTACTGTGGATTTAGAGAAAGATGTTGAAAGTTTATTTTTCACTTGGTCAGACTATAATAAATTTAGTTTGATCCTTTATCCAAGTGTGTGCAAACAGAGTTTGCACCTGAAAGTATCTTCAGGACTTGGGTAAAGTGGTACAACACTGGGCAACTCTTTGCAAAGGTGGAGCAAGCTACCCACAGTCCTATCTCAGTATCTCTCATAATGCAAAACACACCTCCTTGTGGATATGTATAATGTTATGCATTAAGGGAAGGGACACTACCTAGACTAGTTTTGACCTAGACTAGTTTCGACCTTTATTGAGGTCTCTTCAGTGGGAGCCAGGCCCAAGTGGAGATACTAAGGCAAAAGCATTAGCAAGGTCAAAACTAGTCTAGGTAGTGTCCCTTCCCTTAATGCATAACATTATACATATCCGCAAGGAGATGTGTTTTGCATTATTGGAGATACTGAGATAGGACTGTTAGTAGCTTGCTCCACCTTTGCAAGGAGTTGCCCAGTGTTGTACCACTTTACCCCAGTCTTGAAGATACTTTCAGGCGCAAACTCTGTTTGCACACACTTGGATAAAGGATCAAACTAAATTTATTATAGTCTGACCAAGTGAAAAATAAACTTTCAACATCTTTCTCTAAATCCAGAGTAATTTAATAAAAAGATGGCACACCGTTTGGCAGCTCCTATAGGTAAAGATGACCTTGCTAATGCTTCTGCCTTGGTATCTCCGCTTGGGCCTGGCTCCCACTGAAGAGACCTCAATAAAGGTCAAAACTAGTCTGGGTAGTGGCCCTTCCCTTAATGCATAACATTATACATATCCGCAAGGAGATGTGTTTTGCATTATGGGAGATACTGAGATAGGACTGTTGGTAGCTTGCTCCACCTTTGCAAGGAGTTGTCTAGTGTTGTACCACTTTACCCCACTCCTGAAGATACTTTCAGGTGCAAACTTTACTTGCACACACACTTGGATCAAACTAAATTTATTATAGTCTGACCAAGTGAAAAATAAACTTTCAGGTGGTATGGTCATTTGAACAGAATGGGCGAGGAAAGATTAGAAAAACAAGTGTTGTCTGCCAGGTTGGCAGGAAAAAGACACAGATATAAGTGGATTGATATGGTAAAAAGTGCTTTTGAAGCTAGAAATATAAGATCTGATAATGTTGGAGTCTTGACAGGAAAATTGTAGATAGGAAGTTAGTAATGATGTAAATTTTTCATGTATTACTATCATATCCTGTACACCCCTTGAGACATGGCAGGAATTTGATGACGTTGATGATGATATTATTTTTATTGCTGATTTTCATGCAATATGTGTGTTACAGCACTTTTTCAATTTAATTTAGGAATCCTGCAAACTTGTGGATTTATTGAAGAGTTTAACATCATTGTCATATAACATGGTCTATATTGACTCTGTAGTGCAATTAGAAGAATGACTGAACATCACATTCTTCAATTGGAAAAGATCTTAGTTTGATTCTTGTTGTGATGAGAAGAATTTTTATATGGATTGTTCAAGTGAGCTAGCCAATCTCATACGAAGATCATAGGAACCTTTGGTTTTTTATCCCTCATACAGAAAAAATGGGACTTGAGAACACATGCAATTTACAGACAAAAACTGTGCTGGGCAGTAGATGAAGAATTAAGTATGAGAGATAGTTATTTGGTTGTAGTAGAGTTGTGTGCTACTTTTACAAGTAGCTTATCTTGTTGACATGACCAGTTTATTCAAGTTTACTATCAGTGCAGACTATTTCACTTTGCGTAATAAATTATTTCAAGATTATTTCATGGAGCATTTAGAGGATCAGATTTCTGACACTATTTCTCTTCGATCTTGCATTTGACTGTTTCCTGGATGACAGCTGTGCAATCTGGTCTCACTCTGAAACAGAACTACTTCAGTTTCTAGATAAAATTATCTCCATGTATAGTCGCACCAAGTTTGCTATTGAACATGAATTCAATAACAATCTTCTCTTTTTGGATACGTTAATACATCATAACTCTGTTGATAATATTGAATTTTCTGTTTACAGGAAGCCATCCTTTACAGACAAATATACCCACACATCTGCACAGAAAATAGGTATTATCAAAAGCTTTGTACACTGAGCATGTGCAATTTGTTCTTCCGAGTCTCTTCTATTAGAAGAATGAAATAAAATGAAACCTACTCTATTGCTTAATGGATAGCAAGACCTTGTTGCAGAAACTATCTGATAATCATTATCACTCTTCCAGACTACAATCTGATGTTAAAAGAATCAGCATACCTTACCTTAAAGGAACATCTGAACAAATAGCAAGGACCCTTCACAGATATAATTTGTACACCACCTATATTTATTTAGTTATTATTTTTAAATTAATTAACTATACATCTATTCCCACTTCTCTGAACTCTAATAGTGTTTCCTTCTACTGGACAGCTGCAACTGAGACTGGCAATGTTAAATGTATGCTGTATGACTTGTTCTTATATTCAGAATTTAAATGTTGTTAACAGTTTTTCTGTCTTCTCATTGAAAGAAGCTCCTGAAATATTGAGCAAAATTTAAATTATATTTAGTTTCCTCTTACATTGCAAAGCTGTTATTCAAACAATATAGTATGTCTAACAAACATGTCTCTATTAAATAACTAGTAACTTACCTCTACTTCTCTTTATCAACATATGAGTTGATAAAGACAAATGACATGTTTTGCATAGTAGAATAGCATTTAAGTAAAAGTGGGGAAAGTGATTTGGTCATTGCCAGTAACTTTAAACATAACTTTCACTAACTTTTTAAGGGGGAAAAAAAAAAGTAGCCTTCAAAATTTATCTATTTATATATTTTATTTATTTTTTTTTATATCAGTCCTATTTATTTATTTTTTTTGTATCAGTCCTACATATGAGTGATCCAAAGACCTGTAACATGACAGTGCCATGTATGGGCAAGTGGCTAGAAGGAAGAAAGGAATTTGGGCTTTTTTTTTGAATACCTGAATGTTGTAATCAGTGGGGAAAACAATTTAGGGAAGGCTGATTGCTTTGTCTGTATGTGGGATGAAAACTCCAGGAGGGAAAACCTTGCTACTTTTATGAGGTCAGCTAACTCACCTTCAGTTGAATAAGCCCATATGAAGATTCCTTTCGTCACAATGAGAATCGAGATCAGGTGTGTAGGTAATGAAGAAGATCAGAAGTTGGTGTTCAATGAGTTTGGAGTTCTAACTGCATATGGGTGTTGATCAGCAGTTGCTTGTGTTCATATGTGATCAGAGAAAAGTTCAGTGGAATAAAACTCGTAGAAATACTTATAGAAGAGACATAATGCAACAACAGAGCCTATGTGGGAAACAACTAGAGTGAAGAGTCAGTAAGGAAAGGGTCATTAGTTAAATAAATTGATCACTTCTTAAGCAAGCATTTTGAGGGAGGTTTTAGATGCACCCAAATGTGGAACAGTATTCTAAGATTGGGGGAATTAGTATTATAGTGTCAGGAGAAGTATTGTTTGGAACAAAAAAAAGAACACAAAAGCTTTTTTATGGCTATTGGCTTGATGTGCCTGTGCCAGGATAAATTTGATGTGAGAGTTAATCCAAGAAGAGAAAACTAACCTTGGTTGACCTGAAGAAGAAGAATATTATCAAATAATTGAGGGACAGGGAAGCAAGCATAGACTTTCTTCTTGGAAGTGAGATAGGTCACGGTGGCCTGAAAATTCACCAGGTTGTCCCCCCCTCTCAAGAATGGTAGGAAGGTGGGTATATAAAGCATTGGTTAAAGAAGATTACAGTCATAGGAACATATTCACTCAAAGAAGGAAAAAATCTGAAACAGAAGAATTCTATAAAACCTCCAAAAGAACACAAATAAACAAGATTACTTAATCATTGCAGGTGATTTCAATGCTAGAATTGGATCAAATACAGTTGAAGATTTAATAGGCAATTAAGGAGAAAACACCATAAATAAAATGGAAGTGAACTCAGGGAATTTTGGCTTATAATAGCTTGAAAATCACCAACAGCTTCTTTAAACATATATGGGAAGCCAGAGGATATAAAAGCATCATTGACTATATAATAGTGGGTGAAACACTAACGAAGTTGGTAAGAAATTGCAGAGTATACAGAGGATGCAATATTGACTCAGACAACCATTTATTAATCAGTACTATTAAGATCTCAAACCAGAGAAATAGAAACAATACAAGAACACAAAAACAAAAGCAGGAGCAATTTAAGATAGAACTGTTACGGTAAGGTAGTATCAGAGAACTATATCAAAGAAGACTTACAAATAATATAAAGAAAATAAATGAAGATACAGATATAGAAAATGAATGGCAAAACATTAAACAATAAAACAGGCAGCATATGAAAGCATAGGAACAAAACTGCAAAGAAAAAGGAAAGGACTAAGAACCTGGAACCCAGAAATAGAATCTTTAAGAAGAAAGAAAAAGAAATCTACCTTAAATGGTTAAACGACAGAACCATAGGAAATGAAATAGAATATAAAAGAATTAGAGCAATAACAAAAAGAGAAACCAGGAAAATCAGAAGACAGGACTGGGAAAAATTTATATAAAGATTAGAGCATGACATAAATGGACCTCAACTAAAGAGCTATAAAATCATAAAAAAAAATGATTCAAGAAACAAAGATTAATCTACAATTAGAAAGCCTCTCCACAAAAGAATGGACCAATCACTACACCCAGCTTCTAAACAAGTAATAAGTCAAGAAAAAAATGAAGAACCAATACCGTTAAATGATCTAAAGAAAATATTGGAAAAACTAAAAAATAGAAAAGCTACTGGAGAAGATGGAATAAATTCAGAACTATACAAATACAGCTTGAAACCATTTCAGTTACTATTAATTAAATTTCTGAACAGAATATGGGAAGAAGAAACATCCCACAAGATTGGAAGACAGCAATAGTCATAAACATATTCAAAAAAGGAAACAGAAAGGATTGCAGAAACTACAGAGGAATATCCTTATTAAATACATGCTATAAAATATATCTAGATATAATTAAAAGTAAATTAACACCATGGTCTGAGGAAATTATTGGAGAAGAACAATGTGGCTTTAGGAAAGGAAGATCTTGCACAGATCCCACATATACACGCAAACAAATTATAGAAAAAATAATAGAATTTAACCTGCCAATATGGCCTTCTTAGATTATGAGAAAGCATATGATCAAATCAATAAAACAAAATTAATCAATATGCCATATGAATTGAAAGCTCCACTTCAAACCATAAAAGCTATAGCAAATATAATGGAAGAAAGCTATATTAAAATTAATAATTAAACAACCGAAAAAATTAAAACCAATAGCGGTCTCATTCAAGGAAGTGGATTATCACCATTACTCTTCAATATATATATATATATATATATATATATATATATATATATGACAGAATGATCATTGACTCGGTTAACATACATAGTTTTATGAAAAAATTGAATGACTAGAACTGAGATTTAAGTAAAAAGGTTTTAATATAAACACACTACTAGTTTCGGCCTGTAAGTCGCAAAGTCTGCTGGGAAAAATCTACTAACATCTTCCGTTGCAGTGACGAAATAGAGAGAAAAATTGTGGAATCTAGAGAAATCATCTTCAATCCTGTTCATCTAAATAACAACTTAAGCTACAACCTCCCAGATAGTCATTCAGCTGTAATCATGTACTGGTATTCACGTGATGCAGCAAGCACGCACTCTCCCAACAATGCAACAAATGAAAGAACAGCTTCAAATACAACTACAACGTTTTCATGCTAATTATGTATAAAGATTGTCTATGTTGTTCATAGTCTTTTAACCCTCAATGTTTAGTGTTTTTTCTTTTATAATGTCACCTGAAGAAGGCTGTTACAGACTGAAACTAGTAGTGTGTTTATATTAAAACCTTTTTACTTAAATCTCGGTTCTAGTCATTCAATTTTTTCATAAAAAAAATATATATATATAATATATGGAAAAAATTTAAAGAGAATGGAGAAACAACAAAATCGTAGGAATTAAAATAGGAAATAAAGAATTAACCAGCCTATTGTATGCTGACGATCAAGTTATTTTTGCTGAAAATGAAGATGGTAAACCTTAAATGGTTAACGACAGAACCATAGGAAATGAAATAGAATATAAAAGAATTAGACCAATAACAAGAAGAGAAACCAGGAAAATCAGAAGACAAGACTGGGAAAAATTTGTATAAAGAAATTATAGAAATTACAGAAAAATCTATACATATTGAACAAAACAATAAAACAGTATGAGATGAAGATCTCAATAAATAAAATGAAATCAGTAGCATTTCAAGGTAAAGAAATTAAAAGATGCAAACTAGTCTTCACAACAAAGTAGTAGAACAAGTGAACAAATTTAAATATCTAGGAAATTATAAACCCCAATGAAGAAATCGACATTGCATATAAAAAGCAAAAATTCCTAACAGTCATTGGAACTTTATTGAACAGACACTTCAATAAACAGATGTCCAGAACAACCCAAATAAAACTATATAAAATAATAGCCAAACCAATTCTGAAATATGGCAGTGAAACGTGGACTTGGGGAGAATGGGATAATCAAGTGGAAGCAACAGAAAGGAAGTTCATAAGACTGCTCGCAGGCTATAAAAGAATAGACAAGATAAGAAATGAAGAAATAAGAAAACAGTTATCCATAATTAACATAATAGATGACATCACAAAGTATAGAAAGAACTGGAAAAACTACATAGAAAGAATGAATGAGGACAGATGGCCAAATATTGCCTAGAAATATAAACCAAAGGGACACCGATCAAGAGGAAGACCCAGGAGGAGATGGGCAGAAGACTTTTTAAACCCTTGAAAACATTACAGGCAAACCATTGCCTAATACGGGAAGCCAAGAAGAAGAAGAAGAAGAGTTCAAGAATAACGTGAAATGTAGGATACAAGGTTTTGAAAATGATAAAGTGGAGTGGAGACATCAGTAAAGCTATGAATAGGATTGAATGTCAGAGGGGTGGGGGAGAGAAGGTCATTGGTGTATAGGAGGAAGAACACATCCCTGGAGCACATCAGCATTAAATTAAAAATCTGATTAAAGGAAACCATTCACATGACTTGCAATGAATGATTGGAGAGGAAGCTGGCAGTCTGTTCACAGAGAGGAGGAATATTAGTGAGAAGGTCACAATGTCAGACTTAATCAAATGCCTTGAAAATATGAAGAGTCACCACTTGAATTTCTTTAAACTTTTCCATGGCTTGTGTCCAAAAGTGAGTGAAATTGATTAGGAGAGCAAGTGTGGAATGTGGATTGCAGAATTCATTTGATGATCACTAAGCAGTTGACGAGCGTCCAAGAAGTGAAGTAGTTAGGTGTTAATGACTTTTTCCAGTATTTTAGAGAGTATTGAAGTCAGAACAATAGAGTGATAGTTTAATGGATAATTTTTATCTCTTTTTTGGGGAACAGGATGGATGTAACTGGATATAAGCTTGATTCCAAGCAGGTGATAGATGCCAGATGAGCATGGAAACTTCAGCTTGAAGAGGTGATACAAGATGGGTGTGAGTTCTGGAGGACAAACTTTTAGTACAGTTGGAAGATAAAAGTATTACAGCTGTTGAGTATTTTTCTGATGTCCTTGCAAAATTTTAAAGGAAGCATGCTTTGTATAGTTTGTAGAATGGTAGGGAATCTTCCTTGTTTATCTATGTGAGAGTTGGAGGAAAAAAGCAATGCCTAGAAGTCTGCCTTATCCTTAGGACATGTTACCATTTGTGCCATCGAGATGTGAGAGAGAGAGGTGGAATCATGGGAGGAACAAAGTTGCATCCCACAGTCTTGATGAGGTATCAAAAGGCTTGACTGCCATTTGGAGAGTCTGCAAAGTCTCCCCCACCCCACACACACATATTATGAGGTATAGTGTATGCTGTGTGAGTTAGTTAATTATCGACATGGAGTTATTTGATGTCATATAGTCACTCCCGTACCTCATTGGGTTTTGGAGTGAAGCCTTCTGCTAGAAGAAGTGGTAGAGTCACAGATGCCCTTTCCACAAAGAATAAGCAGGACAATCAGAAACATCTGTACCCCTGGCATGATTTGAATTCACAGCCTCTTGGCTGGAGAGCAGATACCACTCAATCCTTAAAACAGCAAAGATACCACTCAGCCAAACAGGCTGCCAGCTGAGTGAGAGATTGGAATTTTCAACTGGAGCTTTTGGATATGTGCTGAATTTTTGGCTTGGCTTGCTTTGATACAGTTAATTGAGAGACAGAATTTGGATAAGAGTTGAGGATTTAGAGTGGAGTGGAGAATAATAAAAGCATTCATCTCAGCAGAATCATTTCTGTTATCAGAGCAAGTTGCTAGAATCAGGAAAGTTGAAGTAGTAATGAAACCACTGAAATGAGGTACAGATGTCCCAAAAGTCATCCCAGTTGACACTATTGCAGTGCTACAGGATACAAGGCTGAGAATTGACTGGGTGAGAGATGATCTGTAGAAAAAGACATGGGCAAGGTTATGGTTAGACTTGCTAAGAAGAGAGCCAACATCAGTGATATATTTGGAGAAGGAGCTGCTTAAGAAAGGTCCAAGATATTTGAATAATGATGAGGATTATCTGAAATTCTGGAGGGTTAGTGAACAATTTGTATTAAATCATTACTAATAGCAAATAGTTTTGTTTCTTTTCTAGCATGGTTTGTAAACTGAGTTACGGGAAGCCAGTCTGAGTTGTGGACATTGAAATAACAAAGGAAAAATATCTCACTGTTAGAGTAATTGGACTGTCTGTGATCAACTTTCAGAGATAGTCAAATAAGGGGAACTAAGAGAGTTTCTCCTGCAAGCTCCTGTACTCAGATTCCCCATCCAGGCACAGCCTGGCAGGGTAAACAGCAACATGATTATTTGTCAGTTGACTGGGAAGCCTCCTGAAGAGTTACCAACAGGCTTAGTTCTATGTACCACCTGGTGACTGGCCTGTGGAAACTACTTTTACAGCTCTACTGTTGAGCGGGGAGGTTACTGGCTTCCTAGTTAAAAAAAAATAATATAGTGTGAAGAGCATGAACAGAGAGGTCATTGCCCTCACTGCATGTAGGAAGAAGGGGTGGGGAAGAAACTGGAAACCCTACTCTAGAGACAAAACATAACAAAGGCTACTTCATGCTCCCCAAAACGTGGTGGTGTTTCACCAGGTGATGAATGACATCTACCGTGAAATTTCCACCAGCTAGGAAGAGTATGTTTCTGAGGTGGCAGTACTCACCTTGTCAGAGAGTCCTGCTTGTGGAAAAAGAATACTACAGGAAGGTGGGGATGACATGACTGGGAGAATCTGCATATTTCATGATCACCCAGCCCTTAATGGTATGATATTTTTATATCGTGAAAATATAAGAGGAAATCTATTTGTAAAAATTATCATAATTTCAGCTGCTGGATAATCTCTAACAACTGATGCGAGGCCTGGAAGTTAGAGAGGGTAGTGGCTGGGAATCACACTGCAAAGAATAGCGAGTTTTAGAAATACCTGCTTCAGCTGGCACAACAATATTATTATTTCTTTTCTCAAAATAGTAAAATGAAGTAATACATTTCTAATACATATGAAATACTCCCTGTGAAAGATTTCAAACTAGTAGAAAATTTGATTTAAAAAAAAATCATCCGTTGCATTTTTGTGCTAATTGTGAATTGGGATTCTTCTGAAATATGAATTTGTGACATTTTAAATAAGTCTCACAGTTGCAAACAAGTAATGCAGTTTAGTGTAATTCATTGTTTATAAAAATTGAGCAAGAATGTATCTATGAATGGCAAGCCACATAGTGGAATTTTGCTAGGAAAAGGGAAGAAAAATGTTAAACTCATGTTGATTTCAATAAATGTTGTTTAAAAATATGTTTGTCATCAATATTTAACATAATTATTTTGTAATCACAGCACTTCATAGATAAACCAGCCAAGTTGAACCATGGGGCAAATATTACTGGCACAATACAACAAGTAAACTGGGGGGGGGGGGAATAAAAATTATTCACTTGAACCCAGATATGAGTTTATATCATTTGATAATTTTTGTCCTAGCTCTCAGAATTTTCACCCAAGGCAAAATATCTCTCCAGCAAAGGAAACATGTCTTCATAGAACTATTAACCTTTCTTTTGTGAGCTACAGTAGCCAAAAGCACTCTATGGGAGAATACTAGTCATGGCTGATTAAGTGGTATTAGTATTTTCCCATGATTGGCACCTCTCTAAAACTCAGTGACAAGAGAGAAGTAATTTTTTAGATTATTTTGAATTTTCCATGAGACACATTAATTACATTTTTGGTCCATCTTAACAGCCAAATGATGGTACATAAATATACCATCATTTTTTATTACGGTTTAAGCCAATAAGAATACAGTTTGGTCAACTAAATCCCAAATTGCCAGCCCATCCTTGTTCATTCAGCATCCCAGTAGATACCTAATAGGGTGCACCACTAGAAGGTGAGGATTGGACATTAGGTCAGAAATATCAAAATTTAGGCCAAGAAATGTAGAGCACCCTGGTTGGTTTTCTGCATTTGTTGAAAGGCTACATGGATGTCTCCTCCCAGTTTTCCAGCTTTGATCCTTAAGCACCCTTGATCAGTAAATTAACTAGTAAAATATGCAAGTCCAAAATCAGTTAATGCCAAAGACATTAACACATATTTGTATTTATGCTCTTGCTCTGGCCTTAGCACTATGCTTTTGTTTAAGAGATACTTGTGCTATGAGAGGTTAGGTTTATTTAATTATTATCTTAATCTTAACACAAAAGACACAAGGAATAAGTAATACTACTTATCATCATCATCATCATCATCAAATTCCTGTCATGTACCCTCAAGGGGTGTACAGGATATGACAGTACTACATGAAAAAATTACATCATTACTAACTTCCTATCTACAATTTTCCTCCAAATCAGTCTGTTACTTGTCAAGACTCCAACATTATCAGATCTTATATTTCTATCGTCTAAGGCACTTTGTACCGTATCAATCCACCTATATCTTGGTCTTCCTCTGGGTCGTTTTCCTGCCAACCTGGCAAAAAACACTTGTTTTGCTAATCTTTCCTCTCCCATTCTATTTAAGTGACCATACCATCTGAGATTAGCTCTGCTAACGCATTCCGGGATGCTGACAATGTCAAGTTCTTTCCTAATATCCTCATTTTTAATATGATATTGCCATTGATGCCATCTGTTCACGCCTCTAATCTTTCTTAGGACTCTCATATCTGCGGTCTCTAGTCTTTGGTAAAGTGTTTTACTTCTGACCCAGCTCTCAGATCCATAAGTTAAAATTGGTTTGAACACAGTCTTGTATACAGCTAATTTAGTGTTCAGACTAATTTCATTCTTATTCCATATGAATTTATTCAATTGACTTCCCACCATACCAGCTTTGCTGATTCTGTTGTCTATTTCTATATTTAGTTTACCATCTTCAGTAAAAATTGTGCCTAAGTAGCTGAAATGTTTTACTTGTTCCACAGGTTCTCCATTCACAACACAGTTGACATTTTCAATGATTCTGACTATTTTCATTGTCTTTGTCTTTTTATTGCTGACCTTCATACCATATCTATTACAACAGCTATTCAATTTAGTCAGAGAATCTTGCAGACTTGTAGCGGATTTATTTAGAAGTATAACATCATGCAGTTCTTACTTTTTCAGATCAAACCATGTTTGTATTCTACTTCGTAATTAACTTTTGTTGCCACTGATGATTGCCTATAATCTTCTGTGGCCTCCTCTTTTTGAGAGGGTTGCAACTAATTACTAGGGAGATAAGACACAAGGTGGTTTCCCATTGTCTTCCTTGCCATAAGTCCCGTGAACACACGACTGCAGCCATGTGTGCTCACCAGACTGGTTTGCTTGTTTTTAGGGATGAAAAACCCAAGTTACTGGGAGAAAAAACTCGGTTAACTCACCTTTAGTTGAAAGAGACCAGATAAAGATGATTCCTCATGTCACTGACGGGAATCAAACCCAGGTCTTTCTGACCAAAGGGATTCATCTATACTGACTGAGCTACAGAGGCTCATGGCCTGTAAAATTCAGGCTGAAATATTGGCCTTGAATAAATAGTATTACTTATTTCTTGTATTTTCCATTGGCACTGTGGTGCTGATTCATGGTACCCACAGTTTCCATAATCCGAACAACCTCAGTCTCTCTTTGCAAGATAAATTTATGTGTATTTTCATGTTCAAAATGAAATGATGCTGATGTTATTATGGGGGGGGGGGGAACTGAATCCATGGCATGTATTCCTTAATTCTGGTGATGAACTTCATTCCTTCCCATCCTCCTTCATGAATAGATATTAATATCAATTTATCAAATCAATTTGGATATGTTTTTGGAGCCTGTGTAGCTCAGTGGAAGTGGCAATTTGCACTCTATGGCACTTGACTGCACGAAGAAAGATTTGTAGTTCAAATCTAGTCGCTGACTACAGGAACATTTTCTAAGCCTTTTCTTGACCAGTTCCAGAGTTAGTCAATCTCTGGTATGGACAAGCAGCTTTTTTCATCCTGTAAACTCAAGGAAATAGGCCATCGAACCCCACACTATTTTCAGACATCAAAAATATCGTGTTAGGGACCATGAGATGGTGGCACTTGCTAGCCACCTTCTTCACTGTGTACTGATTAATTAGTGATAGCCTTGGGCCAGCTATCTCCGATTGGCTACCAGTGGAGATTGAACTGCCCATTCAGTCTCCAAAAGTTGATAGGGCTACAACACCCTCACCTACTCCCTATACGGGAGCAAAAAGGTGTTAGCTGATTCTTTGGATGGGTTGCAGAATATGAAACAGCATATGGTGGAATGTTCACAAAATACTTTTAGTACTTCCCAGAGCCAAAATGCATATTTGAGTAAGAAACCTTTTCATTATCAGTCTTCAAACATTGCCATATAACCTGTCAGATTCAGAGAAGAAAAACTCATGGTGCTGACTTAAAAGGGATGCCTGAGAACTGCATGGGAACAAACTATGCTAACATTCTGGATAATTCTGATAAACCCCTGGCATACCCCCCTTCTTTTCTTGACTTCATTACATCTGTTTGGATTCTCCACACTTGTTAACCTTAAAATGAAAATATTCCTACCTTAGGGTCTATTACTATTTCTCACATTTATGATTGGTATTCAAATTAATTAAATTTTTTTTTCAATAAACTATATTAGCTCAATAAGTTTCTCTATTGTCTTAATTTTCCATATTATCTTCCTATAGGATAGTGAAACATGGCTACTATTACTTTTACTGCCACCAAATATGGAAATTTTTAATGAATTTTTGCTGCATAGAAATAGTGGAGGTATACATTTTTGGTCGTTTTTATAGATATGAAATATAAACCACATATAAAATATGAAATATAAAATATATGAAATATATGAAATATAAACCACACATATGAAATATAAACCACATATTTCATATGAAATATGAAATGTAAACCACAACAGAAGCATTTCTTCCGGCTTAGCACATCATTTCTGCACGTCTAACCACACGATAGATTGGCACAACAGCTCCATGCCATATCTCGATGACGACTACAGGCATCGTGTATTTAAGGAAGCCACAATAGTACTAATAACCGGCGGAAACCTCAACAGAAATCAGGGTATAATTCTCAACAGTTCGTGGAAAAACTTGATCCTCTCTCTCAATCAATCTGAACTACAGCTAGCCAGTAATCACATTACAAGTCTACAACAAACACGCATGCGTGATAATGAATAAGAACAATAAGCCATCTTTGTCACGCGAAACGTGTAACCATAGATACTAGTTTGGTTTACAACGATTTTTATGTTCCTTTTAATTTGCATTTACTTTCATATCTCCGTAATACCTTGAAAAAGCCAGACAGTTTGCTGGCGAAACTGGTAGGTTTTAATAAATGTTTATTTGTAAAATACTGGTCTGTATTAATAAAAGTGTATTTCTAGAAATAGTGGATATTAAAAATTCAACATTATTTCAAAGCCAAACATTTGTAGTAGCTATGAGAGTTTTGTGAATTTGACCAGAGAGCTTATGAGAATATGATCCACAGCATCAGAGTTACCTTATTCTTGTACTACTTAAAAGAACATGACTACTGCCCAAGCACTCATATTTGCCATGTTTTTTTTAAGTGCATTTTGATAAGGTTTTATTAGCCTGACAGATGTTTTGAACTGATTAGTTCTCTTCAGAGATGAGACCAGACAGAAATCTTGAGAGCAAAATCTCCCATTTAATGCTAAAGAAATCAAATGTCAGAGAAATGTGTTTTTAATACATTTCTCTGACATTTGTATTAAAAATACATCAAGACTGATATATAACAATCCTGTTTGGTCCTGTACTATCATGTACCAGACTGGGTGCTGAATCCTCAAATGGTGGAAGTTCTGAATCCTTATAGTGCATTTAGCATGCCCTCAAATAATGTTATTTATGCTGCATGTATGGAGAGTATGGAAGCAGAAACCACTTTTGAAGACCAAACATGAAAGCAACTACTTCAGCTCCAAGTAAGCAAAGCAATGAGATTTCACTAGAAAAACAGTCCTCTATCTACAAGAGCTAGTAGGTATGTTTTTTCAACTAGAAAATATATGCTTTTGGGCTGAAGTACTTGTCAGGTATTTGCAGATTGATTTGTGGAGTGAGAGAGACTACAGGATATATATAATATATACCTGACTATGAAAACATCCAAATGTTTTACATCAGTTATTGAGCTATACTCTTGATCATTTATGTCCACACAGTTAACCTAGTGGCTTTGCGCTTCACAACCATATGTCTGGGGAAGGAGTATCCCAGGTTCGATTCCCGTCGAAGACGTGAGGAATTTGAGGATCTTTCTCAGGCATAGCTAAGTTAGCCGGTCTTGGGCGTGGGCAGTAGAGTTTTTTCTGCCAGTTTCTCTGGCATTTTTCATCCCGCAAGCAGGCAAACTGGCCCCGTGAAGATACGCTTGTACAGTCAAAAATATATTCCCCCCCAGCGGCAGACTAGGTGACCGGTCAGTTGGGAGTGGTACTAACAAGAAGTCGCATCTAAGTAACACGCTGACCCTGCATAGGATGCCGGAATAATGCATAGTGAAAGAAGATTCTTGATCATTTATAATCTTGCTGTATAAAATTTCGAGATTGTACACAAATTGATAAAGCATTAATATTAGTTTTTTCTAAATTATCTTATGAATCATTAGTGGAAGTTTTAAGTAATTAACTTCTCCAGTGTCATATGGTTAATGTTTTTTTTTAATATTTATATTGCACAAAAATTATATATTTTTAGCTTAATATAAGTAAAAAAAAAAACTTGAATTACAGACCATTACAGTGCAGCAGCATAATTTTTGCAATATACCATGAAAAATAGAAATGAGTTATAATTGGTAATTCTTAATAACTTTTTTTAATAGAGTGAGATTCTAGAAACTACAAAAAAAATGGATCAAACTCAAGAGCAAATGCTACAAAGATTAGAAGAGCTTGCAGAATTTCTTGAGCGCCTATTAAAATTTCAAGCAGAGGGAAAACTTGACAGCACTGCATTTACAGAAGAAGAAATATCTGAGATAAAAAAATATTTACTTGAAAGCAAAGAATTGTCTCAGACGCTATCAAAAAGTATTATAGGTAAATTTGTTTATGAAAACTGATTTTATTGTGTGCATTTTTCTTTAGTTCAAGATTATGGTATTATTTCTGATATACTGTTTTTCCTAAATTAAAAAAAAATTGGAAGCATATATAACAATAATTGAAAAAGCAGTCATCATCTATTAATAAAGAAAAATGTACTGAAATTGCCAAGTGGTGTCTATGTCTGTAGTATAACTATTTTTGCTGAAAAAAGCTTATTAGATAGTGGGCTTAAATACCACATCTTGACCCCTGCAATTGGCCTAAAAGTCTAGCATAGGCTAAATGAAAGTACTTGATTGCAGTGGGGACTGTGGAATTTTAAAGGGAGAAAGAACATCATAATTTCTTGTAGGATGGAAGGCAAAAAAATTAGGTGAAATGATATAGTTTTGCCACCTCTGAGAGATACAAAAATGCAACGTTTCACAGTTCATTATTTTATTTGAATAGGTTGCTTATCGTGAAGCATACTTGATGCTATTTATTATTATGATATAGTTACTCGTGTTTATGCTTTAAGGAATATTCAATTCACCATAAATACAGTAATAAAGAACAATAGTGTATTTCACTGGAATACTCATCCATTGTCTTTACCAAACTTAAAAATAACAAAAGATAATTACTAACAGAATCAGACATAAAAACAAGCAGATATTAGATATGTCATGCATTTTAACATATTTTTTGGGGAAAAAAATAAAAATAAAAAATAACAAAAAATTATCAGTAAAAACAAAAATGAAGAGTAAAGAATTGCTTAGATGTTTATTCTTTATGGTAATATTTTCCAAGGGATCACTTAAGGGTCAAAACGAAATGACTGGGAGGAAACTTACCACATCACCTTTTAAGAGATGCAGAGAACTGGACATTAGGTCAGAGACTAGGGTGAGAGACTGACCTAATGTCCAATCATCACTTTCATATGGTCCACCCTGTTAGGTATCCATTGGGTACTGAACGAATGAGGATGGTGGATTGGCTTAAACCACAAATACATATGATGGTGCAACATGATTAGATTTCATGGTGGAGGTGTTGTCTTCCTCAGCTTTAGAGAACCAGGTTGAACAGTGAAAAGTCAGTTGCTGGAACAAACTCAACATCTAGAAGAAGAAGAATAAAACCAATGTCGGATGAACTTAAGATAGGAACCATCAATATAAGGAGTATTAATGGAAAGGAAATCGAATTTGCAGAAGAATTAAAAAAGTACCACATGGATATAATTGGCATTACTGAGACAAAAAAAAGGCAAAAATAGGTGAAATCTTACCAATAATATGTATAGGATGTTATATTCTGGTAATAACTATCCAGGAAAGGAAGGAAGGAGTAATGATAGCATTCAATACCGAACATGAAGATAAGCAACTAAGTAGAAGGCAGTTTCAAGTAGAGTGATGTGGGGAAAATGGACAATAAACCTTATTTGTGCCTGTGGTCCCAAAGAAGGTTCTCCAAGGGAAGAGGTGAAGGAGTTTAGTTTTTTGAGTCCTTTGAACAGGCTTCTGACATAAAGAAAATGGAAAAATGACCCTTGTTGGAGATTTAAAAAAAAGCGGAATAGGAAACAAATCCCAATAGGCATATAGAAATGTTTTTAAGAAAATCAGACATGAAAAGCCTGGTGGTAAATATCTGACTAATTCATATCCTGAATTTCTGCTCAGGATATGAATTAGTCATTACTAACACTGCATTCCAACATAAAAATGTCCACAAATTCGCATGGAGAGAAAACACAAGAAATATGAAAAGCCTGATTGACTCTGTCATTGTGTGGATAGTGATATCTTCATGCTGGTTTAGCATACAAGTGTCCAGAGGATTTGAAATTGAAAGTGATCATCACTTAGTTTTAAGCAAGATAAAAATGAATATCGCTTGAAAATAACACTATCTAAGAAATCATGTTGGAAGCGTAATGGAATGTATACAGCACTTGGAAAGGATTAAAATAGACTTTGATACTTCCAATATTTCGTCTCAGTCACTGCGACATCTTTAGGGATTACAAAAAAACTAATGTAACATATGCTCAAATACCACACAACACTAAGCTAACCACATGGGTGACTCTAAAGTCCTATCTAGGTGGTATGCCCCTCTATGGGCAATTGTAGGTGGCCTAGAATGTAAGGTGGGATCTCTGTTGATGATGATTCTTCTTCTTCTTCTGCAACTTTTCCCACTTAAGTAGGGTCGCTGTTTGTGGTGAGTCTCCTCCACAACTTCCTGTCCTGGGCTGTAGCCACATCCAAGTTCTTCATCCTTAAGTCCTCCTCCACCATCTCCCTCCATCTCTTCTTTGGCCGTCCGTGCTTCCTCTTCCCCTGCACATCCATCTGCATGACCTTTCTTCCCACATACTCTTCCTCCCTCCCTCCTCATCACATAACCAAACCATCTCAACCTTGCCTCCTGTATCTTTGCTCCCGAGTTCGTAACTTTCACCGTTCCTCTTATATAGTCATTTCTCGGATGATCCTTTCTGGTCACACCGCACATCCACCTAAGCATTCTCATCGCCGCTACCTCCATCCTGCTGATGTTATTTTTCCTCAGGGCCACAGTTTCCAAAGCATACGTCATAGCTGGTCTCACTACTGTCCTGTAGATTTTGCCTTTTAGTTTGATCGGCACCCTCTTATCACATAACACTCCAGCCATCTCTCTCCAGTTCCACCATCCTGCTTGTATCCTGCATCCCACTTCCTTCTCCTCACCATCCTCTTTCATTGTTGAACCTAAATATCTAACGTCACTGACCTTGCTGATGACATTTCCTTCCAGCTCCAGATCTGTCTCCTGGCTGCCATCCACTTTGCATCACATATACTCAGTCTTAGTTCTGCTCAGTCTCATACCTCTCTCTCTTCCAATACTTTCCTCCAACTGTCCAGTTTGGCTGCCACTTCTTCTCTTGATTCTACACACAGCACGATGTCATCTACATACAACATAGTCCAAGGCACGTCTTCTCTCACTTCCTCCATTACCACCTCCATCACAATATTAAACAGGAACGGACTTAATGCCGACCCTTGGATCTCTGATGATTAATGTTTCCCAAATTTTCAGAAGTTTAATGCAACTGTATTTATTTAGATTTGATTGATTTCTGAGAGATGCTGCAGATTCTAAAAATAGTCTCTCTTTTTTTGAATTTACTGTGGTGTGTGGTTTTTTCCCAACAGATCCTGTGGGTTGCAACTAAAACATGGTCTGCCAGGCCTGACTGACCATAGTCATGATTGCAGATGTATGACTTGAGACACAAGAAATACGAAAAGCCTGATTGACTCTGTCATTATGTGGATAGTGATATCTTCATTCTGGTGTAGCATACAAGTGTCCAGAGGATTTGAAATTGAAAATAATCATCACTTAGTTTTAAGCAGGATAAAAATGAATATTGCATTTTTAAACCCAGGCACTTTATAACTTTAAAACTTTATAAACTTCAGGCACTGAGTGAGAGAGAGAGGAGGGAGCTGATCTTTGGTAGAATGGATGAGGGCAGCAAGTTTGCGATGGTGCTTAAAGTTGAGCTACTTTTACATGTAAACTGTAGATTCAACTATACAAACATTATTGAAGAAAAAATTTAGCAGTTCAAAAACAAGAACCAATCCCTGGAGTCCCATTGACTAGCCTTGAAGATGACATTAATTGATTCAGCTAGAGAGGTATCTGATGACATTGTAAGTATGGAAAAATAAGAACATCATGTTAGACACAAGATGTTAAAATATCAGTCCTAGACAAAAAGGAAGCATACCATGAGTTCCTAGCAAAAATGTCAGCAAATGCCCTAAAAGAATATAAAGTATGTAAGAAGAACTAAGCTATATTTTTGTAGAAAATAGTTAAACAAAAGTCATGGAGAATACTTCGGTAAGAATGTAGCAAATGAATATCAGGAAGGTGACAAAATGTTCTGGAGGCTATTGAAATGGAGAATAGTAGTAGGAAAACAATCAAAGATTATAAAAGTGACACGAAAACTGAAGATAACGTTATCTTAGATGTTAGGAGATGTGCTTTGCATTATGGGAGATACTAAGGCAATTGATGAGAACTTATACCACCTTTTTCCACAAGTTACCCCAGTCCTGAAAATACTTCAGGCGCAAACTTTGTTTGCTTACACTCAGATAAAGGATTAAAGCAAATATATAATTGGTAGCATAGCCAAGTGAAAAAACTTCCATCAACTTATCTCTAATCCAGAGAAATTTTAATAATGAGGTGTGACACCTTTTGGCAATTGGTATAGGTAAATATGACTTCTCCATTACTTCCACCTTAGTATCACCACCTCTGGGTTTAGCTCCCACTGATGAGACCTCAATAAAGGTCGAAACCGGTCTGGGTAGTGGCCCTTCCCTTAATGCATAGCATTATACATGTCTGCAACGAGATGTGCTTTGCATTATGGGAGATACTAAGGCAAGTGATGAGAACTTATACCACCTTTACCACGAGTTGCCCCAGTCCTGAAAATACTTCAGGACCAAACTTTGTTTGCTTGCACTTGGATAAAGGATTAAACCGAATATATAATTGATACTTTCATTGCTAAAACGTATCCTTTTCCAGTCCTCTTGATCCCGGAACATTGCACTGTAGCTGCTTTTTGCTTGGAAGTTATAAGTGGCTTCATCTTAGGTACACGAGATTTAAAACCCACTTTGTGAAGTCATATCGACATCGTAGATTTAGACACATTTAGAAAGAACTAGATGATCTACATCTAGTTCTTTCCATCTCATGTGAAAATACCTTACACTTCTGAAGCAGTTTTTCTTCACTGTATTCTTCAATCCCCTCTCATTTCTTGATGATGTTATTACCTTCCAACTGCTATTGCAGCGATTATTTTGAAAAGTGGTTATTAGAATACTGTCTCAATATACTACACACACTTGCTCGAGAGCATTTTAATTCCTTAGCTATAAACTGTTGAGTTTGGCCTTCTTTGTGTAGAGATGCTATATGAAATCTCTTAGCTTCTGATATGTCACTCATTCGATCAATGTTTAGCAAATGATTAACTGAAATCCATGGGCAAGCGATTCCTCACACACACACGTCTGTTCTGCAGCTACTGAAATATACGCTATTTCTGTGCTCTCCTCAAAACTAATCAGAATATTCTAATATTTTGAACTATGTTAAAAATTATTCTAATTTTGTGAATGTTTTCAAATAACATTTGAAATTTTACATTTTCATGTGTTTACATTGTTATCATCATTATCAGCCATTGTCGATTCACTACTGGATGAAGGCCTTTCCGAGATTACTCCAAAACTGTCTGTACATGGCTCTCCTTTCCTATGTCACTCCTCTGCAAATCTGATATTATCATCAATCCACCATGATTTAGGTCGGTGTCGTGGTCATTTTTCCTCTTGAGGTGAGGAATCCTATCCAGTACTTCTTTTGTCCATCTTTGATCTTGTCTTCAAACAATATGCCCAGCCCATTGCCACTTCATATGTTTCATTCTTCCTATGATGTCGGAGACTTTGGTTTGATTTCTTATTCATATATTCATTTTGTGATACCAAGAATACTTCTTTCCATACTAAATTGTGCTGTTCTTAGTTTTTGAATTTCCTTTGCATTCAGTGTCCAGGTTTCACAAGCATATGTCAGTATAGGATGAATACATTGATTAAAAACTTTTCCTCTTCAGTCATAATGGTAGTTGGCTTTTGAATATTGAATGTAATTTTCCAAATGCTTTCCACTCAAGCATCACACGCATTTTAATTTCATCCATGATATTTTGTTCCATTGATATCTGTTTTCCTAAGTATATGTAATGATCTACTTGTTAATTTCCTCATTATTATTTCTGGTTGGACATAGCTATTGAACATAACTTGGGTTTTGTACATGGCCAGTTGTTTTGCTAGTAATTTGGAATTCATGGATACGAGTCTGTAATTCATGCGCAGTTGAAGTAAAGATAACTATGTCATCTGCAAAGCGTAAATGGCTTAGATATTTTCCATTTATCTTCAGACCTTTCCCTTCCCAATCAAGAAGTTTGAATATTTCTTCTAGGCACACTGTGAATAATTTTGGAGATATTGTGTCACCCTGTCTTATACTTCTCTGTATTTCCACGGTAGAGATGTTTCCATTGAAATGAATTGCTTCTATGGCATTGGTGTATGTTGATTTAATGGTCCTGATAACCCTGCCTGTTCTTTTGGTTGTGCTAGGTCTAGAATTGCACAAAGCCTATGAGCTAAGACTTTTGTAAACCACTGATAGTAAACTGACAGGTCGGTAGTTTGTCAAGTCTTCAACCTCACCTTTTTTATGTATCAGAATCAGGGTAGCCTTCTTCCATGTTCTTGGTACATCATTTTTCTTCAGGCATAAAGTAAATAGTTTTGCTTAGAGTTTGTAGATTATTTCTCCACCTATTTTTAGAAGTTCAGCTATAACTCCATCCTTGCCTGCAGCTTTTCCATTTTGCAAGCTTTGGATGCTCCACATAACTTCTGGTAGGATCTGTGGTACTTCAGCTGTTTCGTAGTTGTCTTCTTTTTCATTTAATTCATCATCCTGATATAATATTGAGTAAAATTCTTCAACTCTTTTTGCTATAGCATATCTATCTCTGGTGATGGTCCCATCTTGTAATTTGACTACAACCATCCGTTTATTGCTGTTTGGCTTTTTTGAGACTGCGGTTGTTTTCAACAGTTTTTCTTGTTTGTCTTCAACAGGTTTGTTTTCTACTGTTTGTTGTATGATTTTACAGTTGAATTTTCTTATTTCTTCTGTGATTCATTTTCTGATCGTTTTGCACAAATCAATGTATTCAATTTTATTCTGTAGGTTAATCGATTGTTTCATTTCTCTTTGTTTCTTCAGAAATTTTGTTTTGTTTCTGTTCTGTGGTACCAGCTATTTCAAGTGAGCATTGTAGAAGGTTTTGGATAATAGTGTCATTACTTTCTGAGATCAGCATTGTCATCTATAATAAGATGTTTAAATCTATTGTTTAGTTTGTGTTGGAATATATCTTTTTTAATGTTGAGTTTGTGTACATCTATGTTTTGCTTTGATCTTTGAAACATTTTCTTCTTTCTTTCTTTCTTTTTGGCAGTATTTGGATTTTACTGTGTACCATATGATGGTCACTTCCAATGTTTAAGTTGTTTTATAACAGAGCAGTCCTGAAAGATATGTTTCTTACTGAAGATAAAGTCACTTTCACTAGTTTTTCCATTTGGACTTTTCCATGTCCACTTTCTCTGTGTTTTTTCTTGAAAAAGGAATTCATGATATACAGGTTTTCTTTTTCTGCAAATTCTATTAACCTAACTCCTCTGTCGTCTCTCATGCCATATTCAAGATTTCCCATTTCATCTGAATGTTGTATACCAATTCCGGCATTAGTTTCCCATTAATTTTCTGAAATGATGTTTTCCTTTATTGTGGAGTCGGGATACATCATGGTAGAAAGCTTCAATTTCATCGTCAGTATGACTTATTGTTGGTGCATAGACTTGGATGATCTTAAGAGTGTATCTTTTTGAGATTTGAACAGCAGTACTTGCTATTCAATTGGATATACTGTCAAATTCTATTATTTGTTCTTCAGTTTTTTGTTGATCAAGAATCCAACTCCACTGATTCTTTCCTTATTTTGGCCTCTATAGTATAGTATGTCTCCATTTTTTAATTCAAGAATTTCTTCACCATTACGTCTAACTTAACACAGTCCAAGAATGTCCCATTTTAGTCGCTTTAGCTTTAATTCAGTTAGCCGTGCTTCACTGCTCAGAGTCCTACAGTTTAATGTTCCAAGGTCTAGTTTCCAGTGGCAGCATGATCTGGTTACTCGGGGATTTTTAGCACCCTCTGCCTTCATATGTAACTGTCTGCTGCCATAGGTAGTAAAAATCTGGCCTCTGGGGAATGAGGGCCATTTTATTTCTGTCTGATTCATCTTGGTAGGTTAGGCCATAAATTCCCCATGCTGGTCCAGTGTGGATTGGTGAATGGCAATATTTTCACAATGGATCACCAGTCCCAAAACCACTAGTCCATGGCTCTTTGTTCAGATATCCAACAGATGGTAGTCAGTGTTTTCCTCCACCACCACCACCTAGGGGACGCGCTCGGTAGCCTATGGGAGCCCCAAGTAAATAGTTTTGCTAAGAGTTTATAGATTATTTCTCTACCTGTTTTTAGAAGTTCAGCTATAACTCCATCCTCACCTGCAGCTTTCCCATTTTGCAAACTTTGAATGCTTCACATAACTTCTTCTGGTAGAATCTGTGGTACTTCAGCTGTTTCATAGTTGTCTTCCTGGTTATATAATCTATAAAGTACATAGATTTAGGTGATGCTAATTCATATTTGGTACTAATTATTTTCTATGCAATAAATTAGAATTGCAAATCATTCAACACATTTCCTTGATTATTCTAATCTTTTGATTTGGAGGTGTATAGCATCACACCTACTTTATATTTACCAAATAATCAGTGTAAATTAACAGATCAGTTCATGACTTATATTCAACAGCAGCTACTTGTCAGCCCTCCAATACTGTTGTATCTAACATTTCATTCTTCTAAGGCACTTCTGACTAAATCAGTCCAACTAGACCTTGATCTTCCTCTGGAACTACCTTAGATTAGCCCTTCTCACACATCCTTAAATGCAAATGATCAAGTTCCTTCCTAATGTCTTCATTTTTAATATGATTCTGCATCATGCCATCTGTTCAAGCCTCTCATTTTTCTAAGAACTTTTATATCCATGGTCTCTAATCCCTGGTTAAGTGTTTTATTTCTAACCCAACTCAGATCCATAATTAAAAACTGGTTTGAACACTGTCTGTATACCGATAGTTTAGTATAGTGACTAATTTCAATTTTATTCCATATAAATTTATTCATTTGGCTCTGCAGCCATTCCTGATTTGCTTATTCTGTTGTCTATTTCTAGATTTAACTTGCCATCTTCACTAAACACTCTGCCTAAATAGCTGAAATATTTTACTTGTTCTACAGGCTTTTCATATGGAATGCAGTGGAAGTTTTTATATTCCTGCCTATTTTCATAGTTTAAGTCTTTATATTGCTGATTTTCATACCACATTTTTTACAGCAGATATTCAATTTGGTTAGAGAACCCTGAAAGCTTGCATTTAGGAAACCTGAAAACTTGCATTGTGTTTAGGAGTATAATAAAATCTGCATAAAGCAAAGAGCTAAGTTTGATATCCCCAATTGTAATATCAGGGTCAGTACTCTTTCTTTCATGTAATCCATATTGATGACGAATAAGAATGTAGATAATGTGCATCCCATGTCTTACCCCTGATTTTACATTAAACCATCTTCATGTATTTCCTTCAATTCTAACTACTGACATCATCATCATCAAATTCCTGGTATATACCCTCAAGGGGTGTACAGGATATGATAGTACTACATGAAAAATTTACATCATTACTAACTTCTTATCTATTATTTTCCTCCAAATCAGTCTGTTACGTGTCAAGACTCCAATATTATCAGATTTTATATTTCTGTCTTCTAAGGCACTTTTTTACTGTATCAATTCACCTATATCTTGGTGGAAAAAAGTGGATACCGAGTGGGGAAAAAAAACTTCCATCTTTCTCTAAATCCAGAGTAATTTAATAATAAGGTGGTACACCTTTTGGCAATGACTTCTCCATTGCTTCTGCCTTAGTATCACCACTTCTGGGTCCGACTCCCACTGATGAGGCCTCAATAAAGGTCGAAACCGGTCTGGGTTGTGGCCCTTCCCTTAATGATAGCATTATACATGTCTGCAAGGAGATGTGCTTTGCATTATAGGAAATACTGAGACAAGGAGTGATGAGAGCATGGTCCACCTTTACCACGAGTTGCCTCAGTCCTGAAGATATTTCAGGTGCAAACTTTGTTTGCTCACACTTGGATAAAGGATTAAACTAAATTTATTATATCTTGGTGTTCCTCTGGGTCTTCTTCCTGCCAACCTGGCAGAGAATACTTGTTTTGTTAATCTTTCCTCTCCAATTCTGTTTAAGTGACCACCTGAGATTAGCTCTGCTAACACATTCCTGGATGCTGACAATGTCAAGTTCTTTCCTAATATCCTCATTTTTTAATATGATATTGCCATTGATGCCATCTGTTCATGTGCCCTTAATCTTTCTCAGGACTCTCATATCTGTGGTCTCTAGTCTTTGGTCAAGTGTTTTACTTCTGACCCAGCTCTCAGATGCATAAGTTAAAATTGGCTTGAATACTGTCTTTTAGACAGCTAATTTAGTGTTTTGGCTAATTTCACTCTTATTCCATATAAATTTATCCAGTTGACTTCCTACCATATCATCTTTGTTGATTCTGTTGTCTATTTCCATATTTAATTTAACATCTTCACTAAAAATCATGCCTAAGTAGCTGAAATGTTTTACTTGTTCTATAGGTTCTCCATTCATAATGAGTTGCTATTTTCAATGTTTCTGACTATTTTCACTGTTTTTGTCTCTTTAATGTGACCTTCATAATATATCTATTACAACAGTTATATTCAATTTAGTCAGAAAATCTTGCAGACTTGTAGCAGATTTATTTGAAAGTATAACATCATCTGCATAAAACAAAGAGCTGAGATCAATATCTCCAATTTTGATATCAGATTTAATACCACTTTCCTTCATAATGTGATCCATATAGATAATGAATAACAGAGAGGATAACGTACATCTTTGTCTGACTTGCCAGATTTAACATTAATCCACCTTCCTGTACTTCCTTCAATTCTAACTGCTGACTTACAATGCAAATAAAAGACTATGTATTGCTTGGTATAATGCTGCATAGCTTATTGAATAGATTTTCTCTTGGCTCCTTGTCATATGCCTTTTCCAGATCGACAAAACTTAAATACAGATCTTTGTTATATTCCCATGATTTCTCAACTATCTGTCGTAAAGTGAAAATCTGATCCTGACAGCCTCTATTTGGCCTGAATCCAGCTTGTTCTTCACCAAGCTTCTTTTCTACAATCCTTCTCAACCGTTTCTCAAGTATACTTGCATATATCTTAACAGAAACACTAAGTAATGAAGTACCTCTGTAGTTCCCACATTCAGTTTTATTTCCCTTTTTATATATGGGTAGTATGAGAGCTCTACTCCAATCATCTGGAATTCGTCCCTCTGTTCAGGCCTTCTGAACTATGTAGTGCAGCCACTCTAAGACTTTTATACCACCATACTTGAGCATTTCTGGTCGAATATCATCTACTCCTGCTGCCTTTCTGCATTTCAGGCTTTTGATGACTTTTTCTACTTCAAGTATGGATATGTATTCCTGACTGCATGCCTGGTCAGTGTTTTTTACCACTGTGCTGTCATCGCTGCTTGTTTCATTTTGCAGTTTTTCGAAGTAATTACTCCATACATCAAGGATATCTTTTTCTCCAATTTTTTTCATGTCACTTTTACCATCTCTAATTCCTTTTACAGCACTCTTTCCTCCATTTCTGAGTTTCTTCAACAGCCTCCAGAACATTATTATTATTATTATTATTATTATTATTATTATTCATGGTACCTCCAAGGAGTCTGAAGATTCATCGCAGGAGGACACCTACAACTGTCTCAACCACTACACTGAACCCTCTACTACGAATCATCTCCATCAATGCCATCTACCGCCATTTTGCCAATATCTTGCCACTTTGTTGATATTTATTTTCTATGTTCTTACCAAAGTCCTCCTATGACTTTTTTTTAGCTAGTTTTTCACAGTGTTTAGCTTTCTACATTTGTACTATCTAAAAGCACAAACTAACTTATTAGCCAAGAACTTCTTTTGATATGCTTTCTTCTTTTCCTTCACTGTATGTTTAACTTCCTGTATCCACCATGGAGTTCTGATTTTTCTATCCTTGCACACAACCTCACCACATAAATCTCTGGCTGAATTAATCAGTGTTTTCTTCAGAACTTGCCACTGAATCTCCAAGGTTTGGTTCCTGTTCTCAAACTCTTTAATTTTTTCTTTAATCATGTTTTTGTGCATTTTAGTGTACAGTTCACATCTGAGAGCTGCTCAACTTTTATAAGCTTTAAAGCTTTCTTACATTTTCTTTTTTTCAATATGAAATTCAATTTTATCCTGCTCAAGACTAAATGGTGATCACTTCCAGTTTCAAATTCTCTGTACAGTCTGGTGTCCTGCACCAGGGAGAAAGCATCACTATCAACAATAACATAGTCAATGATACTTTTCTTATTCCTTGCCTCTTCTTTCCATGTCAATTTGTGCACATTTTTATGTTGAACATTATGTTAGTAATAACCAGTCCGTGTCCTGAGCAGAAATCCAACAGGAATTTGCTGTTGTTATTAGCTTTGCTCTTTTCTCTAAATTTTCCCAATATATTTTTGTATATCTGACAGTCATTTCCTACTCTGCTATTTAGATCCCCAACAAGGACCAACTTTTCCTTTTTTACTGTGTCAGTTGCTTTCTCTAAAGCCTCAAAAAATTCCTCCACTTCTACCTTAGTAGAACTTTCTGTGGGGCCATAGGCACAAATAAGTCTCATTATCCAGTTACCCATTCTGATATTTGCCCACATCACTCTACTTGATATTGCTTGCCATTCAAGAAGATTAGCCTCATATTTAGTGTTGAATACTATGGCTACTCCTTCTTTTTCTTGATTGTCATTGCCTGAATATAACATTTTGTATTTATTGCTCAGAAAGATCTCACCAGTTTTGGTCTTTTTTGTTTCAGTCACCCTATTATGTCGATCTGATACTTATCTAATTCCTCAGCAGTCTCCATTTCTTTGCCATTCAGGCTTCTTATGTTGATAGTACCAATCTTGAACTCTGGTGATGTTGAGTTGGTGTGTGTTTTAAGATTTGTAGCTGACTTTTTGCTGTTCGCCCTGGTTCCCTGGCAAAAATACGGGGCCTTGTTTATCTGGGTGACACCCTAGCCGGCATGAGATTCTGTCATGTTGTACCATCATTTTATATTTTGATTTAAGCCAATAAGAATACAATTTGGGTGGCTAAATCCCAAATTGGCAGCCCGTCCTTGTTCGTTCAGTATCCAGGTAGATACCTAACAGAGTTCACCACGAGAGGGTGAGGATTGGACATTAGGTCAGAAGCTCTGGTCGGTTCTCTGCATTCCTTTAAATGCTATGTGGAGGTCTCCTCTCAGTTATATAGCTTTGGCCCTTAAGCACTCCCTAACTGTTGACTTATAACTTAAATATAGACTGTGTACTGACCTGAATAATGTTCTATTTATCCTATATAACTGTATTGTTTTGAGAAGCAGTTCCCTGGCCACTTATGCCTTTTCCAGTTATACAAAACTAAAGTACATATCCTTGTCATATCCCCATGAATTCTCAACTGTTTATTATAAAGTGAAAATATGTAGGTTTCCAATGTTGTTCTGTCAGCAGCAAGTGGTATTAAATTTCTACAATGAAATCTAAGCATACAAGTTTGATCCTAGGTGTATATGTTGCTGAAAGAAAATTCTCTTTAGTTCTTAAAAATATTCCAATATGTTCAATATTTAAAAACACACAAACTTCTAAATACCAAAATTAAAACAGTTTATTAATTCTAAAATCCATACTTTAAAAGAGAAAAAAGAATAAAATTTTAACTAGGTTCAAATTATGCTAGGTGTTTCAAAAAAAAAAGATAACCTTCAAGCTACTCTAATTTGCTTAATCTCAAAATGTACATCTTTAAGATTTAATGTTTAAGTTAATCTGAGTTAAGTGAACTTTAAGATTAAGCAAATTAAAAACATCTTTATCCTACTGAGAAGAAGAAGAAGAAATACCAGTTATTTTCACTTTCTTTATTCTTCTTTCTGTGTGAAAGTTTACTACAAAAAAAAAGAACAATCTTATTCCAAACAAACTCCCAAACAGCTGTGTTCTGACATAACATTTGATAACTTATTCATTCCTGTATAAAACGCTTCGTACAGAATTAATAAACACCTTGAACAAAAATTATATTAAAGCTTCTGATATAACCACAGGAAAGAACATATCTTTAAACCCTTTAATCCTCATGTTTCATCAAATTGTAATAATTTGTTCTTTTTCTTTTAATATATATAAGAAGATGCATCAGAGGTTTTGAAGAAATTTGATGACACAGAGGTGCAGGTCATCAAGTTTTTCATGCTGCAAGAAAAGGCTGTTACTGAGAGTCATCAAATTTTGTATGAGACTTTAGGGGACTGTGCCCAAGCATATTCAAAAGTTGCCAGGTGTGTGGCCAAGTTTAAAACTCTGGGCAACCTGAGAAAATAGTTGTCACCAGGTCAGGAAAACTTTCTGCAGTGATCACACCTGAAAACATCAATGCAGTGCATGCCATGATCTTTGCTGATATATGAATACCAGCCAAAAACATTGCAAAGACTCTGGGAGTATCCATGGAACAAGTTGGGGGTCATTATCCACCAGCACCTGGACATGCTCTCAGCAAAGTGGGTTCTCAAATGTTAGAATGCTGACCAAAAGAGAGAGAACATATGCTGTCATCTCAAGAGATTTTGGGTTATTTTGAGAAATCAGGTGCAAATTTTTTGGCTTGTATTGTGACTGGGTCAGAGCAATGAAACATGGCTTCATTGCTATGACCCAGGGATCAAACAACAGTCAGTGGAGTGGAGACACAAAGATTCTCCACGCCTAATGAAGTTCTAAACCCAAAATTCAGCAGGGAAGGTTCTTGCCATTGTATTTTGGGGTAAAGATGAAGTAATCCTTACCAAGTACCTAAAAAAAAAAAATGGAGCTGTTACAGCAGCAGTTTATTCAACAGCTCCGAAGGAATTGAAGTGGGTGCTGAAAGAAAAATGCCACAGGAAACTGAGCAGAGGTGTGTTGCTTTTGTAGGACAATGCACCTGCTCACAGTGTTCATGAAATCCAACAGACAATACATAACTTGGCCTTTCAATGTCTGCCAGACCTATCCCCATCTGACTATTTCCTATTCCCAAATTTAAAGAAACACTTGAACAAAATTTGCCACAGGTGATGAAGTTGTTATAAATTCAGTTACATATTTCTCAACCCTGCTTTGTCTTTGTTTTTCCTTACTTAAAACTTTGTGAGCTGTCATAAATGGTCGACTGATACCATTTATTTATTTCTATTAGATCTTGTTTCTCATACTCTATAGTCTAACAAATTTATTTGTTTTATGACTATGCCAGTTTGTCTATGTATTGAGTGTAAGATTATAAGATTTTAAACTAAAATGTTGATCTTTACTGTTAATTAGTCGTGGCCTGTTTATTGATCACCTGAACTTTATCTTATGCAAGTTTGAAATTTTCAGGATAGTGCATTGACAGAATCAGTCCAATGTGTTGTTCACAAACCATTTAATTAAATCAAAAAGGAATATTTACAGTCCAATCCACATTAAACACACACACACACACACAATTCCATCCCATTCCAAATCTGTCAATTTCAATTCTTCTTGATTCAGACTCAGTTCTGTGTTTCTTCCCTTAAAGTTGAATCACAATCTATAATATCCTGCTAGTCAAATATACACAAATTGACAATAAAGCATATCTTGAATGAGCTTAATTCAATATCAATATACATTATCTTATTGTACCCATTAAACAGTCACACTTGTTGTACATTCTTATTCAGAATTATCACATAAGTAATTACAATTCTAGTACAGCACTGCCTTTTACATGATTCTTTTTCTTCACATGAAATTCTCCTTTTTGTCCTTTCCTTCTGCTTGCTTGTTCTTGATTTCCCACCAAATTTATTCTTTGTCCGAGCCATTGATTATTCTCTGCCATTTTGGACCCTTAACCTGGTGGCAATGTGCACTTCTTTCCGATGATCGATACTGTACTTCACATGCTGGCAATGTGCAGCTCTTTCCGACGATCGACACAGTACTTCACATGACAGCTGACCCAAGACCCATGACACTTCTCTTTCAGTTCCCGTCAGCAGACCTCACGTGCCGATGGACCCAGTTAACAGAAGGTTGAGAACCCTAAGATCAAGTCCTCAATGTCTTGCCTTACATAGGCCTAGACTTCCATTATATGCATGTGTGCGTCTGTCGAAACTTTTATATATGGTCATATTGACATTTGACCATGATAAAGTTGTACTTTGCATGTCTTTTGAAATTGCTGTATATGGACATGAGTTAACAGTCCACATCAAGTGTTACATGATAACATCATGTGCCACATTATTTTAACAAAGGCTGATGGTTGATTTATTACAAATATGAGATCATTACAGACAAAATTTGACATTTCTTTAAGTGCAATCTCTTTAGAAAAATATGTAAAAGCGAACATGATGAAGTCATATCTGCAGCTGAGGACTGGTTTGTGCAACAAGGAAAATACTTTTTCTCAGAGGATTGCAAATAATGCAGCAGCATTGTATCAAGTATATAATGCTTCATGGGGAATGCATAGAATAATATGTAAGTTACATGGTTCTACTTCAATTCCTTCATGGTGATTATCACAATGTTTAAGCACACCATCATAAGCTATATTTGTTTGGCCTGTCTATATGCTTTCCTTATTATATTGTTTAAAGGTTTATATTCTGGATTATTTTTTGCTTGTATATAAATTTATACACAAGCAAAATTCATGTATAAATTTAACATACTTTCATTCATGCTATTTTTCTATTTTGAGTCTTCTTGGGAATACAGTCATAGGCAGCATCTGTAACAGTCTCCATGAAACTCTCTAATGCGTTTAAAACAATTTTATTTTGATAGCATACTTATTTTTAACTGGGTCATTCTTTAGATAATTGAATTCCAGACAAGGTTTTGTATTTGCACTCTTAACAACCAGAATGTACTCTGAGCTTGTATCTGCACTTAGGTATATTTTTGTTTGCACAATTCGATTTAGAAATCTTTTCCTGTCATTATAGAATTAATCTGGTTTCTGATTTTACCAGTGTGGCCGGCCTGGTATATAGTCGTCTTTTTGGTTGTTGAAAGAAGTTATTTGCTATTATCAGATCATTTTGTTTACAAAACTCAATTAGCCTTGCACCACTGTATGTCATTCATATCGCCAAGTTCAAAGTTACTAATTACTGAGGACACACCTCTTCCTGTTATCCAACACTTGCATTTAAGTCTTCCATAACAACCAGGATATGAACTTTATTTATTTTATCAGGAAGTGTTCTTCACTTTCTGATAAAACAAACAAATAAATAAATCCTGTCTATCTTGTCTTACTAAATCCCATTATGTCTATATTCATATTTAGCATCTCTTTCATTAAGTTACCAAATTTACCAGTTTGGTATATACTAACATTCCAAGTAGCTGTTTGTAGTATTCAGATGAACTTGATCGCAGTGACATCCTAATGGCTTTGGGGCATCAACTTCATAAGCTATGTTATTGCTTATATTTCTTATGATTCCCATTTTTGGCACCTTCTTCCCTGTAGTTATATACAACAGAGTCCATCATAGGGGATCCAAGTTCTTCTGCATGGCTAAAACTCTTCAGTCTGCTGTCCATAATGTGCAGTAGAAAAATAAGATGGTGAGTCTCTAATCTCTTCCATCTCGCAGTATTACAGCCATTAAAATCATTCTGATCATGCCTATAAGTTTCTGGAAATGAATCTTTCTAAGTCATAAATGAGTAAATAAGTCATCTTATGTTTTCAGCCTCAAGCCAGTGTTGATAAGAGCTACTGTATTAGGATTTCACCATTGCTTAAGTTAGCAGATTTTCAGAGTTCCTATAAGGTCTCCGTGGCTACTGTAGCATCACAGGACCTAAAAGTTCCCACCTACTTTGCCCTTGCAGGCATTTCCATATTTCTTTCTTGTCTCCCTCCCATAATGAGGATTCTTGGATTGGACTTTGGGAAGGAAGTACCTTAATGCTGAAAAAATAAAAATAGTCACAACATGTTATGACAACATGCCACAATCAGTATAAAGTAATGTCATTGAGGAATTTAGGTGGCTATCTTCAAATGAATTTCTATTTTAAGAAAGGGTGGTGGTGGTAGTCGTCTCACATTCTGTGATTAAATCCATCTTCCACCTAAAAATATTCACAAACATCTGTGTTCTCAGTTAGATTCAAATGCACATCCAACTGTTTGGAGAGTTGAAATGCACTCTACTCAGCTAGCAAGCAAAGCTATATTAGATTAGCTGAGCAAGTTGAACTTTTGGACACATCACTGCAAAGTAATATCATTGAGGAATTTAGTTGGCTATCTTCAAATGAATTTTTATTTTAAGAGTTAAAACATTATTCATGATGCCATGGTTTCTTACTGGCAAGAGAATGGCAAATGAATGATTAAACACATATGAATATATTGAACTTGATCTTGCTTGAAAGTTTGGTGCATTTGAATTAGTTATCACATACGATGTTTGTACAGTAGGGAAAATTAAGTTTACTTTCTGATTTTAAATTTGTTTGTATCAGAGTGTTAGTAATATTCTTAAAACATTCATTCTTTTAGAGTGGAGTAGTGTATTTGATGATACCCATCGTCATCCCTCAGAACACAAAACTACTGGAATTATCAGTGATGTTATGGATACTTGGTAAGTTCTGCTTTTAAATGTTTATTCTGTCTCTTTTGATGATTTTTTTTTAAAATGGAAACTGAACATAGCAAATGATATCACAATCAGTGGACAAGGGAAATTGTACATTGTCAAAAGAAATTACAATTAACAGAACAAAAGAACTGGCAGGAAAATGATACATTGACAAGAGGAACACAAAGGATTGGCAGAAACCATACATAAAGCACACAAAATAACAGTGTGAAAAAGTGTAAATGCACAATAATAGGAAACATAAGAACAACTTGAAGAGTACGAAATTATTAAAATGAAAATTCAAAATTAACATTTAAATTTTGAAATAATACAAAAGCTTACATTAATGTCATGTGTAGACTGTCATTAAAATCAAAAATTTAATCAAAAACTTAAATCAGAAATTTAGAAATATTTTTCCCATAGGAATAAAATACAGATGAACTTCTACTTAAAAGCTTTCATGATATGGACAATTTTTACTTATGAAATATCAAACAGGCTAATAAATTGTGACCTCAGTTCATTTAACGAACACCGAACCCTGCACTCATAAATATTTTGTTGCCCAAAGTTCATTGATATATTAATAAGTTTCATAATATATCTTATGAAAAAAATAAATAAATTCAGCTTTTGTACATTCAACTTGCAAATACACTTCAAGGAACATATTATATTTGTAAGTTGAGTTTTGCCTATATTTCACTCCAAGAAGGAGGTTCTTTATTTCTGCAGTTCTAAGGGAATAAGTATCAATATATGCCAAATTTGCATCATTTGGTCTCTGCCCAGTTGGAAAGCTTACAGTTACAGCAGCTATGTCAGTCACTTTTCCCTTCCCTTCAGTCTGGCTAATGTTCATCATAAAAGTCTCCCTCCTCTATGTAACCAGTTACGATGTTCACCAACCACTGATGTTTTCTGATTTCTTTTATTTCTTGCAATTTCCTTTGTTCTTTTCCCCACAGTTTTCTTTTGTATTGTTTCTTGTGATTTCTTTGTTCTCCTTCCTGAACCTTTCTTTTGTGAGATTGGAGTTAGGGGTCAGTAAGATTTTTCTCGTCCATAAGGATTCACTATGGCAAGCACCTACTATATATATTCAGCCTCATTAATTTTTGCTGTACTGTGTATGTTCAGATGCATAATAACATTATCTATTATACATGTGAAGGTTTTTCTCTTGAAATATTTGCTTTACTAGTCCTGAGCAGAATAAGTGTATTGCCCAGTAATAGTACTGTTTGTAGTGCTTTGATTTGCAGAAGGGAAGAGAGTTGTGTTGAGAGCTTTTATGAAAAGTTGCGTTTACTAACAGAAAAATCTGAAAGTTCATCTCTTTCATTTGAGATGGTCATTGTAACCAATGAGCATTTCATCTTGCAATGAACATAGCTGCCAAGGTACTATTTGTTTATCTAGCACAGAAGTTGGCAATCTTTTGCTAAAATTTTAGTAAAAGTGGCATTCACTTGAATATTTTGAGACCCTTACCCAAGAAAAGTTTGCAGTAATAGAAATAAAACAGTGCAATATTTCTGAAGTAAGATTTCTTAATAAAAATAGACAATCCTGCAATTCTTTTCATTTTTAAAAAACCAAAAAAAACCTTAGATCTAAATGTGCTTCCTGAACCTTGAATTGCCTGCTCACTTGAGTTTAATTTTTGTTGAAATAACAAAATAATGCTGGTTTGGTTGTAAAGGAAAAAAAAATTAAATAATAATAAAAATCTAAAAAACAAAATGAAACATTTTCTATGAAAATAAAAATAGAAAATTTTGTTTGAATCGAACAATTAAGGAATATTGCCTGCAGGTTCATATTCCACCATTAGCGATTTTGAATTGTGAGTACACCATTCAGCCGTTATTTTGGTGAAGCACTATTAAATAATTCTGTGAAATTTCTAAACTTAAAAAAAAAAAAAAAAAAAAAAAAAAAACACTTAAAGTTGACTAAAGTGAAAGCTAGTTAACATGGGATAAGTTTGCATGTGAGCCTTTAATTTGAGAAGAAAAATTGAAAGTTACAGCTGACTCACTATAGCACACATCACTACAACAAATAACTGATAAGGTCCAACTAATGTCCTATAGGTTACAATGTTATGTTGATGTACAATGTCATCAAGTTTGCTATAGTGAGCATCAACTATATGAGAAGAATGGAAACTCAGGAAGGAAGATCTAATATGTATGAGCTGTGATTTAGTCTGTTCAACTGTTATTACAGCCACAATGAAGAATTCTGGGGTGGGATGGGTCATTCACATTCATCTATTAATGTTAGTATCTTCAAGATGGACACAGTGCAAAAATAATTAAATAAATCAAAAATTGTAAGCATTTGAATTCTCTGACTTTTGATGTGGTTCAATCGTATTAGGAAGTGGATGAAACATCAATTACCATTACTTGTGTTATGACTGTCAGTGATACAAATTATATATTTGGTTTAATCCTTTATCCAAGTGTAAGCAAACAAAGTTTGCACCTGAAGTAATTTTAGGACTGGGGCAACTCGTGGCAAAAGTAGTATGACTTCACATCACTTGCCTTAGTATCCCATAATGCAAAGCACATATCCTTGTGGACATGTATAATGCTATGCATTAAGGGGATGGTCACTACCCAGACCAGTTTCGACCTTTATTGAGGTCTCATCAGTGGGAGCTAGACCCAGAGGTGGTGATACTAAGGTGGAAGTAATGCAGAAGTCATATTTCCATATACGAGTTGCCAAAAGGTGTCACACCTTATTATTAAAATAAGATGTGATGCCTTATTGAGACCTCAGTAAAGCTCGAAACCGGTCTGGGTAGTGACTCTCCCCTTAATGCATAGCATTATACATGTCTGCAAGGAGATGTGCTTTGCATTATGGGATCCTTAGTTCTCTTTCATGTATTCAAAAATATCTTTTGTGTCAATCTTATTGAACCCATTTAGTAACTTATTAGTTTTTGTAATGTTCTCTCTTTTCCAGCCATGAACTGAACTTTGCAATCTGCACATACACACACCTTCAATCTATCCCCATTCTACAGAACTGTCACCAGTTTGGTAGCTTCTATGAATCCTCTCTTCCACTTCCTGATCCTCAAGAAACTCAGGTAACCAAATCTGTGCAAGTAGGGTCAAAATGTGGCCGAATCATAGCCTTATGAAGAGGGCTAATAACCTCTCGATCTTTACTTGTTTTTAAAGTTTTTTTCTCTTGGTTATTGTATACAAACATGCCACGAAATTATATTCTTGGTTTCATCCTTTATCCAAGTGTAAGCAAACAAAGTTTACATGTGAAGTCACTTGGCGACTCGCTACTTATATACAGACTACAAGAATATAATTTCTCGGAATCTTTAATGTATAGAATAAGCAAGTGGAAAAACTTTCAATATCTCTCTCTCTCTCTAATCCAGAGTATTTTAGTAATAAGGTGTGACACCTTTTGGCTACTTGTATATGGAAATATGACTTCTGCATTACTTCGACCTTGGAATCATGTTCGGGTCTGGCTCCCACTGATGAGACCTCAATAAAGGTTGAAATTGGTATGGGTAGTGATCCTTCCCATAATGCACAGCATCATACATGTCTATAAGGATATGTGTTCTGCATTATGGGATACTAAGGCAATTGATGTGAAGTCATTAGTCTCTATATACAAGTAGTTCAGTCGTGAAGTGACTTCATGCACAAACTTTGTTTGCTTGCACTTGGATAAAGGTTGAAACAAGGAATATAATGTCTTGGCATCTTTATTTCACTTGTTATTGTGTTTTTCAATATCCAAATAATCCTTTGAATTACAGAGCCTTAAGGTGCTCCACTAGTCACCCTCATTCTCCTAGATTCTCTCCACCATATACTACTCTCCTCTGTCTGCCTGTCAGCCACTCCCCTACCCATGCTACCAGCTGCATATCGAGTCCAATTTCCTCCAACTTGTGCAATTTTGCCTTTTACAAATGCCTTTGTAAAATCCAGCAGTATCATGGTCTAGCCATTTCCATTACCTAATCTGCTTTCACCCAAGTCTGGGTAGTGGCCCTTCCCTTAATGCATAACATTAGACATATCTGCAAGGAGATGTTTTGCATTATGTGAGATACTGAGATAGGAGTGATGTTAGCTTGCTCCACCTTTGCAAGGAGTTGTCCTGGTGTTGTACCACCTTACCCCAGTCCTGAAGATACTTTCAGGCACAAACTTTGTTTGCTCACACTTGGATAAAGGATTAAACTAAAATTATTATAACTGAAAATAATAAGGTATCCTGAAGTCAGCTGAGAAATGAATGTATATATTTTTGATCAGCAGCATCATGTAAAATTGTAACCACTGTAATACTTTGATATTAAACTGCAAGTATAAACAAATTTAAAAATAATTACTAAAAAGTGGATCCATACAGCTTCATATAATGTTGGATCTAATATCCACTTTGCCTATGTAAAAAATTTGAAAATATCAGATGGGTGGTCAAACCATTTTTGTGGTATCTAAGTTTCTAATTTTATTTATTTTTTCTGTATGTAAGTGAACTATATGATTCACTTTTTTGATTATATTTATATGATTATATTAATTATAGAATCTTTATAGGTATTATTTCTGGGAAAATTCCCATGTTACTCCTCTGAAATAAACTATTATTTTAGTGGCAAATATAGCCTACTTTTGTTTAGGAGTGCCCCTTTTTTACAATGTCATTGGCTCTTTATCCAAAATTCTAAGGCATTACTGAAGTGTTATAAAACTAATATATAAAGAATAAAAAAATATAAAAAATTCTCCTATTTTTTATTCTTCGTATATTAGTTTTATAACACTTCAGTAATGCCCTAGAATTTTGGATAAAGAGCCAATGACATTGTAAAAAAAGAGGCACTCCTAAACGAAAGTAGGCTATATTAGCCATTAAAATAATAATATAAAATCTTTGTTATTAATTACATGGGTTATATCGTAATAAACCTTCTTTTGGTTTTATGCTTCAGGTAATGTATTGTATGTAATAAAGATCATAGATTGGGAATAAGAAATGAGAGAGGAGACTGTCTTCAATTTCAGCCAGCAAAGGTTGGTCGATTGGTAGAGCCTCTGCTATTAATGGCTCGCAAAAAAAGTTAGCAAGTTTGAGCGCAGTTAGTAGTTGGAAGGAATCCATCATTTGATGCTGTTGGCACACTCTCCCTCGATGAGTCTTTGGACTCCCTGGAGATGTCAAATAATAATAATAATAATTCAAAGAGGAACTTGAAAGTTTATTTTTCACTTGGTTAGAATATATAATAAATTTAGTTTAATCCTTTATCCAAGTGTGAGCAAACAAAGTTTGCGCCTGAAAGTATCTTCAGGACTGGGGTAAGGTGGTGCAACACCGGGGCGACTCCTTGCAAAGGTGGAGCAAGCTACTAACATTCCTATCTCAGTATCTCCCATAATGCAAAACACATCTCCTTGCAGATATGTCTAATGTTATGCATTAAGGGAAGGGCCACTACCCAGACTAGTTTCGACCTTTATTGAGGTCTCTTCAGTGGAAGAGCTTCTGGGCCTGGCTCCCACTGAATATTAATTAACACAATAAAGGTCGAAACTAGTGTGGGTAGTGGCCCTTCCCTTAATGCATAACATTAGACATATTCGCAAGGAGATGTTTTTTGCATTATGGGAGATACTGAGATAGGAGTGTTAGTAGCTTGCTCCACCTTTGCAAGGAGTCGCCCTGGTGTTGTACCACCTTACCCCAGTCCTGAAGATACTTTCAGGTGCAAACTTTTTTTGCTCACACTTGGATAAAGGATTAAACTAAATTTATTATATATTCTAACCAAGTGAAAAATAAACTTTCAACATCTTTCTCTAAATCCAGAGTAATTTATTAAAAAGGTGGCACACCATTTAGCAACTCCTATAGGTAGAGATGACCTTGCTAATGCTTCTGGCTGGTATCTCCTCTTGGGCCTGGCTCCCACTGAAGAGACCTCAATAAAGGTCGAAACTAGTCTGGGTAGTGGCACTTCCCTTAATGCATAACATTAGACATATCCGCAAGGAGATGTGTTTTGCATTATGGGAGATACTGAGATAGGAGTGTTAGTAGCTTGCTCCACCTTTGCAAGGAGTTGCCCTGGTGTTGCACCACCTTACCCCAGTCCTGAAGATACTTTCAGGTGCAAACACTTGGATAAAGGATTAAACTAAATTTATTATATATATCAAAGAGGAACTAATAATCACAAACATATGGTTTGTGATTATTAGTTTAATCTAATAATCACAAACCAGGATAATATTACAAATATAGTTAGAAACAAATTGGTTATTTGCTAATTAATCAACAGTTTCAAAGTTCCATAAAGAGTACAAAAACCTATCCTAGTAAAAAAAAAAGTTTGATCCAGGAAAGTTAAAAACCCAGATCTAAGAAAAAAACTGAGTCAAGGTCTGAATCAAGAGATAGCACTTATCAAGAATGATGACGTCATGAGGATTGATGTATCATGGGACAAATTAAAATCTGTCTTCATAGAGTAATGTGCCAATACCTTGTGTCCTGATAGAGCAGTAAAAAAAAAAAGATTAGATAACTGATGCAATTTTTTTTCTCTCGTGGATTAATGCAGGTCATATAAAAATCATAGTCCAACAAAATTTAAAGAGGTTCAGAAAATTATTAAAGACAAGATCAAAGAAGCAAAAGAAATCTGGATGAATGAAAAATGTAAAGAAATAGAATTTCTACAGGAAAAGCATGACAGTTTTAATGTACACAAAAAACTAAAAGAGATCGCATGTATATGAAAAAAAAACAACTATTCTATCCTTTGAAACAAAAAAGGGAGAAATAATATCCGCAAAAGATGATAAAAGACAAGAATGGGTGAAATATAAATAACAGACAAAACGCAGAAAAACTTATGAACAGACGGAAGGTCCATGCATCATGTTGACTTAAAATGGTAAAGTCTTAGGCCCTGATAGAATACCAGCAGAAATAGTAAAGTTATTAGAAGGCAACAGCATCACTATATTAGAAAGCTATTTAATAAGATCTATAATACTGGCATAATGTCTCAAGACTGGTTACAATGAACCTTTATCATGCCCTGAAAAAACAAATGCAAAAAATTGTAATGACTATAGAATGATCACTCTAATGAGTCATGATCTCAAAATGTTTCTGAAAACAATTTAGAAAAGAATATACAGAAAATGTGAAGACACCATCAGTGATACCCAATTTGGCTTTAGAAACGATTTGGGAATGAGAGAGGCTTTTCTGTTCTCAAATCTTATTCCAAAAATGCAGTGACCAAAACAAGGAAGTATTCATTTGCATCATTGACTTCAAGAAAACATTTGACAGTCCAACATACTGAAATGATTGAATTATTAAAAAGAATTGGATTAGATGGTAAAGACATCAGCATCATTGAAAACTTATATTGAAACCAAAAAGGCATCTGTTCAAGTTGATGATATTATTACAGACTTCATTAACATCATAAGCCATATTTCAAAAAAAGCTTAAAAGGAAGAGAGGAAGGGATTAATATAAATGGTGAAATCATCAATAACATCTGATATGCTGATGACACAGCTCTCCTGACTGACAATATTCAGGATCTTCATAATCTTCTGGAACTAGTAAACAGGAAAAATCCAAAAATGGGATTAAAAATAAATATCACCAAAACTAAATTCATGGTCATAAGCAAGAAACCACTTCTTAATTCAACACTTCCTTTAAATGGGAAACAAACAGAAAGAGCGACAAATCTTAGATACTGGTTAAATGAAGAATGCAATCCAGAAATGGAAATAAAAGAATTGAAATGGCAAGAAAAATTTTTTTCTCCTGATGAAATCAACACTGTGTAATCGCAATTTAAATTTACAACTTAGAGTACACATGGTTAAATACTATGTATGGTCTGTGCGTTGCAGAAACTTGGCCTTGAAGACAACATTGATATAAAAAAAAAAATGTCCACGCAGTTAGCCTAGTGGCAGTGTGCTTCACAACCATGCCTGGGGAAGGAGTGTCCTGGGTTCAATTCCCATCAGAGATGTGCAGAACTGAAGGATCTTCCTCAGCCATAGCCAAGTTAACCGGTCTTGGGTGTTGACAGTAAGGTTTTTTCCCAGTTTATCCTGGGGTTTTTCATCCTGCAAGGCATCAAATTGGCCTTGAGAACTCAATGCTACAGGACATAGGATACACCGGGGCATAGGGCTGACCACATTATCCTGTGAGTGGCTTGAGGTCCAATGATTAATAAACCCTCGCCACCGCAAGGTAAAAGAGGGAAAGGAAGATGAGATGAGGGAAAAAAAACAAAAAAACTTGATGCCTTTGAGGTGTGGTTATACAGACAAATGTTAAGAATTCCATGGACAGCCAAAACATCTAATCAAGAAGTATTGGAACAAATGGGGAAATCTCATGAATGTTTCTTCTTTTGCTTCTTCTTCGTCTATGATCTTTTATGCTTTAAAGCATCGAGATTTTGCCAAAGAGATTTCCATGCTGTCCTGTCCAAGGTTTGTTGTTTTGCTTCTTTCCAATTAATTCCCTTCTTTTCCAATTTTTCTTTAATTTCCTTTTGCCAACCTTTCCTGGGTCTGCCTATGTTTCTTTTTCCTATTTTTCTTATTTTTTCTGGCTTTCGTATACAGTTTTTGCTATTCTTCCTTCTTCCATTTGAGTGGCTTGAGGTCCAATGATTAATAAACCCTCGCCACCGCAAGGTAAAAGAGGGAAAGGAAGATGAGATGAGGGAAAAAAAACAAAAAAACTTGACGCCTTTGAGGTGTGGTTATACAGACAAATGTTAAGAATTCCATGGACAGCCAAAACATCTAATCAAGAAGTATTGGAACAAATGGGGAAATCTCATGAATGTTTCTTCTTTTGCTTCTTCTTCGTCTATGATCTTTTATGCTTTAAAGCATCGAGATTTTGCCAAAGAGATTTCCATGCTGTCCTGTCCAAGGTTTGTTGTTTTGCTTCTTTCCAATTAATTCCCTTCTTTTCCAATTTTTCTTTAATTTCCTTTTGCCAACCTTTCCTGGGTCTGCCTATGTTTCTTTTTCCTATTTTTCTTATTTTTTCTGGCTTTCGTATACAGTTTTTGCTATTCTTCCTTCTTCCATTTGATTAAGATGTCCATTTGATTAAGATGATTTGGAATTTGTGAGTAACTTTCCACCCTTATTTTTGATAAACTTTATGGGGCATTCTTTCTCTGACCTCATTCTTCTTAAAACATTATAGAAGAGTTTCTGGTTTCCTTTAAAATTTTGTTCTAAAGTATGTTCGGAGTTTTCCCAGCATTTTCTTTTCTCTTCTTTCACTAAGGTTTTAACTTTATTTCTTTGGTTGTTGTATAGTTCTCTATCAACCTGCAGCTTTGATGTTATATATCTCTTCTATAATTGCTTTTTATTTTTAATTTCTTCTTTTAGTTCTTCAGTTCCACCAAGGTGTTTTATGTTTCTTCTGTTTATTATTTAATGATACACCACAAATTTCTTTGCTTGTTTCTAGAAGAAATGTTTCAAACCTGTACCATAGGTTTTCTACATCTTGGTCTTCATATATCTCTTTTTCTACTTCTTTCATCTTCTCTTCTATTTTACTTTTATAATCAATGGCTGTTTCTTCTTTCTTTAGTTTGTAGTTCTTTATCTTAACATTTATTTCCTTGCTACTTTTTCTACATTTTTCAACTTTTATTTTATGGATTGTTTCCAATACTAGTAAGTAGTGGTCACTGCCTATTTCAGGACCTCTATAGACTTGCATTTTTTTGTATACTTCCAGTACAATCTGCTTATGATGGCGTAGTCAATTATAGATTTTTCATTTCTACTGGGCTCTTCCCTGGTAAACTTATGGATTTCTTTATGCTTGAACATAGTATTCGCTATTACTAAATTATTTGTAAGGCAAAGATTTATTATTCTCTCTCCATTATTATTCCCGGTTATTTCTCCTTGTGATCCCAACACTTGTTTCGTTTCCTCATCTACTTGATTCCCTACCCGGCCATTAAGGTCTCCTAGTAGTGTGATATGCCCTTGAACTTCTTCAATTGTTTTTTGTAAGAGTTTGAAGAATTCATCTTTAATTTCTTTATTAGCATTATCGTTTGGGTCATATGCAACAATTACAGTGAATACTTGGTTGTCTGATTTAAAATCTATAGTGATTGTCAACAACCTTTCATTTATTAGTTGCCATTTAGTAATATATTTTTTGAGATCTGGTTTAATTATGCAAGCTACCCCTTGTTTTCCCCCATTCTCTTGGGTTTACCCCTGAATAGAAAAGTATATACCCATCTTTCATTTTCTGGCAACCTTGACCTTTCTTTTTTGTTTCTGTGACTGCTAGCAGATCCAATCTTGATTTTTTTAAATTCATCTTTGTCATTAATCATTTAGGCAGTTCCGCTATCTCTTTGTTATTTCTTTTAATGGGTGAAATTTTAAGGTGTGCAGGGGATTAGCCTTCAGCACCCGAGTATGGTGGTGGGGCTGCCATCTTCGAGGCCCCCAGATCGGCCTATGAGGGAAGTGCTATCCTGTTGGTCTGCGGGAGGTATTTTATTTCCCTCCTACCCTTCATAGTAAACTATGATGAGCATTCCCCGATTCGCCACCAGGGGGACGTGCCCGATGGGGATTACAGGTGTCCCCACATGGGATCATGAACTTTTAGGTACAATAAAAAGAAGAAAAACTGCATATCTCAGTCACCTACTTCATAATGAAAAATATAAGATACTTCAATTGATTATAAAAGAGAAGATAAATGGAAGACGAGGACAAGGAAGACACAGAAAATCTTGACTGGCAGACATCAGTCAGCATGAGCTTTGAGTGACTTTTTAGAGTTGCTGAGGATCGTTCAAAATTTGCCAAGGTGGTCACTGACCTCCAATAGGGGATGGCACTCAAAGAAGAAGAATATAGATCTACTAACATGTAAAAAATGTGAATTTATTAAAATATAATGGTAAATGCAACAAACCCATAAAATAACAAGACATAATACTGCAGAACATATTTGTATGAAAAGATGAGGGTGTGCTGGAAAGTTGTGATAATCACCATGAAGGAATAGAGGTAGAACTTGTAACTTACACATTATTCTACATATTCCCCACAAAGTGGTATGTACTTGTTACAACGCTGCAGCATCATTTGCAGTCCTCTGAGAAAAAATTGTTTCCCTTGTTGCACAAACCAGCTGTTGGATTTCACGAGCACTGTGAGCAGGTGCGTTGTCCTGCAAAAGCAACACACCTCTGCTCAGTTTCCTGTGTCATTTTTCTTTCAGCACCTCCTTCAATTTTTCGGAGCTGTTGAATAAACTGCTGCTGTCTCCACCTTTTTTTGAGGTACTTGGTAAGGATTACTCCATCCATATCCCAAAATACAATGGCAAGAACCTTCCCTGCTGACTTTTGGGTTTAGAACTCCATTAGCTGTGGAGAACTTTTGTGTCTCCACTCCATTGACTGTTGTTTGGTCCCTGGGTCATAGCAATGAAGCCATGTTTCATTGCTCTGACCCAGTCACAATACAAGCCAAAAAATTTGCACCTGGTTTCTCAAAATGACTCCAAATCCCTTGAGATGACAGCATATGTTCTCTCTCTTTTGGTCAGCATTCTAACATTTGAGAACCCACTTTGCTGAGAGCATGTCCAGGTGCTGGTGGATAATGGCCCCCAACTTGTTCCATGGATACTCCCAGAGTCTTTGCAATGTTTTTGGCTGGTATTCATATATCAGCAAAGATCATGGCATGCACTGGATCGATGTTTTCAGGTATGATTGTTGTGGAAGGTTTTCCTGATCTGGGCACATTTGTTGTGTCAGGATGCCCAGTTTTGAACTTTGCCACCAGTCTGGCAACTTTTGAATATTCCCCCTAAAGTCTCACACAAAGTTTGGTTAATCTCGGTTGCGGACTTTTTTGCAGCACAAAAAACTTGATGACGGCCTTGCACCTCGATGTCTTCAAATTTCTTCAAAACCTATGACATGTCTTCTTATATATTCTAAAAGAAAAAGAACAAATTATTACAATTTGATGAAAAACATGAGGGTTAAAGGGTCTTAAGATATGTTCTTTCATGTGGTTATATCAGTTGCTTTAATATCATTTTTGTTCTAGGTGTTTATCATAACTTTTCAGCCCTCCCCCACTCCCTTGCACAGTAGTAAATGCAACAAAAAACACAACAGCAACAAATGAACATAATACTCCAAAACATATTTTTTTCTACAAAAAGCAGACCTGTTAATAATTTTTTGAAAGGAAATTCTTTTTTAGTTCTCTCTCTCTTCTAATGCTAGTCTCATTGTTTCCATCAAGTTCTTGACTGTTAATTGGTTGGGATGTTTATTTTTAATAGAATGCAATGTATTAAAATCTCATTCAAAGTAAACTGTTGTTAGGAGTATTGGTAAAAGTACATTACTGTAGCTAATTCTTTATATTCGTTTGAATTGTTATACCCATCCATCCAGAATGATATTTTGTTGAGTTTCATCTTTGAAAAACTTTCAGTCTGTCATCATCATATTACAAATCTCTGTTAAGAAAAATTTTACATTTGTCCTTTAAATATTGAAATAATGAAAAATGAAGATAGTGTTGTGTAAAGATTCCATATCCATTTCTTGAAAAGGAAATGTTATGAAAGAAATTTATTTAAAAAAAAAATCAAGTTCTTGAAATCTTGCATTGCGGTCAGTATTTAAAAATTTCAAACAGTTGGTAATTTTATGTTTAATATTTGTTCAAACTGTTTTCAGTTAGATATATTTATAAAACTATTTAAAAAAGAAAAAAAATCAAAAAAAATCCTCACTCTCAGCTTGACACTTGACATGTAAGATCATTGAGATATTTTTAAGTTTATCAAATTGTAAACATTACATCAATAGTTAAGTTATTACTTGAAATTGCTTATTTATGGAACTCAACCTATAAAAAATTGCTTAAAAATAATATGAACCTGTGCACAACATTATTTTGCAATTTTTTCACTAACTCTTTATAATTGGGTTCCAGTGAACTAAAAACATTTTTATACTGTTCACAGAGATGCTGAACACTAACATCAAATCTTAACTATCTTATGTGATTATAATAAGTAATGCATTGTTTTCATCATTATTCTTGCATAGTGCACTAAATTTATTTTATAGCACACTACTTGTGTTGGTTGCATTTAGAACTCTTTGCATTGTCAATACTATATCATCCATAAACTTAATTACAATTTTGCTGATGAATACATCTTAATTAACAATAAATGTATGCAAAAATGAAATTTTTGCATATATTTTCTTTTAAGAATTGGTGGAATCATAATCCAGTGGTTTATAAGTAGTGTGATCTCTAAGCAACACACTCATTTTCCAGCTATATTCACTGGCATTGATGACCGTAGTGGTGTTACCCTTATTAGTTCTAGTGAATGGTATATTAAACTTAATATACTATTTCTTTCACTTTTCATTACTGTTACATGATCATCAGTTACATAAAAATTATTTTTGGAAACATTAAGTTTTGTACATCTTTTTTTAATTATAAATATTCACTGCATTAAGAGGTTCTTTTGAACTGAGACATAATAACTTTCAATAAATTTAATTTTATCTGTGTTGAAGTATTTTGCATATACCAGCATTTTACTGTTTTTTGTTATATTGTTTCTTTCATCTAAGCACAAATTCTTAAAATGACTGTTTTTATTTATCGATTCATTTACTTCTTTGCCTATAAACATACCTATCGACTATTTATTATTTTGGCCATATTATGGTTAAAACTGGGAGATCTGCAAACATCCACCTAGAACATAAAAAATACAACTGCTGCCTTAATATGGTCAGTCAAGTCTAGTTGGCCATTCCTTTGGATACCTTGCACAGAATCACAGCATATTTTAAAAAACTAACCCAATCTTAATAAATATGGTTTTATTAAACTTTCTAAGATTTGGAAAATTTTAATTCTAAAGCTTCCTCCCCAACAGCTAAGTCTAGTCAGCAGTACCCATAGAGGGTACCCCTCATAGAACCTGAGGCTTTCAGCCTAATCTTTTTTTGATGATGACTCAGTGACTGAGTTGAAATATAGGATTGATTAATTATTTTTAATTAATTAATTATTAATTAATTAATTAAATATAGGATTGATTAATTAAACGTGTTTAATTATTTCTTTGTGCCATTCGTATCACATTAAACCTTATAATGAGTTCAAACCAGCACATAAGATCTAAATAGTCAATTGTTAATACTACATGGAGTAGGCATAGCACACAAAGCTAAACAGTATGGTAAGTGGAAACTTGGTTTATCAAGGGAACTCAACTGGCTAACCGTAGAGACACTGGAATTACACCTACTTGGTTAAGTTGAAGATTAAATTTCACTCTTTAAAGCTCTTCATATCTACAGACAACACTAGCTTTGCTTTTCTGTGAGAACAGATCAGTGCAACACATGTTACTCTTTCTGCTCTTAACACAACCATTAACTCTCTGCAAGAAGAACTGCATTCCTAATCCTGAACTTGGACTATTCTCTCTAATATATCAGATAAATTAGCCTGTAAAGACTTTAAGAAATATAACAATCTGTGCAGATCTTTTTCTCATCTGCAGAGTCAGCCATTCCAAGCTGTTCTAAACCTTTTGTCTAAAAGGCTCAGTGAAACAGCTGTTAGCATCCTAGTCTTGCCTACAACTTTGCAGTAATGGCATGTCAAGTTCCATCTTTAGAATATACTGCATATAGAACATGGTATTTACAACTTCCTTTTAATATCTCCAACAATATTAGGCTTCATATAGCTAACATCCTTTCTCAAGGTTTGCCTAGCAGCCAGGTCCTCTCCCTCCCATAAATTCCTCAAAGACAGTAGCATGATAATCACTAGAGCCAATAAGGGGTAACACTACTATCGTCATCAATGCTAGTGAATATAGCTGGAAAATGAGTGTGTTGCTTAGAGATCACACTACTTATAAACCATTGGATTATGATTCTACCAATTCTTAAAAGAAAATATTAAAAAGACTGCTTAAAAATGCCACATCTTAGCCTCCTGAAATAGTTAAAACTCAAACCATTTACTGTTTAGTCCCCCACCTCACAAGATATACAGGTTTTGCCAAAAATTCATAAACTAAATAACCATATCCATTCTATATAGATACCACTACCCCCCCCCCCCCCCCCACACACACACATACGCTTACGTTAGCTAAATCCTTTACTCCACTTACAGGTCATTCTTCATTTTATATTAAATATTCCACTTATTTCAAATCATTAATGCAAAATTTAGTTCATATCTACAGATAACACTAGCTTTGCTTTTCTTGAGAACAGATCAGTGCAAAACATGTCTCTTTCTTAGATAATAACAATGTCATGGTAAGTTTTTGACGTCATCTCTCTTTTTACTAATATTCCTCTTTCTAACACTTTTACTAAAAAATGTTTTTTTCTGCTGATATCATTCATCTTTTTAATTTTACCATTTATTCTGGCTTCTTCACTTGGAGAGATACTATTAAACATATTGAGGGGCTCTTCCCCTTTAGCCAGTTATTATATGGAGCATTTTTAACAACACCCTCTTGATATTGCTATTCTCAAAACTTTTATCTGGCTAAGCTACAGTGATGATGTGTTCTGCATTTGGCCTCATGGCCCCAGGCACATTAGACTCTTCTTTCTCAACAGACAGTGTCCCAGAATCCAGTTCACTATAGAAAAAGAAAATAATAATAGCTTGTCTTTACTAGATACTGTTAATCACACATGTTTCCAATGGCACCCTTTTTTTCTCAGTTTACAGAAAACTCACCCACACACACACACTCCCATCACCCCCCCCCCCCCCCCGACTCCAAAAATATGGTGTTATCAAAACCCTTGTTAATAGAGTCTCCAATCTCTATTCTGCCCAAGCTGAACTCTTCTTTATTCACCAGCCCTTCTTGTCCCATGGTTACAATGCCAAAACAATCAACAGATTAGTTGTTCCTCACATCCCTCTTTGCTATGCTGACTATAGTAATGCACAATTGGTCTTTATATCCAGGACACCTTGAAAAAGATAGCCAAAACTCTTTAAAAAAAAAAAAAAAAGTACAATTTCTATACTGCATTCTAACCTCATCTGAAGCTTGGCTACCCTCATAATACACTCTCCTCAGGATCCTCCGCTCCTTCTCTCTCTCTTCCATTTTTCTTGTTGAGAGGCTTATACGCTGGTTAGACATAATAACTAATATTTAAGGAATTGACAGCGTATACTGGAAATATAGATTAAATAAACTTTAATATACACTTTCCGATATTTCGGCGAACGTTACGTTGCCATCTTCTCTCTCTTCCAGGTGTTTACAAGATTCCGCTTTATTGCAACTTATCATATTATAATCAAACGGGGAGATATGCAAACATCTGCTTAGAAGAACATGTATGATCATTCAAATCTAGCTGAACATGCCTTGGATACATTGCATGGAATCAAATAGAAGAAAACAATTATTCTTCGCTATAACAAACACGAATTTGAAAGATTTTTTTTTTTTTTTAATCATCAGATGATTTAAAAAACCAACCCAATCTTAATAAATATAGTTGTATTAAACTTCCTAAGATTTTAGAAACTTTAATTCTTAGACTTTCGGCCCAACATTTAAGGCTAGCCAGAAGGCACCTTTTCATAGCATTTTAGGCTTTCAGTCTAATTTTTTGCACTTTTGTTTTGTGTAATTTTGTGTGTGTTTTTGCAATTTTAATATTGTTTTCATGACAATGTTTTAGTGACTGAGACAAAATACTGGATTGGTTAAACGTGTGTATAATAGTTATGTGTCTTATTTATGAAACTTTATAATGAATAAACACATACCTAATTTCTTAAGTTGTCTTTGATTTGAATCATTACTGAGACCATTTTTTGAAATATTTTATTTTCACACTGTACAGCCAAAACAATTGATTTCAAAAATTCAATTTATTGAAATTTTGCAGTATTTTTCTATCAAAAATCTTACTTTCAAAGATCCCAAATGTAATTTTATCATTTCTGGAGAGGAATATCATTTGTTTCTTTTGCATAGCTATATCCTTTTTAAATTTTTGATAAGTTTGCAGCATAAATGTTGGCCTGGTTGGCAGAATGGTTAGCATACCCACTCTCCAACCATCAAGCTGCTTGTTCATATCCTGTCATGGACATAGATCTTTGTGATTGTCTTTAGGTGTGGAGATGAATTTCATTGTCCAGTATAAGACCACTGGCCCATTCATTGAAGGCTTTAGTGATTTGAAAAAGTTGCAGGTTTGGTCTCTAGAGCAGGGTTTTCGGACTTATAAAAAACACAACATGCACGCACACACACGAGGCTAGAAATCTGCTTGCCACAGGCAACTAAATAGAGACAAGTGGCAAGTGAATTTTTGGTTTCGATCTAAATTCATTCCAAAAAAAGAAAAATTATATCATTCATTGTCAAGTTATTTAATTAAGTTCTGCCAACAAATTTATTAGGGAAGTTTTATTTTCTGAGGGTTGAAAATAAAATAAAACTTCTGGATCTGAAATCTGTAATTCAAACACTATATCTTTTTCTTTTAAAAAATTGCTGAAACAGTTGCATTTTTAGTTGCCAGTTTTCTCTAAAAGTCATAATGTAAGTCTTCACTTTCTTCTCTTCTTTTACTTTCTTTAAATTTCAGAACTTTATTTATTTTTCTTTCTGTGTGAAAGACTTTGTTTTTTTTTCATAGTAACAACTGATCACTTATAAATGATTTTCTTCTATGCAAAAGACTTCATAAATATCCACTTTTGAGTTCCAATTCCAAAAATCTTCCCATTTCACACAGCAATATCATAGGGTTCTTTTCACTCCATGCATGCTCTATTACATGACACTTCTGTTTTTCGTTTCAATCATGGAGTGATAAAAATGACAAGCCCTTATGTATTGTAGTAACAGTACTTTACTTGAAAACAGAAAATGCATAAGCTTTTCATATTCGTGTATGTGCATTTAAATTAAATTGCAGTTATCATTTTCAATAAATAAATGTTTAATCAAATCAATGCATTCGTTTAGTTCAATATTAACCTTAAACATGTATACAGTACTCATGACATATGTAGTTATTATTATTACATAACATCTCCTATGAGTTACTTAAATAAAAGAGCCAATAGTGGTGAGGTAACATTATTTAAATTAAGGGTATATTAAATCCCACATTATTTCAAAGCCGAATAAGAAACTCAAAGATCGGAATCAAAGAGTTTTATGCTGAGTATAGTAAACTATGTAGGCTGTTCAATAAGTAATAAGACTATATTTATACAGAAAACAGATTACCTTTAATTGTTATCATTTACATGATCTTTTTCGAAGTAACTACCGTGAGACACGATGCATTTGTCCCACGTCCACTTCTTAAACACATGTGAAAGTCCATTTTTTGAGAGCTCTTTCAAAACCACCTCCGCAGCTTTTACACATGCTTTGTTGCTTTCGAAATGGCAGCCTCTTAGTGGTTTCTTGAGCTGAGGAAATAGCCAGAAATCGCACGGTGCAAGATCAGGACTGTATGGAGGGTGTGGTAGGATATCTGTGTTGTTCTTCTGCAAATCTAGGATATCTGTGTTGTTCTTCGCCACTACACAACCAGCAATATGTGGCCTTGCATTATCGTGGTGCAATAAGAATCCATTCTTCAGCAATGGACACTTCCTTTTGACGTGCTTGATGATAATCGCTGCTGTGTTGATCATCGTCTCTGTGATGGACGTTGAAGGTCTTCCCTCACGTTCAAGATCTTCCACATTTTACCTTCCTTCCTTAAAAGGTTTATGCCAGCGAAAAACACTTGCCTCGACATTGCTTCATCATGGAAAGCTTCGTGTATCATGTTAAAAGTGTCCGATGCCGATTTTTGCAAACACACACAAAATTTAATCGCATAACGCTGTTCCAAGGACTCTTTCATTTCGAAGACTGGTCACGCCTTGTAGGCGCTCCGAAACAAGCTTGAGTTTAGTCATGTGACACTCTTTTAGCAATATTTCTTTATTCCACAGAAATTAATATTGTGATGAGTGGTTTCGCCACAGTAACATTAGTCATATTACTTATTGAACAGCCTGTATAAAAATTTCTGCAGATTGTGGCACAAGCTAAAGCACAAAACTTTCCGCCGAAATTTTTATAGTTTACTATATTTGGCATGAAACTCTTTGATTCTGAATCTTTAAGTTTCTTATTTGGCTTTGAAATAATGTGGGATTTAGTATCCCCTTAATTTAAATAATCTCCTATGAGTCCAAGTATTCATTGTGGGAGGAGGGACACTACTCCTACAACTCCCTTTCTTCCTTACTTATTCTTCAACTACATGACCACTATCATTCAGACACAGACAGTCTAATAATAGACAATCTATTCTTAAATGAACAATAATAATTATACCTTTTTTTTTTACAATATATTTTCTTCAACACAAAAAACCGATAATTATAAATGGAAAAATTAAAATTGACCTAATTTAAATTAAATACTGCACTACATATATATATATTATTCTTTGCTCACTTATAATATAGTATAATCCTGAACTGATTTTCAGAGTTCACAATATGAATTAGCTAAGTGTAATTAAATGCATGAAAAATGTATGTATACTGATTCTTTTTAACACTGTTATTTAAAAAAATACAATTATCTTGAAAAGTCAGGTCAAAGACCGAATCATCTGACTGAGTGCATTGTGAAAAGCGAGTCTGGCTCCACCTCAGGTGCCACTTACTTTCTTGTTTTTGTCAATTTTATTGGCTTCCCTGTTAAATTATTATTCATGAATAATTTATATAAATTCACCATTCATTATGAATAATAAATGAAAGAAAACACCTACCTTAAAGGATAGCCTGCATTGATATAATTAAGTGTAACTTATATTGGGAATTAAAGAATATATTACTTTATTTTGTCAACATAACATTAAAAAAAAATTACTTACAACAATATTTATATAAAGACCAATACATTGAGTGAGTAAACTTTTTTTCTGACTAGTAGATTTAAGTTGTATTTTTGGAGTCGTGCATGCGCGTGCATATCCCCCCCCCCCCACCACACACACACACAGATATCAGAAATCACAGATAGTACTGAACAGTATATATATATTATGCTTTTCCTATACATGCATACATATTTATGATAGTTTAATTTATAAATTAGGCATAGTAAGAGATTAACGACAATAACTCGTAATAAAATAGAAAAATTACAACAACATACTGTAATAAAAGTTATCTGAATGTGAATGGAATCTTAGCAACCTCAGCATATGTTTTTTTATTATTATTTATTATTTTGTGAAGTCGAGAACTTTCATCTCTTTCACTTAAAAAAAAGAAGCACTTTACGCTCTTTAGCATATCCAAATTGCCAGCATCACTACTCTTGCACTTTGGAACCATTATTAAGTAAAATAAGGATTACTTGAACACAAGCACTGCAATACTGCGACAGTTGATCTGATAACTGAGTACTACTTACAAAGCTAAGGTAACTCGGGGATCCCGAGGAGTATTCTTGTAAGCTATCAGGTCAACTTAACAAAACTTTCATAGTTTCTACAAACATTCAGCTTTGAAATAATGTTGGGGATCTAATATCCACTTTGCCAATGTAATTATAAATTGTTTATTTTTGGAATTTTCCATTTAATATTTTCGGACCAGGATTGACCGTGAATAACTGAAACCATGGATAGCGAACCCACAGATAAGGGGGGGACCATGGTATATATACATGTGTGTGTATAAAATTGTAAACATAGAAAAAATATCCTTAGCCCATCCATGGTACAAAATGTACCATAGGTTTGCAAATAATGTTTCGTGGGTGGGAGCAACAGAAAAAAAAAAAAGTGTAGTTGACCATTTTTTCTCAACTCCTCTTTATGAATGCTTTAATGGTGCTGCATAGCACGTGACTTAATTTGATGAATTGTTCGTTTTACAAACTGTACATGGCCTTGGCTGCATCATCTTTCTTGTTCTCATTTGGAAGTATTCTTCATTAGAATACATACCTAATGAAAATAATAGATGCAAGAGGGAAAGAAAACGCAGGTAATATAACTTAGGTAATTATGTACAAATGTCACATGCATTGAAAAACGAATTTCACCAACAATAACTTTTCTTAGAAGCATGAAACTGCTATTAATGTCACATCACTGATATCTTACATAAACATTGAAAAGTGTCATCTCTGCAGTTTAGAAAAAGAAAAGCTGGCAATGTGAAATCTCTGTTAATATATATTTGTCATCATCCTCACCATCAGATTCCTGACATATACCCTCAGGTGTACAGGATCTTATGATAGTACTACATGAAAAGTTATATAATTACAAACTTCCTGTCAACAGTTTTCTCCAGATTAGCCTGTTATCTGGAGGACTAACCTACATCTTGGTCTTCTTCTTCTTCTTCTTCTTCTGTGTCTTTTTCCTGCCATCCTGCTAAAGAACACTTGTTTAGCTAATCTTTTCTCTCCCATTCTTTTTAAATAGCCATACCACCTGAGATTATCTCTGCTGACACATTTCTGAATGCCAATAATGTCACGTTCTTTCCTTTCCTTTCCTAATATCTTAATATTCTTATTAAGATATTAGGAAAGGAAAGGAAATATTTTTATTTATATTTTTTAAATTTATTAAGTTTATTATATTATGATATAATAAACTATTTTTATAGATTTACTTATTTTTATGAAAGTTTATATGCAAGAAAAAGGAATAAGTCCATGCTCTGTTTTTCTTAATTTAGGTCATATTTGGAGCCTTCAAAAAGAAATTTTCTATCACAGACAGAAGATACAAATGAAGAAAGATGCGAGACTGAAGGTAGGGAGTTAAAGTTGCTAACTACAGGTGAGGGCAAGGAGCAGTTAACTTATCTGGATCGTGCAAATCAGAGGCATCAGTGGTCATTTTCATTGAAGCATCAACCACTTTCAGAATGGGATGCCACAGATTCTGAAAATATTGATCAGCACAATGTTGTTGTATTAGAAGCCAGTAGTGATGATATTTTATTATATTTGAATAAAAAAGGTGTCCCTGAAAATGTCCTTCTTCATCATCGATGGGATGAAACTGCTTCAGGAAAATTATTTTCAAAAGATGAGCAAGAATGCCTTTCCAACAACTCAAGTAATCAGTTAATAACTTATGATGATGCACATTTTGTTATTAATAATAATGAACAGAGAAGTTATAATAATCCATTTTTAAGAACGATAGAAGTAGATAATGATAATACATTTAACTTTGCACAGAAACAGAGAAATGGTCTTCCAGTAAAAGTGAAAAAGTATTCTAATAGAATCTTATATACTTCACAGATTTCTTCAGATTCTGATATTTGGTCAGAACCTGATAGAAATGTTTCTTTACAAAGAATTGGAATGAATATACAAAGCAGTTATTTAAAGAAGACTCGAAATAACCATAAATGTGTGTCTAACCAAATTCATAATCCAAAATTCAGCTCAGGAGGTAATTCATTTCTGTTCAGAAAAAAGCTGCCTGGAATGCAGAGTGGTAAACAACTTATATATTGCACTACTTATCTGTTCTTTACTTTAATGTATGCATGTAAAGCTTCTACCTTCATGCTGCACTGCCAAACTGTTACTGCTTTTTGCTTTCAAAATTAGCCTTTCATTAGAATGTGCACTTTTTCACTCCTTGCACTTGTTACTGTAATAATGTTGTTTTTCAGCTTATAGTCTATTTGTAAATACTCCTGTTGTAATTATTAAAAAGTAATATTAGTAACTGAATTTTTAATTTGACATATACACTATTTTGCCGAAAGTGTCCAGACACTCCATATCTCTATGTTGCCTCACACATATGATGCTGATACACATATGCGATGCTATATATGTATAGGCACATGGGCATTAGCTGTGTAGATATTCTTTGTTGTCAGGATGAGTGGACAAAAGCAGTAGAGTTCATTTAAATATGGTATGATAGTCAGAGCCCACGAGTTTGGTCATTTGGTCTGAGAGAGATTTCTGCCACGTTGCATGTGCCCCCAGTCTACTGTCAGTGAGGTTATTGTGAAGTGGAAACATGATGGAATCACCAAACCCCTCTCCCCTGAACTGGGAGCCTCAAGAAACTGAACAAATCAGGACTGATGAACTGTCAAGAGTGTTGTTACAGTAAATCATCAGTCAGCCTTAGCAACTATCACAAATGACTTCCACATGAGCTCTGGAAACAGATGCCAGTGACAGAACTATTCACTGGAAGATGTTTGCCCTTGGGTTTCATGGTTGTGCTGCAGTTCACAAGCCCTTGATTACACCTGCCAATAGGCATCATCTGGAATGGTGCAAACAACACTGTCATTGGAGTGTGGATCCATGGAAGAGGGTCCTATGGATCATTGAATTGCAGTACATGATCTGGTACATCCAATGGATGTGTCTGGACACGGTGAACAAAACTTACAGGAATGCCTTGTATCGACCATGAAATTTGCAGGCATAATGGTCTTGGGTTTCCTAGTTTGGACTAGCCCCATGATATTTTGGACAATTCCATTCTTCCCATACTATGGCAACAGTTTGGCATAGGCCCTTTCCTGTATCAGCATGATAATGCACCTGCTCACAAAGCAAGGGCCCCAGCTCTGTGGTTTGAAGACATGCAGATGGAAGAACTAAACTGGCCAGACCAAAGCCCTGACCTCAACCCTATTGAACATCTCTGGGGTTAGCTGGAGCGAAGGTCACATGCCAGACCTGCTCATCCAGCTAACACTCATCAGCTGTTTGCCATACTACTGGAGAATAGATACAAATTCAGGCAACGGTTTACCAGAATTTAATGGAGAGCCTACCTTGAAGGGTAATGGCTGTAATAGCAGTGAAAGGAGATCCAATCTTGTAGTGACAAGAAATAGCAACAAAAAAAGCCCTGCAACATATTATGAATGTTCTTTAATGCTCATACTTAGGCTGTCGTAAAAACAAAAATTACTTTTGATCACAGTCACATAGGAGTGAGAAGGAAAGAATTAGAATATCTAGCACATAGCAATCTCTGTTGATCAGTTTCTTTGATGTTTCATTCAGAATACTTCTACTCATCAAAATATGTTAAAAAATACTAGCAATTTTTGGCTGTAAATTGTGGTAAAAAAATTCATTTAATTTTCATGTAAATACATTCAAAGTTTCAGCTTTGCAAAAGTACAACTAGATACACATAATTTCTTATGTGTAATGGGATGAAGGGTACTACAATAATTTATATCATAAGAATTTATATATTTTTAGATGCTTTCAGAAGTTTAAAAAAAAAAAACATGGCCATTGAAAAATACCATCATAGGCCTAAATTTTGGCTATGTTGTTATTGCCAATGATATTTTCTCTGTCTGGCCAGAGCCCAAATAAGCACTTAATAGTTTCATTGACTTCTTTTTTTGAATAGGTTAATCCTAAAGTACATTTACAATTTTACCTACTTCATCATCATCATCATCATCATCAAATTCCTGCCATGTACCCTCAAGGGGTGTACAGGATATGACAGTACTAAATGAAAAAATTACATCATTACTAACTTCCAATCTACAATTTTCCTCCAAATCACTCTGTTACTTGTCAAGACTCCAACATTATCAGATTTTATATTTCTATCGTCTAAGGCACTTTGTACCGTATCAATCCACCTATGTCTTGGTTTTCCTCTGGGTCGTTTTCCTGCCAACCTGGCAGAGAACACTTGTTTTGCTAATCTTTCCTCTCCCATTCTATTTAAGTGACCATACCACCTGAGATTAGCTCTGCTAACGCATTCCTTGATGCTGACAATGTCAAGTTCTTTCCTAATATCCTCATTTTTAATATGATATTGCATTGATGCCATCTGTTCACGCCTCTAATCTTTCTCAGGACTCTCATATCTGTGGTCTCTAGTCTTTGGTCAAGTGTTTTACTTCTGACCCAGCTCTCAGATCCATAAGTTAAAACTGGTTTGAACACTGTCTTGTATACAGCTAATTTAGTTTTCCGACTAATTTCTTTCTTATTCCATATGAATTTATTCAATTGACTTCCCACCATACCAGCTTTGCTGATTCTGTTGTCTATTTCTATATTTAATTTACCATCTTCAGTAAAAATCGTGCCTAAGTAGCTGAAATGTTTTACTTGTTCCACAGGTTCTCCATTCACAACACAGTTGACATTTTCAATGATTCTGCCTATTTTCATTGTCTTTGTCTTTTTATTGCTGACCTTCATACCATATCTATTACAACAGCTATTCAATTTAGTCATAGAATCTTGCAGACTTGTAGCAGATTTATTTAGAAGTATAACATCATCCACATAAAGCAAAGCACTGACATTAACATCTCCAATTTTGATATCAGGTTTAATACCACATTCCTTCATAATGTGATCCATATAGATAATGAATAACAGAGAGGATAATGTACATCCTTGTCTCACACCAGATTTAACATTAAACCATCTTCCTATACTTCCTTCAATTCTAACTGCTGACTTACAACTCAAATAAAGACTAAGTATTGCTTGATATAATGCCCCATTGACACCATATAACTGCAGCGTATTGAATAGCTTCTCTCTTGGCACCTTGTCATATGCCTTTTCCAAATCGACAAAACTTAAATACAGATCTTTGTTATATTCCCATGCTTTCTCGACTATTTGTCGTAAAGTGAAGATCTGATCCTGACAGCGTCTATTTGGCCTGAATCCAGCTTGTTCTTCACCAAGCTTTTCTTCCACAATTCTTCTCAACCGTTTCTCAAGTATACTTGCATAGATCTTGCCACCAACACTCAGTAGGGAAATACCTCTGTAATTCTCACATTCAGTTTTATTTCCCTTTTTATACATGGGTACTATGAGAGCTCTACTCCAGTCATCGGGAATTCGTCCCTCTGTCCAGGCTTTCTGAACTATGCAGTGCAGCCACTGCAAGACTCTTATACCACCATACTTCATCATTTCTGGTCGAATATCATCTACTCCTGCTACCTTTCCACATTTCAAGCCTTTGATGGCTTTTTCTACTTCAAGTATGGATATGTATTCCTGACTGCATGCCTGGTCAGTGTTTTTTATCACTGTGCTGTCATCACTGCTTGTTTCATTTAGCAGTTTTTCAAAGTAATTACTCCATACTTCAAAGATATCTTTTTCTCCTGTTTTCATGTCACCTGTATCATCTCTAATTCCTTTTACAGCACTCTTTCCTCCATTCCTAAGCTTCTTCAACAACCTCCAGAATATTTTGCCACCTTCTTGATATTTATTTTCTATATTCTTGCCAAAGTCCTCCCATGACTTTTGTTTATCTAGTTTTACACACTGTTTAGCTTTCTTACATTTGTCTCTGTATTCTGTAAGAGTAAAAGCTGACTTATTTGCCAGGAACTTTTGATATGCTTTCTTCTTTTCCATCACTGCCTCTTTAACTTCCTGTGTCCACTAGGGTGTTCTGATTTTTTTATCCTTGCACACAACTTCACCACATGTCTCTCTGGTAGAATCAATCAATGTTTTCTTCAGAGTTTGCCACTTGAATCTCCAAGGTTTGATTCCTGTTCTCAAACTCCTTCATTTTCTTTTCAATAATCTTTCTGTATTTTAGTCTACAGTTCACATCTGAGAGCTGCTCAACTTTTATTCGCTTTAAAACTTTCTTACATGCTATTCTTTTCAATATGAAATTCAATTTTATCCTGCTCAAGACTAAATAGTGATCACTTCCAATTTCAAATCCTCTGTAGACTCTGGTGTCCTGCACCAGGGAGAAAACATCACTATTAACAATAACATAGTCAATGAGACTTTTCTTATTCCTAGCGTCTTCTCTCCATGTGAATTTGTGCACATTTTTATGTTGGAACATGGCGTTAGTAATAACCAGTCCATGTCCTGAGCAGAAATCCAACAGATATTTGCCATTATTATTAGCTTTGCTCTTTTCTCCAAATTTTCCCAAAATATTTTTGTATGTCTCACAATCATTTCCTACTCTACTATTTAGATCCCCAACAAGGACCAACTTTTCCTTTTTCATTGTGTCAGTTGCTTTTTCTAAACCCTCAAAAAATTCCTCCACTTCTATCTTAGTAGAACCTTCTGTGGGACCATAGGCACAAATAAGTCTCATTGTCCAGTTCCCCATTCTCATATTTGCCCACATTACTCTACTTGAGACTGACTCCCATTCAAGAAGATTAGCCTCGTATTTTGTGTTGAATACTATGGCTACTCCTTCTTTTCCTTGATTGTCATTGCCTGAATATAACATTTTGTATTTATTGCTCAGAAAGATCTCACCAGTTTTGGTCCTTTTTGTTTCAGTCACCCCTATTATGTCGATATGGTAGTTATCTAATTCCTCAGCTAGCTCCATTTCTTTGCCATTCAGGCTTCTTACGTTGATAGTACCGATCTTTAACTCTGGTGATGTTGAGTTGGGGTTTGTTTTCAGATTTGTTCCAGTTGCTGACTTTTCGCTGTTCGCCTTGGTTCCCTGGTGAAAACAACGGGCGCCTTGTTTAACCGGGCGACGCCCCAGCCGGCATGAAATTTTGTCATGTTGTACCATCATTTTTTATTTTGGTTTAATCAATAAGAATACAATTTGGTCGGCTAAATCCCAAATTGCCAGCCCATCCTCGTTCGTTCAGTATCAAAGTAGATACCCAACAGGGTGCACCACGAGAAGGTGAGGATTGGACATTAGGTCAGAAGCCCTGGTCGGTTTACCTACTTTTACTACTGAAATTGAAGAAAACAGAGCCTTTCTTACTTTCTTTGATGTGCTCATTTCAGTCACCAAACAAAACAGATTTAAAAAAAAAAGTTAACACCAGTAGATATTTACATTCTACTTCTCACCTTTACTCTCCCTAGAAATGGATTATCATAAAAGCTCTTAAAGGCAGCATGTGCATCATATCTAGTGACTATAGTAAAAAAAAAGAATTCTATTTAAGAGACATTTGTAATGGCTACAACTTGAAAACTATTAACCCTTTGACATATAAATTATTTTAAAATTGGAACAGATTAAACTACTGAATGATATAATCACGTAATCACAAGAAAGATATTTATTTAACCAAATATTTTGGTCTGGAAATAGCAGACCATCTTCAGTGGTATTACAAAAACAGTTTAAAAAATAGAAGCTAGAATACTAACAATAGATCATTAAAATTAGAACACGCTGCGTGATGTTATATCACTAAGTATGAAACGAAATATTTTGAAGTAGAAACATGATTGAATTTGCTATTTAAAAAAAAAAAAAAATTAATGAGTAATCTTGATTAGACTTTCCCAGATTTTTTATATAGATATACAGTCATTATGATTCAGGTTGGAGCGATGGAGCAAGGCATCCATGCTTTCCTTGAACAAACTTTCAAACCTATAACGGGATCTATGTAAGAGGCGAGTCCTGGACCAAAGGATGCTGTGGTCAGTTTCAATCCCGTGTTGAGCCAATCCAGACTTTTCAGGTTTGTTGTTTCAGGTTTGTGAAGAATGGATGATTGATGTTCTTGGATTCTTTTTTCAAGAGAACATCCAGTCTGTCCAAAATAAGAGAGATCACAGTTGCACGGAATTTGATAAACTCCAGGAAGAGATAAAGTTGAGTGTTTGTCTTTAGGAGAAGGAAAATGAGAAGACAGTTTGTTAATAGGTGAATATGTAGTTGTTAAATCATATTTCTTTAAAATTCTTGCGATAAGTTCTGTAATACCAGAGATATAAGGAATAGGCACCCGACATATTGAAACTTTGTTGTTTTGTGATTATAAGAATTGAGAAGACATTGAGTACTTTTTTCAGAAAAGCCATTGAGTTTCATGTGTTGTTGGATAGTAGAAAGTTCTTTCTGTAGATAATCAAAAGTAGAACAATTAGTTTTGGCTTTTCTGATGAGGCATTTTATAATTCCTGTTTTTTGACATGGATTGATGGGCTGATTCTTTAAGAATATAACGACCTGTGAATGTTGGTTTCCTGTATACTGTAGTTGTAAGAATATTTGAAGGTGATCGGATGAGGAGAATGTCTAAAAAAGATAACTGGTTGTTTTCTTGTAATTCCATAGTAAACTTTATGCGATGATGCAAGGAATTAATACTGTTTAAAAAGGAAGGTAAAGCATTTTTGCTGTGAGGCCAAATAGTAAAGATGTCATCTATATATCTTACCCAACAAGATGGTTGAGGGAAAATAGATGCAAAGAGGACTTTTTCTAAATGTTCTAAATAAAAGTTGGCTAAAGCCGGAGAAAGAGGACTTCCCATGGCCGTTCCTTCTACTTGGCTATAAAATTTGTTTTGACATATGAAATATCCAGAATGTATTACGAAATCGAATAGTTTTATAATATCTTGAGGAAAGATGTCAGCAAGTAATTTTAAAGTTTCCTTGAGAGGTACATTAGTATATAAAGATTCTATATCAAAGCTAACCATAAGATCTGTAGGTTGTAATGAGACATTTTTTAATTTTTCTAAGAAATCTGAGTAGTTTTTCAAAAAAGAATTAGAGTTGCCCATGTAAGATTTCAATAATTTAGCTAGATATTTGGCTATACGGTAAGTAGGAGAATCAATACAATCTACTATTGGACGAAGAGGATAGTCAATCTTATGGATTTTTGGAAGGCCATAAAATCTAGGAGGTCTTGCAAAATGAGTTTTAAGTCTTTCGATTGTGTCTTTATCTAAACTGATGACTTCATCTAAGAGAGAATTTAATTTCTTTAGTTGTCTGTTGGTTGGATTATAATCAATTTCTTGATATGTGGAGCGATCTCGAAGCAAACGTGAAAGTTTTCTTCTGTAATTTGCTGAGTCTATAACTACTGTTGCTTTTCCCTTGTCAGCTTTAGTGATAATGAGGTGATTATTTTTTCTCACGGACTGTAAAGATTTCATTTCAGAAGGAGATATGTTGGAAGGAGGAAGTTTAGCCTTAGGTAAGAGATGAAGCGACTTCTAGGCGAAGAGCATTAGCTTTATCACTGGTTAGATGATTGAGATTCCTTTCAATGTTAACTAGGAAATCTTGATATGGTATCTTATTTGGAACAATAGAAAAATCATGTCCTTTTGACAGGATGAGGGTTTCGCTTTTAGTCAAATAATTGGAAAACAAGCGAGTAGTTGGTCTTGCCTATCAACACCACTCATTCCAAAATTATATTCAAGAACACATTTAGGTTTTATTACTTTTTCTTCATCACCCCTCTTACTTCTTACTTTTCCTATATCTACCATTTCTTCTTTTGAATGCTTTGTGCTTATCATGTAAACATCCTTCTTATCGCGCCAACATAATGACAAAATTCCTCGACAAGATAAAGTTTTTGATTCGCCTTTTTTATTTTATATGTTGTCAATTTCTTAGGCATATTGTTGCGATTTTTTCTAACTGTCCCCACAATGTTTGTACTATTTTTTCTTAAGAAATAAAATAATTCTGGTGATGAATACCAATTATCTAAGAATAATGTATATCCTTTTCCTAAAATAGATTCTGCCAACTCCATGATGACATTTTGAGATGTAGGTGTATCGCTTCCTGGAATTTTATCCTTTCCTGTATAAATTTTGAACTTTGAACAATATCCAGAGTCTGATTCACATAGCTTGTAAAATTTTATCCCAAATCGTGCTCATTTGCTATCAATGAAATGTACAAAATTTAGTCGACCTCTATATTTCATAAGGGATTCGTCAATTACTACATTTTTATCTGGTGTATATAATTGCTGATACTTATTATTCAGGTAGTCAACTATATTTTGCACTTTGCATATTTTGTCATCTTTCTTTATTGTTTCATTATCCACGAAATGGAGAAAATGAGATATAGCCAAGAAGCATTTACGAGGCATAATTTTTGAATATATATATGGGTGTCTCGACCACAACCCTCTTTGGCCAATACATGTCTATATTAGATTTTTTTACCTGTGACATAATTATACATAATGCAAAATATGCCTGCAATTCGTCATTTGTTATACCATTTGGATACCATTCTTCAATCTTTTTAGTAATTTCCTTGTTTATTGCTTGAGCCGCATATCTATTGGTTTCTGTAACTATCATGTCAAAGAAATCATCACAAAGTATTTGTTTCAAAACAGAAAGAGGTATCGGATTTGCACCAAATCTTAGCAAAGCAATTGCATTGATGCCAGGAATTTCCGTAAATGATTTTATAATAGGGATATTTTCCTTTTTTTGCCAATTCCATTCATTTTCTGTTACATCAGAATCATCACTACTAGACGATATCGGTCTCAAATGTTTACGAACATTGCCTCAAACCGAACTTCCACTGCTATTGTCACTTGACAAGTCAAAAATGCCAACACTTTGATGATATAAATTTGTCTCGCTGTTTTTATCTAAACTGTCCTCTCTGCTTTCAATTTCACTTTTGGCTAATATATTATAAATATTTGCAGACATATTAGGGATGATAATAAATTGCAACACAAACTAGCCTAGTGAATAGAGTTTATATGCATATATATTCACTGCCTAGCACCCTAAATTTGTTTGAAATTGACATGAACTTTGTAACGTCTGCAATACATCAAAATCAATTTTGGTGCAATAAATAAAATACGTGTCACAGATGTCTTTGTTAACTCTAAATTCATTTGAAATTGACGCGTACTTCGTAACGTCTGCGATACATCAAAATCAAATAGCAAATAGTTAGCATATTAAAACAGAAAGAACTAAAAGATTCCCTTCATACCTATGGAAAAAAATCGCCACGATGAGCTTTGCCAACCACCTTTGCCTTTCAAGAAACCAGATTTTATAAAGTTTTCTATACATGCAGCATCTGTTACAAACAGGATGTTCAAACAAAAAACAGGGGAGGAGAAAGCACATATATTAGACCTGACTTATTCTACTAAGGAAATGCACCAGATAATTTTCCAACCAAAAATAGAAAAAGAAAATGCCATATATTGAATTTAATAGCTATGTTCACAAATTTTGGATCCTCTCAAGTGATGCCACAGTATAATAAAAATCAAGGCCTTCTTGTAAACTAACTATAGCCAGCATAAATAATCATCATCATCAAATTCCTGCCATGTACTCTCAAGGAGTGTACAGGATATGATATTACTACGTGAAAAATTTACATCATTACTTACTATCTACAGTTTTCCTCCAAATGAGTCTGTTACTTGTCAAGACGCCAACATTATCAGATCTTATATTTCTGTCTTCTAAGGCACTTTTTACTTATCAATTCACCTATATCTTGGTCTTCCTCTGGATCTTTTATCTGCCAACCTGACAGAGAACACTTGTTTTGCTAAACTTTCCTCACCCATTCTGTTTAAGTGACCATACTCTTGAGATTAGCTCTGCTAGTGCATTCCTGGATGCTAACAATGTCCAGTTTTTCCCTAATATCCTCGTTTTTAACATGCTACTATCATCGATGCCATCTCAGGACTTTCTCAAGTGTTTACTTCTGACCCAGCTCTCAGATCCATAAGTTACAATTAGTTTGAAAACTGTCTTGTATACAACTAATTTAGTGTTTTGACTAATTTCTCTCTTATTTCATATAAATATATTGAATTGACTTCCTACCATTCCAGCTTTCTCGATTCTGTTGTCTATTTCCATATTTAATATACCGACTTAACTAAAAATCATGATTAAGTAGCTTAAATGTCTCACTTGTTCTATAGGTTCTTCATTCACAATGCAGTTGATATTTTCAATGATTCTGCCTGTTTTCATTGTCTTTGTCTTGTTATTGCTGACCTGCATACCATATCTATTACAACGGTTATTCAATTTAGTCAGGGAATCTTGCAGACTTCTAGCGGATTATTTAGAAGTATAACATTGTCCACATAAAGCAAAGAGCTGAGATTAACATCTGCAATTTTGATATCAGATTTAATATCACTTTCTTTCATATTGCAATCCATATAATAATGAATAACAGAGCTGATGTACATCGTTGTTTGATACCAGATTTAACATTAAACCATCTTCCTGTACTTCCTTCAATTTTAACTGCTGACTTACAAATAAAGATTAAGTATTGCTTGATATAATGCCCCATTGGCAGCATTATGACTGTATCATTTTAAAAAGTATTGAAAATGCTACAGTCCTATGGTGTTAATGGGGCATTATATGAAGTAATACTTAGTCTTTATTTGAGTTGTAAGTCAGCAGTTAGAATTGAAGGAAGTACAGGAACATGGTTTAATGTTAAATCTGGTATCAAAGAAGGATGTACATTCCCTCTGTTATTCATTATCTATATGGATTGCACTATATGGTTTTCAATAGCTTTTCTCTTGGCACCTTGTCATATGCCTTTTCCAGATCTACAAAACTTAAATACAGATCTTTGCTGTATTCCCATGCTTTCTCAACTCTTTGTCTTAAAGTGAAAATCTGATCCTGACAGCTTCTATTTGGCCTGAATCCAGCTTGTTCTTCACCGAGCTTTTCTTCCACAATCCTTCTCAACCATTTTTCAAGTATACTTGTGTAAATCTTACCAGGAACACTGTAGAGAAATACCTCTGTAATTCTCACATTCAGTTTTATTGCCCTTTTTATATATGGGTACTATGAGAGCTCTAATCTAATCATCTGGAATTCGTCCCTCTGTCCCGGCCTTCTGGACTATGCAGTGCAGCCACTGTAAGACTTTTACACCTCCACATTTCTGGTCAAATATCATCTACTTCGGCTGCCTTTCCACATTTCAGGCTTTTCATAGCTTTTTTCTACTTCAAGTATGGATATGTATTCATGATTGCATGCCTGTCAATTGTTTTTTTTTACCACTGTGCTGTCACAGATTGTTTCATTTAGCCATTTTTTGCAGTAATTACACCATGCTTTAAGGATATCTTTTTCTCCAGTTTTCTCCATTAAGGATATCTTTTTCTACAGAGACAAATGTAAGAAAGCTGAACACTGTGTATAACTGGCTAAACAAAAGTCATGGGAGGACTTTGGCAAGAACATAGAAAATAAATATCAAGAAGGTGGTAAGATATTCTGGTGGTTGTTGAAGAAGCTTAGAAATGGAGGAAAGAGTGCTGTAAAAAGAGTTAGAGATGATAAAGGTGACATGAAAATTGGAGAAAAATATATCCTTGAAGTATGGAGTAATTACTTCGAAAAATTGCTAAATGGAAAAAACAGTGATAGCACAGTGGTAAAAAACACTCAACAAGCATATAGTCAGGAATACATATCCGTACTTGAAGTAGAAAAAGCCATCAAAAGCCTGAAATGTGGAAAGGCAGCAGGATTAGATGATATTCAACCAGAAATGCTGAAGTATGGTGGTATAAAAGTCTTACAGTGGCTGCACTGCATAGTTCAGAAGGCCTGGACAGAGGGACGAATTCCTGATCATTGGAGTAGAGCTCTAATAGTACCCATATATAAAAAGGGAAATAAAACTGAATGTGAGAATTACAGAGGTATTTCGTTACTGATTGCCAGTATACTTGAGGAACAGTTGAGAAGAATTGCGGAAGAAAAGCTTGGTGAAGAACAAGCTGGATTCAGGCCAAATAAAGGCTGTCAGGATCAGATCTTCACATTATGACAATTAGTCGAAAAAGCATGGGAATATAACAAAGATCTGTATTTAAATTTTGTCGATCTGAAAAAGGAATATGACAAGGTGCCAAGAGAGAAGCTATTCAATACACTGCAGTTAATGGTGTCAATGGGGCATTATATCAAGCAATACTTAGCCTTTATTTGAGTCAGCAGTTAGAATTGAAGGAAGTACAGGAAGATGGTTTAATGTTAAATCTGGTGTGAGACAAGAATGTACACTATCCCCTCTGTTATTCATTATCTATATGGATCGCATTATGAAGGAAAGTGGTATTAAACATAATATGAGAATTAGAGATGTTCATGTCAGCTCTTTGCTCTATGCGGACGATGTTATACTTCTAAATAAATCCGCTACAAGTTTGCAAGATTCCCTGACTAAATTGAATAACTGTTGTGATAGATATGGTATGACGGTCAGCAATAAAATTTCAAAGACAATGAAAATAGCTAGAATCATTGAAAATATCAACTGTGTTTTGAATGGGGAACCTGTGGAACAAGTAAAACATTTCAGCTACTTAGACACGATTTTTAGTGAAGATGGTAAATTAAATTTGGAAATAGACAACAGAATCAACAAAGTTGGCATGGTAGGAAGTCAATTGAATAAATTCATATAGAATAAGAGAGAAATTAGTTGGAACACTAAATTAGCTGTTTACAAGACAGTGTTTAAACAGTTTTAACTTATGGATCTGAGAGCTGGGTCAGAAGTAAAACACTTGACCAGAGACTAGAATATTTGAAAGAGTAGAGAATATGGCATTCTCTGGGAGTAAATGCAAGGTAATTTGAATCCTCGCAGTTTTATAGTTGGATCTATGATCAGGTACTTGTTTATAGTTTATTCCAGAGTCGTCTTCATCATTTAAGGGCCATCATTTGGAAATTCCACAAGCCATATTGGAGATCTAGAAACCAGGTAGTACACTGGAGGTGAAGAGATATCTTAATCAATTGGAAGATACATGTTATTTCTGATTTTCTTTATTTCTTTGATGATAGCTTCTTCCCTTCTGAAACATGGAAGAGTGACATGAGAGAGGGGTAGATCGTAAGTACCAGAAATTGTTTTCATTGTTATCATAAGTTGTGTCTCCACAAGAGTCATGAGGACTTCAAGTTGTGCCCGTCAGTTTGTTTATGATGTTCCTGGCAGATATCTTTAACTTAGTTATTTCCAAATGATTTGAGTAAGCTAGACTATGTTCCAGTGTGACACCAAAATTAACAAGGGTTACTTTCATAGATTAGAGTCCTGTTGCAGAAGTTTATTTTTAGTTTTCTGTGAGCCTCATGGTTATTTAAGTGGAAAGCAGAAACAACAGTTTTGTTAGGATTAGGAGATGGTCACCAGCTTTTAAAGTAATTTTGTAGTTCAAATGTTTGCTCATTTTTTCCTGAATGCCTTGGAAGACAAGCTTGTTTAGCTTCTTGAGTTTATAAAGGCTTTTTTTTTTTTTGAACAATCAAATCAATTTTTGAACACAAAAATTGAACAATCACTTACAAAATACAATCTGTAGTAGTGTACAGTTGAAGTGTTAGACTGTTTTATGTTATGATATGATTATTCTGACTCCTTTTGTTTGATCCTCTGAGGTACCAGAACGTCCATTTTCTTAAATTCTTACTGCTAACCTTATTCTGTGTCATGCACCATAGGATCTTATAAACCCGTGGAAAAAATGTCCAGGTCTCTCACCTGATTTAGTTGTGTTTGCATAGGAATAAAGATCACCTGTAAGTTTTATAAAGAGATAGTATCATTTTAATTTTATGTTGGAAGGGATTATATTTGCTGTCATAAGTTTTGTATATGTAAATCCTACTTATATTCATTAGGTAGTAAAATATATTTTCCATTTTCTGTGATTTGAAGTTTGTGTTTTAAAGTTTGTTCCACTGAATGGAAAACTCGAACTTGAGACTGATTTTATCCCATTGTAAAATTATCTTCGCAGTTAAATATGCTGACAAATTTTTTGTGTTACATACATGCTTTGCACTCAAAGAAATGTGCCTAAGATGTTGAACTACTGTCAAAAACTATCAATTTCAACATTTAGTTATGTGGAAATTGATAGTTTTTGGATTCTTGGATGTGAAGAGAAGGAATAATTTTGATTGCATTTAGGGATATTTATAATTAATTTTTGTATCAATGTAACATGTTTTAATTTTTATTTTTAATAAAAATTTTTAAAGGTTAATTTCTTGTTCAACAAAGTGATCAACTGGGATAAAGATGCCATCAAGAAATTGAAGGTCCATTTTGGAAGCACCCCACATTTCTATGGCTTACCAAATATTCATAAGGAGCTCCACTCAACCCTTAGTTGACTTCATAGAAGCTCCCACTTAATTGCCTTGCCAAATTCCTAGTTCATCTTTTAATCTCTCTCTCTCATACAGGCCACATGCAAGTTTGTCTGTAAAGTTGATTGGGATTTCTGACCAGAGTAAAAAAAAAAAAAAAAAAAAACTAACCCTACAAACATCATGGTCAGTTTTTACATCCAGTCCTTATTTACCAGTGCATCCATGTTTCTCTGGCTGACACTCTCCAACTGTTATCAAAGGAGTTCCCTTCAGACATAGTTGAACTTTGACTTTGTCATGCACTCAGGCTATTTCATCTGTAGAAACCTCTACAAACAGATGAAAAGAACTACTATGGGAATCCTGTTGTCAATTGCACTTGCCAGTTTCTTCTTAGAGCATCTTGAAGACTTCCTATTCTTTTCAATATAACTTCAACTTTCCTTATGGGTACAATATGTGGATGATGTGTTTGCTATCTCTACCAACTTTCTTAACCAAAATCAACAGCCTACATCCATAAAAAAATTCACCATTGGAGAAAAAAAAAAATAAGAAGGAAAATTACTTTTCATGAATACCCTCCTTTTCCATACTCCATCTGGAATGCTAACTGTATCTGTGCACCATAAACCTACCTTCACAGGCTGCTAAATCCAGCAAGATTCAGCCTATCATCCATACACACACACACACACACACACACACACACACACACACACACACACACTATGGCGGGCCCCCCCCGAGTTCTGGACTGGTAGGCCGGTTCTCCTTGAATTCTGGTGACTCTAATTTTGAAGACTCGACACTCCGGTCCCTGAATTTCAAAAAAGGCCTATCATTTTATATATATAGGGTAGATATATAAACATTTAAAATCTTTGTTCAGTAGAGCACATGCTCCAATTCTCAAACTCTCCAACAAAAACTGAGCACTATTTGAGTGCATTATACTATAGGATAGCTTCACTTCAAGGAAGTTTAAATGTGTTCTGGACACTTATAAACCTATCTCCAAAAATTCTGAACCTATACAGCAAGTCTTTATCCCATACATTGCAGGCATCTCAAGACAATAGCAAAGATACTGAAAAGATATGGTTGGTACTTACATCCTTCCCTATCAACAAGCTCCTCCTAGTTAACCTTCAAAAAAACATAAACAGCCCTCTTCTCCCTCTCTGGGACAAACAAGACATTTTCTCAAAAGATGACTACAAGAACATCTATCTTATACCAACAATAAACCTGAAACATCTGGCCTTGTTCATCATGGAGTGAACATTAATCGTGGTTTCCTCTGGTCCAATACTCACCTTTTACATTGGTGCCAGTTTAGGTTTGAGTGGTTCGTTAAAGAGAAGCACTTCTACTCCTTCCAAACTTAAATCGAAATAACTGCCTATCCATTGCCAACATATGGGAGAGTCTCATTCACATAAATGGCATGCAGCAGTGTCCCTCCCCCATCCCCCCCCCCACTCTTTTTATAATATAGTATAATGCTGTGTCATTCAGTTACTTATCTAAATTTTGTTAATTTTTGTATTTCAAATCGTTTTAGTTTTAATTGTAATTTTTTTTTTTTTTTAACCACCTGTATGTTGGAATTCAGTCACAAATTTTTATTCATGTGAATACTATTTTTACTATGTCACAAGTGCCATTAAAAACTCATGTTTTAATGTTACATAGTTATCTTTTATAATACTACTTTCATTTAAAAAATTACTGTATTGGAAGTTTTCATTAATGTGCTTCATTAATATTGTCTTTTTCTATGGAATATTCTGCAAGACTTATTTTATTATTAAAATTAATCTGAGTTATATAAATTAATTAACTAGACAAATTAAAGAAAACTCTAACTTGTCTTGATTTTTCTTGTATTCTATAACTTGAAGTTTCCTCAGATCTGGAGATTGGCTAGCTGGCTGTTTGCAGAAGTAGTGGGAAGTTCATGTCACATTAGATTAACTGAAGAAAATATTCCATATAAGCAGCAGGCCTATTCAATCATGAACTTAAGTTTCCACATGTTTTAAAATGTCTTATTTAATTTATTACAAAAGATAGAGACATAAGTAGAAGACATTACAAAACAATGTAATTATTAACATCAGAATTTTTTTCTCTCATCTCATGACTGATATTGCAACTGTTTGGTTAAAAAGAGAACAGAATTAATAAATATTAAGTCTAAAGCAAAAAAAAAAAAAAGTAGTAAATTAATTGATGTCAGAAAATACATTTTTTTTAAAAATTAACTACAATAGTGAATGTATTTAGGAAAATTACTTCCCAAAACTGAGAATGTATAGGTAATGTATACAATCTTTCTTTATTTTTCTTTTGTTATATTTTAACACTGAATTTTAATTGCAGGTATCGGTACAACAGAAGCAGAGAGATTTTTGGAGCGCCCAGTTAAAGATATGTATGAAAATCTTAAAGAGAATTATAGCAGCCTACAGAATGATTTAAGACTTTTACAAGATAAAGTTCACAGTATAGAATCAGAAAAGAATGATATAGAGGAGAAATTAAATCATGAATTGAATGAAAATAAACAGTTGCAGTGTGCCATAAAGACCCATCAAACAGAAAATATTACACTGAAACAAGAAAAGGTGAGCTTTGAAGAGAAATATTTAACAGCAGATAAAATGTGTATGCAACTTAAAGATGAACTTGAGAAGCTCAGAGAAAAACTGTCTGCAACACTGAAAAAATCAGTAAATTTGGAAACAGAATTAATGGAGAAACAAAACACTGAACATAAATTTCTAGAAAGAAATAGAATTTTAGAAAATGAGTTAGATTCACAACACAGAAGTTTCGGAAATGCTGAGATAGAGATTGCCAAGCTTAAACAGCTAATTAGAGAAAAAGATGACTCGCATAATACACTGAAAAGTACCAGAAATGATCTTGAACAGCAAATATCAGCGATGCACAAAACATTAAAAGAAATGCAGCAATCAGAAGAGCACCACAAGAGAGAATTAGATTCCTTTCAAAATAATGTTATGCTACTTGAAGAAAGTGTAAAAGAAAGAGATAATAGCATAAAGGAAATAAGAAATAAAAATGATATTTTGGAAAAACAAAATGGTTATTTGACTGAAGAACTTGAAGAACAGAAATCTGCACTACAGCTGCTTCGAGCTGAAAAATGTACAATAGATAAAAGATTAGAAATCTTAGAGGAAAAGTTGAAGACTAATGCCAAAGAGAGAACACAAATGGAATCTCAGCTATGTGCTCTTCAAGATGAAATTGTAAACTTAAATCTTCAGCTGAAAGAAAAGCAGAATTTACATAACAAATTAAATGAAGAGAAGACTAGTTTGTTAGAAGAAATTGCTCATTTAGAAAAAGAAATCAAGAAGAAGAACACTGATTTAAAATTACTGAAGCAGGAATTGGAAGAAGTTCAGGAAAAAGTAATAAATATTAAGAAACTTTTGTCACAAAATGAAATATGCAAAATAGCATTAGAAACTGAAAAGGAAGATTTTAAAAGGCAGTGTTCAAAATTACAAAACTGTATTAAAGAACAAGAAATACTTGAGCATGATATTTCAAATTTAAAAGAAGCAATACAAGAGAAAGAAAATTTAATAATGCTCATCAATAAAGAGAAAATTGAATATCAGAATCAATTAGAAATGTTAAAAATGAAAGAGACAGAAATTGCCCCTTTAAAAAATGAGATAGAAGAAATTAAAAAACACAATAAAGAATTGGAAAGCAATATTGAAGATTGGAAAATGAATTACAAAAAATCTGAAGAAAAATTAAAAATTATTGAAAAAGAAAATATGGAGTTAAGTAATCTACTAAAGGAGAAAGAGATTATGAGTGAAACCCTTAAAAATGAAAAAGATAATCTCCATAAACTATACCAAAATCAAATTAAAGAGTTAGAAGAAGGTCTCAAAGGCAAGGATCAGGGAATAAGTTCATTTTTTTTGAAAGACAAAGATTTAGACAGTCAGATATCACATTTGAATTCTGAAATAAGGCAAAAGGAATTATTGCTTTCGAATGCTGAAATGGAAAAAAATGCATTTAAAGATGAGTTGATGAAGTTACAAACAGATTTAGAAGAGCATAAACAAAATGCAATACAATTAAGTAATCTACTAAAGGAGAAAGAGATTATGAGTGAAACACTTAAAAATGAAAATGATAATCTCCATAAACTATACCAAAATCAAATTAAAGAGTTAGAAAAAGGTCTCAAAGGCAAAGATCAGGAAATAAGTTCACTTTTTCTGAAAGACACAGATTTAGACAATCAGATATCAAGTTTGAATTCTGAAATAAAGCAAAAGGAATTATTGCTTTCAAATGCTGAAATGGAAAAAAATGCATTTAAAGATGAGTTGATGAAGTTACAAACAGATTTAGAAGAGCATAAAAAACAAAATGCAACATGTGAAAAAACAATTGGTGATTTACATGCAAAGATAAAATTTTTAGAAATTCAGTTGGAGCAGTCAAAACAAAAAGGACAGGTATTATTAAAGGAAAAAGACACAGAAAAAAGAAGCATAGGTGAAGAAAATGATCTTCAGAAAGTTCACCAAGATCAAATAAAAGACTTTGTAACCAGTCAAATTAAAGAAAGTATTAGTGTACAAACTTCATTTACAGAATTTCTTACAACTCTAAAAATGAAAGAAAATACAGAAAATGTTTGTACACAAACATCACTAGGAGAATTAGCACTGCAAGAACAAGTTGAACAGAATAACTATTCTCTACTTCACAGATACATTTCTGAAAATAAATTTCTTCAAAACGAGATTGATGAATTGAAATGTCAGATGAGGCTAAATGAACAACCTCAAAAAAAAATGGAATACAAAGCTTTTCTTCAAGAAATGCCATCTACATCATCTGAAATTGTAAGGAAAACATCATGGAAAGAAATTAAAGAGCAGAAAGATTCTTCTCAGGCTGCAGAATCCCAACAGAGGACTGAAGAATATCAGCATATGGATACTTTTAAAGAAAAGTATTTATTACAACTGAGTGAGAGATTGCAAGAATTGCAAAACCAGCTGCATGAATATCAGAGTTTAGAAGTAAATATGGATAGAGAAAAAGATTTACTAAAAATAGAGATAATAAAACTCCAACGAGAAAGAAACAATCTTGAAAAAGAAAAAACTTGTTTCCAGCAGATGTTATCTGAGAAAGAGATTCTTTTGAAGAAATATGAAGAAAAATGCATGGTACTTGAAAAGGAAAAATTGGAGAAAAATGAAGACTTTGTCAATGAAATTGAACATCTTAAAGAACAATTAATAAAAGGAGAAAGTGAAAATAGAATGTTGCAAATACAGATCAGCCACTTGCAAAAATTATTACAGGAAAATGAAGTAATCCCGAGCAAACTTGAACCAGACAAGGATACTTTAGGAGACAAACAATCATTATCTTGGAAAAAAATTCAAGAAGAAAATAACCAGTTTCATAAACAGTTACTTGAATTACAGGATGAGTTGACAAGAATGAAAATTGATAATGATTCTCTTCAAAGCAAAGTAATCAAATTACACAAACAGGTTGAAATCTTACACACAGAGAGAGATGACTTAAAATCACAAGTTTTTGATATGCAGAAAGAGAGACTTGATTATATTCAAAATATTGAAAAGTTGGAATTGGACAAAGAGGCCCTACAGAATCAGATATTAGGACGAAAAATGTTACCCTCCATTAAAGAAATTGTTTCAACTCCAGATTTAAGGCTTGATGCAGATGTTAATACCATGGAAACACTTGTGGAGAAAATTAGAATTCTTGAAGAATTAGTGAAACAAAAAGATAAAAGTTTAAAGCAAATTTCTTTGGAAAAAAGTGGAATGTCAGAAAATTTTAGTGAAAGTGCTGAACAATTATGTATTCCTGAAGAAGAAAAATCTTCGTGTTATCAAATATTAAAATTAAATGAAGAAAACAGACAATTAACAAAACAAATTTTTGATCAAAAGAATAATTTTACTGATCAATTAACATCCCTACTTCAGAAATTGAAAACAATGGTTTCTGGAGAAGTGAAAGACAAAAAAAATGAAGATGTTTACCTTGATCATATATCAGATATAACTCATCACTTATCACTTATTTCATTGAAATTAGCCAAGTGGAAAAGTATGAAAACTCATATACAGGACCTGCAATTCCAATTGAAAACTATTAATGAAGAAAAATCAGTGCTTCAGAAACACATTGAAACCTTACAGCAGCAGTCAGAAGTAACAGTCCAGGAGAAAACTGCTGAAGTGCACTCTAAGGAAGCTGTAAGTCAAAGCTGCTCACAGCCATCCTTCCCAATATCATCAGGTGATGTACATAAGGAGAATGTATATCTTAAAGGTAAGGTAGTCGCTTTAGAGAAAATGCTAGCAAGTATGCAATCATCACCACCAGAAACCCAAAGAAAAACAAGATATATTCAAGATGATTTACCAAAGCTTCCAGAAAAAATGTCCACAACAGCACTTGATAAATTTAATAAATTTGCTAGATATTCTTTATCAGATGAAATCTCTACAGGCAAGAAAGTAAGTGCACTAAATGACACAGGGTATTCAAGTTTAGCATCGGAACAAAGAAGAGCATCAAGTAGGGAAGAAGTGGTGCTGGAACAGCTAAAAGAAAGAGGAATAGCAGTTAGCAATCTTGAAAAGGAAAAGTCTGCATTGCAAGAGAGGGTTAAGGATTTGCAATGTCAATTACAAAAGACCAGCCAGTTACTGGAAAAGGCAAAAGATGAAAGAGAGAATCTAGTGACTGAGATAAATCGGCTGAAGCAGATTGTGCACAATAGATATAAATCTGCAGATGCCAGTGATGGCTTGTATGATAAATCTGATTTCTTGATTGAAGACAATGAAAAAGGTGAGGCAAAAAGTGAACATGTTCAAAGAGTTATATCATTTCATAATTATATTCAACAACATGAAATTGTTTATAATCAATTGTCCTTGATGGAGCAGAAAGTAAAAGACATGACAACAATACAAAAGAGGATGAAAGAAGAAAATGTTGCCCTTCAAAATCACATGTCGACAGTGGAACAGCAACTAAAGGAAACAAAATTTTTGTTGGACTGCGCAATTGAAGAAAAAAATAATTGCCGAATTCTATTTGCTGAACTTGAAAAACGAATTAAGGAGAACTTCATGAGACCTGCTAAAGATTGTGAACATTTTGTAACTATAGATAATGGTAAATTTTTTAAAGAAGAATCATTGCCACAGCATTATGACAATGTAAAAACTTCCTTCCATGTCATTGAAAATGAACAGGATTCTTTCATAAGCAGAGCAGCTATTTTGGAAAGGAAATTGGAGCAGAATAATCAGAACAAGATTTGTCCTGTTTGGAATTCTGATGGGAATGAAGATACAAAAGTTGATGTTGAGTGGTAAGTAAAATAGTTTTGAATGTGTGACTAGCTAGGCTTTTAATACAGAACCTCCCTTAAAAACAGTGGGCTACTTATTAATGTATTGTTGGCTAAAAAATGATAATTTATTGAAATTTTAAATGTATTAGATTTGAACATTTGAATATACTTGGATATCTTGGAGTTTAAAATTGCACTAAAAAATTGTAAGAAATTCGGGGAGTAAAAAGTGGATGATTAGGTGTGTGTGTGTGTGTGTGTGTGTGTGTGTGTACACACACACACACACACACACACCCAGGTCTCTTTTTATGCGGATTTAAAGTTATGCGGTGCATAACTTCAAAACTTATGTATAGTATGCCCACAGATACGAGACCTTTCGACACTTCTGCGCATGTCAACAGAAGGAGAATCCATGCCGATAATAGGGTAATCCAGCATTTCCCAAACTTTTCCTACGATGGAACACTTCACAAATCCTGAAATTTCCATGAAACACCTTGGTTATTTTGTAATGTATTAATTAATAATTAATAGTTAATTTAGCTGAATTTATATTATTAATTAATTGATAATTAATTAATAATTAATTACATTTGGCCCAACGGAGAAAAAAAAGCACCAAAGAAAAGCAATTTCCTTGGAAATGAAAATTGCAATTTTAGATTGCTTAGCAAAAGGAGAGCAATCTACGGTGATTGGTAAACATTTTAATTTAGGCGAATCTACTATAAGAGTAATTAAAAAGAATGAAGTCGCAATAAAAAAATCTGTCATTTCTGGCACAAAGCTAAGTGCCAAATTATCATCGTACTCGAGAGATGCTTTATCAGAAGAGAGGAATGAGCACTCATAATTTGGATTGAAGAATTAACTCAATGAAGAATTCCTATAAGAGGTTATTTAATTAAACAAGAAACTCTTTGGTTTAATGAACAGATGAAGCAATTAGAGCCATCTGCTTCTGCTTCCCAGGCTGATAAAGAATTTTCTGCTAGCAAAGTATGGTTAACCAGGTTTTTAAAAAGGAATGCACTTCATAACATGATTACAGACGAGGTTGCAGTAGCAGATGAAGAAGCAGCCAAAAATTTTCAAGAGAAGTTAGCCAAAATTATTGAAGATGGTGGATATAGTCTCGATCAAGTGTTTAACTGACGAAACAGGATTGTTTTGGAAGAAAATGCCTAGTCGAACTTACATTTCAAAGGCTGTTAGAAAAGCAAGTAGGTTTAAAGCAAGCAAAGATCGAGTAATGTTGTTACTTTGTAGCAATGCATCAGGAAATCAAATGTTGAAACCACTTCTAGTAGATTGATTTCTAAGACCACGTGCTCTAAAAGGCAAAGATCTAAAACAGCTGCCGGTACATTGGATGGCTAATACAAATGCCTGGGTAACAACTGCTGTATTTACTAAATGGTTTAATAATTGCTTTGTATACCAGAAGTGGAAACATATATGAAATAAAAAGCTCTCGATTTTAAAGTTTTATTAATTGTTGACAATGCACGAAGTCATTCGCATTTAGAACATCCAAATGTGCAGATAGTGTGTTTTCCACCCAATACAACAAGCATTATTCAGCCATTAGATCAAGGCATAATTGCTACTTTTAAAAAATATTGTGTTAAGAACACTTTTCAATTTCAATTGGATAAACTAGAAAATGAATCATTAACAGTAACTGGTGTTTGGAAAAAATTTTCTATTTTGAACTGCTTAAATCATGTTGCATCTGCTATCACTGAAATAAGACCACAAACTTTAAATGCCTGCTGGAAAGCAGAAAGTGCAACCATCTACATTATCAGCTGAAATCATTACTTTGGCACATGAAATTGGTGGAGAAGATTTTGATACATTTAGCCAGAACGATGTAGACGAATTGCTTGTGGATAATGCCTTAAGTGACAATGATATTATTGGATATTGATTAACATTAGATATCATCAAAGATCCAGAAAACGATAGTGAAGCGAAAGAAAAACCTGTCCCACTCACTGCAAATATAATTCGTGGTCTCAAACTTGTAAATTGGAAAATCATTTTCTTGTTAATGACACAAATTCTGAATGAGCCTTTAAATTCCAACATGAGCTGAAGAACTATGTTTGGATATCGCGAGTTATATAAAAAATTAGTGAACTCATCATCGCAAAGTTTAATCACTGATTACATTGTCAGAAGAAAAAATCAGCACAGAATGAGGTTGAAGCTAATTCTATTTGTGAAGAACTATTGCTTTTACCATACAGATTTGATGTGCTGACTCTTCTGGTGATGAAAGTGATTTTGCACTAGTTTCGCAAATGTTGCCGAATATTGTCTAATAGCAATGATAATTCTGATGACAAAAAAAAAAAAAAAAAAAAAAAAAAAAATTGTTACTACTCAATAAAATTAAATGAATAAAACTTTAAAACAAACTTAGGCATTCTTATTTTCCTGAGTTTTCATAAACGTTTTTATGTGATTTTAGGTTTAATTTAATTTATTGCTTCGGTTTTATGTGGTTTTAAGAAATTATGGAACGTATCCCTAATTTTACGACATAAATTAGGCCTTTTTTGTGCAATTTTTTTATATGCGGTTTTCTGTGGAACGCAAAAAAGAGACCCGACTGTATATATATTTATTTTATTTATTTATTGTTTTTTTGATGGGAAGAGAAGAAATGTGATTTTGAGCAGAATGGATAGCATAGGCTGTTGTGAATGCTGCCGGTGTGGAAGGTATCTTTACATGTGATTTCTTGGTTAAAGGTAGTGGTTGAGGAATAATATTCACAAGCATTGTTAAATTGCATTAATTTGACAGATTTTTTTATGTAGTAAGAGTGGTAGGAAGAAAAATGCAAATATTTGCCAATATTAGTAGGTTTTCTTTTCTTCAGTGTTAATATGGTGATCAGATCTATAAGGTTGGAAGTTTTATTCTACTTGGTTAGACTATAATAAATTTAATTTAATCCTTTATCCAAGTGTAAGCAAACAAAGTTTGTGCCTGAAGTATCTTCAGGACTGAGGCAACTCGTATGACTTCTCCATTGCTTCTGCCTTAGTATCACCACCTCTGGGTCTGGCTCCCACTGATGAGACCTCAATAAAGGTCGAAACCGGTGGGAAGCTTGGGTGATGAATGGCAATGCGATAGCTCATGAAGTTTTAACTGAGGCTTGGCTGTTGCTGCCACCCAGGTCCTGGGTGGGGGAGGAATGGCAATGCTGTTGCCCATGAAGTTAACACATTCGCTGCCATGCTACTTTGGCATAGTCTGTTCCCGTACGCCGAACAATTTCACTTCTTCAAGGTCAGTACGGTGATCTTGTTGCCTGTGGTAAGCGTCATATGAGTATACTCGTAGTTGGCTTGTGCAGAGCATATACCATCTATGACTATACACAGTATAGTCATAGATGGTATATGCTCTGTTTTGCTGCTAGCTCCACAAGCCAAGCATTTTCACTTCTTCAAGGACAGTACGGTAATCTCGTTGCTGGCAGTAAGCGTCATACGAGTATACTCGTAGCTGGCTTTTGTAGCTCATATACGCACTACGAGTATATTTGTAGTTGGCAGCGAACATGTTAACTGAGGCATGGATGTTGCTGTAACCCCTCAGATGAGATATGAGTAAATGAGCGGCTCTGCTCGGTGGTGGGATGAGCCTACCACGGTGTAAAGCCAATCGATTCTGAGAGTTCTCAGTGGCAGGGTGAGCCTGTTACTGAGGGGAACAATGCTGAGTTTTTGGAGTTTGACCTGTACTTGAACATTCAATAAAGGTCGAAATCGATCTGGGTAGTGGCCCTTCCCTTAATGCATAGCATTATACATGTCTGCAAGGAGATGTGCTTTACATTAAGGGAGACACTAAGACAAGGAGTGATGAGAGCTTGGTCCACCTTTACCACGAGTTGCCTCAGTCCTGAAGATACTTCAGGCGCAAACTCTGTTTGCTTACACTTGCATAAAAGATTAAACTAAATTAATTATAGATCTAATTAAGGTGTTAAATTAAAATTTTTTATGGAGTTCTTCCTCGTACTTGATATATAAATTTTGGTCTGTGGCTGAAAGTATTTAAAGAATGAATAGTTTCTCTGTGTGTATGGCCACAAGCATTATTGCTTATAAATATTATATTTGGGGTTGGGTCAAGAGCAAAGTAATCTGTTGATGTTCTTTGTGAAGAGTTGAAAGCCGTAGTCTTTGGAGAATACTCCATGGGAAAGGCTATTCCACAGAACTGAGATGGATGGAATGGGAGTAACAGTTTCAGTGAGTTAGCTGTTCAGCATAAGAAACATCTGTTTCTTAAGTTGTAGGTTTATCAGAAATGAGGCACGATGGATGTTATTTCTGCTGAACAGTGCCCATGGAAATATCTGTTTAGCATTAATACTAATTGTTTCATAATTAGAGTTTATGATGTTTAAAGGAATGGTTGCTTTCATTGATTGATCGATTGTTTATACAATCTTTAATATATTTTTTAAATATGAATCCAGATGACCAGATGTGGAGGCGTGTGGTTGGGAGGAACGGAGACCCCTGACCTTAATGCGAATAGGTTGAAATTATTGGACTTCTGCTGTACTAACAGCTTGTCCATAATGAATACCTTCTTTCAGCACCGAGAAGTCCATAAGTATACCCGGTACAGAGATACACTTGGACAAAGGTCTCAAATTGACTACTTTATAGTCTCAGGAGACCTATTTTCCTCAGTGCTGGACATTCGTGTGAGGAGGGGGGGGGGCTGAACTGTCAACTGACCACCACCTTGTTGTCTGCACTCTACTGCTTCAGAAACCAGATGCTACCATCAACGCTGGTAGTCCTAAGCAGCAATACCTGAAATGGGAGGCACTGGAAAATGAGGCTGTGAGGAAGAATTTTGCAGATGACATTTCCTCCATGTTCAAAGAGATTCCCAAGCATACTGTGTAGATGTTGAGGAGGAGTAGGAGCTGTTCAGAACTGCTGTCACTGTCTCTGCAGTCTCATGCTGTGGCAGAAAGCGGCTCGGCATGGCTACTGGCAGTGAGAAAAGGACACCTTGGTGGAACCAAGAGGTCCAAAAAAGCTATCTGGGCATGGCTTAGGGTCAGGTCACCTGAGATGCATTTCTGGTACACTGAGGCATGAAAAGCTGCAGCTGAGGCAGTAAAGACAACAAAGCAGAAGGCTTGGGAATCCTTTGGAGAAAGATTAGACTCATCCTATGTAAATGGAAGCAAAGTATTCTGGCAGACCATCCGCCGCCTTCGAGGGAGGAAATCGTGCACAACAAGGGCAATTAAGGCCTCTGATGGTGTACTTTTAACAACCGAGAAGGATATCTTCCACGGATAGAGGGAATACTTTGAGAGCCTTCTTAACCCAGGTGGCCCAGCATCCAAGAGGTGCAGATCAGTGTGATGACTAGTCTCACAGCAGAAGAGGTTCGTTTAGCAATAAAATCACTAAAATCGAGCAAGGCTGCTGCTGATGATGAAATTCGGCCTGAAATGCTAAAAGCTTTAAATCGAGGTGGGGTGCTCTGGCTGACTCGAGTGTGTCAGGATGCTTGGATATCTGGACGAGTATCAAAGCAATGGCAGACAGGCATAATAATACCAGTCCTCAAGAAGGGAGACCAGAGAGGTTACAGCAACTATTGTGGCATCTCTCTGCTCAGCCTGCCTGGAAAAGTATATGCTAGGTGCTTGGAAAGAAGGTGCAGGAGCATAATTGAGTCAAAGTTCCAGGAAGAACAATGTGGCTTTCATCCTGGTAGAAGCACAACTGACTAAGTCTTCACTTTAAGGCAAGTCTTTGAGAAATCTTGGGAATATGCAAAGACTGTCTACACATGTTTTGTAGACTTGGAGAAGGCATATGACCGGGTTCCTCGGGATAAGCTTTGGCAAGTAGTACAGGAGTATGGAGTGGATGGCCACTCCATGCTTTCTGTCATCCCTGTTAGCCCATCAAGTCCCTGTATGAATGCCCGGAGTTTTGTGTCAGGGTAAACAGCACAAAGTCTGAACCTTTCACAGTTTCCGTTGGCCTCCGCTAAGGGTGTGTTCTGTCACCCCCCTTTTCATAATATTTATGGACTGGATTGATAGGCACAGCTAAGGCGGTGAGTGTGTCAGAATTAGATGTAGCATTGGACGTCTGCTTTTTGCAGATTACTTAGTTCTGCTTAGCTCATCCACAGATGACCTCCAGCAGACCCTGGATAGGTTTGTAGCTGTTTGTGCAGAAGCCAGAATGAAGATCAGTATGGCCAAAACTGAAATATTTGTGGTCTCAAGACAACCATCTCAGTGCGCTCTACATGTGAGTGGATGCCCACTGAGGCAGGTGGAGAAGTTTAAATATCTTGGGTCCATATTCAGATTGGCTCAGCAAGCACAGTATTGCGGGAGCTTGGCCGTTCAGTAGTATTGAAGTGGGAGTTAAGCCAAGTGGCAAAGCTGGGTGTCTTCAATACAGTCTATGTCCCCATCCTCACCTATGGTCATGAGAGTTGAGTAATGACCGAAAGAATGCGGACACGAATCCAAGCGGCTGAAATGAGGTTCGGGGTTGCAGGGCTGCCAAGACCCAAAAGAGTCGGAAGCTCTGCAATTTGGGAAACCCTCAATACTGAGACAAGGTTTTTGTCATCTCAGTCAAGATGTAATTTCTTTGCTTGCATCCTCGAAGCTTTTTTTTATTAAGCTTATCTGAGGATGACACCAGTTAGTTATTGTTTATTGGTTTGATTGTGTGTTGGAAGTAGGCTGATGTTTGATAGGTCTGATATGCAGGGACGCACGCACACACTCACATGATAATTTGGAATATCATTATTATAATATTATTATTATTACTATTAATAATAATAATGTTGAGTCTTATAATTTGAGTTCTGTAAATTTATCACTTGAAAAAAGTTTAGAAAATATAAAAGCCAGCTTAGTAGATCTTGTCCAAGAACTATTTGATAAACAGAATAAACAAATAACAAAAAAAATTAACAAATATGAAGAGTTTGTTAAATTTAATAATTCAAAAGTTGAAGAAGTCTTACAAACGGTAAAAGACATTAAAACCAGCATTAATGCACTAACCGACAGGCAACACAAATTGATTAAAGACACATCGGAACTCCGTCAAGAATTTAATTCCCTGAAACTACAATAGGAAGTTTTAAACCAACAACAACATAAAGAAGACCTTGTCATAAACAGTCTTCCAGAAACTGAATCCACAGAAAATCTCAGAGACGTAGTTTTAAAGTTAGGCCATGCAATTGACATCCCCCTAAGTATAATGACATTCAGACGATAAATCGGATTCCCAGGAAGAACAAAAACGAGGCTTGCCACGACCCGCACCTGTTATAATCCGTCTGACAAGCAAGGCTACAAGAGACAAGCTCATAAAAGCCAGCAGACTGAAAAAAACCAGTTGTCAAGGATTTAAATGCATCACAAGACAATATGCCAATCTTTCTATCTGAGTATTTAACGCCTTTCAATCAGAATCTTTTGAATCAAGCAAGAAAAGAAAAAACAGAAAAAAGTATCAATTTTTGTGGATTAAAGATGGCAAAATATTCTTGAGAAAGTCACAGACTTCAAAGTCTATACAAATAAAAAGCTCAGAAGATATAGTTAGGTTGCCAGAGTGAAACAAAAGACTCCAACTTACTTCAAAAAGAAGATCTCAACACAACAAAAATGAATGTGAACCATCAGATAGATCTAATTACACCAGAATACATCAGTAATTGTACTTTCGAATCACTTGATTCATGGAAACAACACATAGTACAAGCAAGAGGTCTCTCAATTTTGCATGCTAACATCAGAAGCATCCGAAAACATTGGTTATTGTTACAGGCTTATCTGAGGAATTACACTGATATTATTGATATATTGATTCTAACAGAAGTAACCATAACTAATGACAAAGCAACTGCTTTCTAAATTCCAGGCTTTCAACAACATAGATCATGCCGCCAAACAAAAAGAGGGGGTGGAATATTAATATTTATCAAACATAAATTAATAGCAAAAGAAACGGCTTATCAATTTGAGCATGCTGAAACCCTTTGCCTCGAAATCACTAATACCACTAATAGACAGCATCCCATAATACTAAATGCTATTTACAGGCCACCAAACCTAAACATGATAAAATTCTTGCACGAACTCAATTGCTGGCTTTCATGCCAAGAAATATGCTCAACCGAATACCTAATGATAATTGGCGACATAAACATAAATATTGCAAACGAAAGCCAGATCAACACTGTACAATACCTAGACACGCTATCCATGTATAATCTAATACCAACAATAACATCATGTACTAGAGAAGAAATATTCGGAAATATTATCACTGCCTCCTGCCTAGATCATATAAACGTCTGAGCACCACCAAACAGTTATACTGCATGAGTCATAAAGTGTAAAGCAGCAGACCATTACTTCACCGCTCTAAACTTGCACACCAAGACAATATCCATGCAATATCCCACAGAAGAAAATCGACAGAAAACAATAATAGACGAAGAAATAGTCAACCACGAAATAAGAAAAACAGACTGGGAACACCTGGCATCAGATTCAGCAGATATCTTATTCAACAACATTAAACTCACACTGGAAGAAATATATAAGAAAGCCGCAAAGAACGTCAGAATTCATTCAGAAACAACACAAAATCCTTGGAAAACACAAAACTTAATCCTAGAAATACACAGAAAGGACGCTTTATGGAAAGAATTAAAGCAATATCCAAATAACACAGCTTTAAAAACTGAATATAAGATAACAAGGATCGCCTTACAACACAAATCAGAAATGCCAAAAGAAGCTGCTACAGAGACAAACTAACCTCTGCACAAAATAATATGAAACAAACCTGGCATCTGATAAATGAGATGCTAGATTATGTTCCCAACACCACCGCCGCTGAAACCATAAAACACAGCTTCATGAAAGACGCAAAACCTATCCAACAACTAGCAAATGACTTTAAACAGTACTTTGCAAACTCCATCCAAGAGCTGCACAGAAATATTCCCCCAATCACAAAACGTGACCCTCCACTTGAACCTCAATCAAAACAGACATTATGGTTCCCAACTATAAAAGAAGCAGAACTTCTCTCTGCAATACATCAAACAAACCAAACAAAGGCCCAGGAATTGATGGTATAAGACCTAAGGATATCAAGCAACATGTAACCAGCTTAAGTCCTATCCTACTAAAATTAATAAATAAAATATTTAAAACAGGACAGATACCAAGTATGCTAAAGACCGCCATAATCACACCCATATATAAACATGGAAAAAGAAATTTAATCAGCAATTACAGACCCATAGCAACATTACCAATTATCAATCAAATTATGGAGCGAATCATACTGAAGAAACTCACAGCATACACAGAGACCTTTCATATTATCCCCAAATCACAATATGATTTTCAGAAAAAGAAGGGAACAGCATCTCTCTTGGAAGACTTTACAGATGTAATTAATACCACCTTAGACAAAAACAAAATTGCCATGGTAGTCTTTATTGATCTAACTAAAGCATTCGATACACTCACACATCAAACTTTGTTAGAAAAGCTAAGGCATGTTGGAATAGACAGGCCTCTGCACAGGTGATTTACACTACCTTCAAAATAGAAAGTATATCACACGTATCGGGTCAAACCAAAGCAGAGAGCTACCAGTAACCTGTGGAGTACCACAGGGAGCTGTACTCTCCCCAACTCTATTCAACATTTACATGCATGATATTAATCAGCTACCTCTCAAAGGTAAGATATTCCAATACGCAGATGATACAGCTATAATATCCATCCATAATTATAGCTGTTCAGGCATAGCCTAAACAAATATGCAACATGACATAAATCTGATCACAGACTGGCTCACCAAAAACTCCATACACCTAAACTCAGAAAAGACAAAATTAATGATATTCAGAAATCCCACTGACTCAACCAGTTGATAACAAATATATAACCATCCAACATCCACTTTCCAACATAAAAAACACGCAGTACAGCAAAACCACTACAATCACTCAGGCTGAAACAATACAATATCTTGGAATTTACTTCGATGCAGATATGAACTGGAATAGCCACATAAACCATCTACACAACAAACTCCGAACAATAAGTGGCAAACTCTACAGGTTAAAAGACATAGTTCCCACACACCTAAAAATACTAACATACAAAGCACTATGCCAAAATATACTTAGATACGCTATAACAACATATGCTTTCTGTGCACCCTACAAACTAAATAGATTAATGTCGCTACAGTACAAAATGATAAAACTGATCTTTTGGGAACAAAGAGACAATAATGACTTTATATACACTGCAATTTCAGAACACAAAATACTGACAGCAAAACATTTATGTCACTATGCAGCTTTGCTAAAACATTATTTCGATGCCAACTACAGGACAGTCAGAAATACATACCGTATAACAAGATCTCAGACTACTAATTATATCACATATAAATACAATAATCACTATGGAAAGGCCATGCGAAACTTCTACATCCCTGACATGATAAACAAATTACCTTTTGAATACAGAAATCTTACAAACTGTGATATCCTAAAAAGAGCTCTAAGGACATACCGTCAACAAGAAACATGCACCCCAAATAACATACAAATGCAACGAAACACAATATATTCATTCAGGCTTTCAGTTCAGCGACGCATCAAGACATTTCAAGTTGTCATGTATGTGTGCGTGCATGTCTGTGTGTGAATTTCTCAATCAACGGCTGCAGTGGAAATCAAGCCAATTAAACATAGATTTGATTTCATAGCTTCCTAGCACAGCAAATAAACCAATAAATAACTGGTGTCATCCTCAGATAAGCTCACAAATAAGCTTCGAGGATGAAAGCTGATAAAAAATACATCTCATCTCATCCAAGATAAAAAAACAAAAATAATAATAAATAAATTTTAAAAAAATGTATCATGTGTAATCAAATGCATGTAATGTACATATCACATGTAAACAAATGTATGTAATATTGTATCATATGTAATGTATGTATCATATGTTATAAATTATTATAATTATTATTGCAAAAAAAAAAAATATTATTATCAGAATACATGAATGTATCAAATGTAAAGAAATGTATGTAATGTTGTGTCATACGTAATCAAAACTATATAATGTATGTATCATATGTAATAAATTATTATTATCATATATTAAAAAAAAAATAATAATAATGCTGTTCTCCCTGCTGTTCTTCAAACAATTCTCAGTATGCCTCGTGTGACTTTTGTCAGAACGACATTAGAAATAGACTTAATAGTCTTGATACTAATGAGTCCTCTGTCCGAAATGTATCCCCCCTGCTCTCCAGTTGTACTAAGAGTTTGTGCTTCAAAACTAACACTTATTCTGTATCACCTTTACAAGCTGCCCTACTCCTCTGGCATCTATCCTACAACATGGAAATCTCAATAGTCCCATTCCACTCATTCACCACTCTCCATGCAAAAAATCTAGTCCTCACACCCTTACTGACCACACCTTTATTTAACTTCCAGGGATAACCCCTTGTTCTGGTCCCTCTAGCCAAGTGCTGAAACATTTCCCTGCATATATCCTATGAAATCCTTTAAGCAACTTAAATGTGTCTTTCATATTCCCTCTTTTTCTCCTATCAACCAACTTCTGCAATTCACACACTTTCAATCTGTTGTCATAGGGAACATTCCACAGGCTGCTCACCATCTTGGTCACTCGCCTCTGAATCCTGTCCATTGCTTCCTTATCCCCAAGAACCTCAGGTGACCAGACTTGAGCACGGTAATCCATATCTGGCCATATCAAGTACTTATAAAGAGGAATTACATGTTAATTTGTTCTTCACTAGCCAAGTAATTTTATGGGCTACCTTAGCAACCTTTGGAATATGTCCTCTAAACTTCAACTCTGTCTACCACCACTCCTAAATCTCTAGCTTCATGTATTTCCTGGAGTACAGTGCCATCAATGTGATACATGGTTGTCATCTATTTTTCCCAAAATGCATAACTTTACATTTCTCGACATTAAACTGATACCCATTAACTTTTGCCAATACTGACAGCCCATTTAAATCGTCCTGCAAGCTCTCCACATTGTCTTGATTAACTATTACTCTACCTAATTTTGCATCATCACCAAACTGAATATTTCTTTTCAGGTTATTTCCTATATCATTTATGTACAAAATAAACAGCAGCGGTCCCAGCACTGAACCTTGTAGTGGCACATCACTAGTCACCTGTTTTTGCCTCGATTCTGCCCCTCCATATACCACTTTTTGATATCTGTCCCGTTGCCACCCTCTTATACACTTAACCAGTGTCATATCCATCCACATTTGCTCTAATTTGTGTAACAGTGTTCCATGTGGTAGTCTGTCAAATGCCTTTGCAGAATCATCATGTATCCATTTTCTTTATCCAACTCAGCTGTATCTCTATTATTAAAAAAAAAAAAAAAGTTAGTAAATTATTAAGGCATGACCAACACTTCACAAAGCTATGTTGTGACCCTCCTACAGTATCATATTTTTATCTACCCATTCTTGAATTCTCTTTTTTACCAATTTTTCTAGTACTTTTACCATCACACCTGAGATACTGATTGGTCTATAATTTGCTATTGTACTCTTAGAACCTCCCTTATGCAACAGGAATAATTTTGCCCTCTTTCCACTCCCTTGGAATTCTGCCAGAGCTGAAACTTGAATTAAGCAGCCTAAGGCATTGTCAGTTCCCTTGCACATTCTCGCAAAACCCGTGCTGATATCCCATCTAATCCCACAGCTGTATTTACATCGAGATTCTGCAATATGTTAAGAATCTCCAATTCATCCACCTCTGTTTCCATATTAGTGTCTGTCACATAGGTTAAATCAGAGCTATAGCATGATGAGGAGTTAAGCAGTAACCTCACTAGGAAGGCATATGCTTGCAAAGTGGTCATTAACTCAATTCTGTCTCCTCGTGAACATCAACACTCATTAAGTAAATCTTCCATAGTCATTCTCTCTTATTTGCTACATAATGAAAGAACTCTTTGGATTTCCTATGTCCTGCTAGGATAAATTCTTCTTATAATCTGATTTTACCTTCCTTCCTTTCCATGCTGGTCATCTTTCTTGTCTGAGCCTTGTATTGCTGCCTTAATTATGATAACATAGATTGGAATGAAGAGAAAGCATTTGGGAATAAGGAAAATGAATTGCTTGAGTTCTTGAGAGACAGCTATCTTAGACAGTATGTAATGGAGGACATGAAAGGATTGAGAGTATTAGATCTGATCATTTTATCAGATCTAATACGCATAGGAGCTATAGCATGATGAGGAGTTAAGCAGGTAGGAAATAAATGCTGCTTGGACACTAAAAAAGAGATATTTGATAGCATCAATCTTCTTCTTCTTGTGCCTTATCCCATCTATTTGGGTTCAGCCTTTTTACACGATGCAACCTTATGCACACGATCCCAACTGACTTACAGCAAAGCCTGACTTTGGGGACAGAAGATATTTTTGTCTGTAGAAGTGTGTATTCATGTGGCCAGTTTGCCTGTTCTGAGGGAACAAAACCCGAGTTTCTGGGAGAAAAAATCCTTCACCTCCATATGAGATCGGCTAACTCACTTTTAGTCGAAATAGACCAGATTAAAGTTCCTCACATCATCATGGACAGGAATTAAACCCAGGTCTTTCCAATCTGGGTTCTATTTGATAGCATCAATGTGTAAATATATTCCAAAGGTCAAAAGGCTGAATAAAGGAGGTGTATAATAGATGAATGAGGAGATCAAGCATGCAATTTGGGAGAAAAAGGCACTGTGAGGCTGCACAAGATGAATAATGGTAATACTCAGTTGCATAAATAAAGAGCAGACCAAGATGACTCATTTAGTGAGGACCCCTAATCTGGAACCCTACTCTAGTGACACATATTCAAGTCACTTTAGATCTTCGTTAAGCAGGGTGGTGACCTTACACTGGATAATGCAATTCATCTGCTGTCTGAAGGCATTCATAAATATCCACAACTATGGTAAGATTTGAACCTGCAATCTATTTGTTGCAGGTTAGATATGCTAACCATTTGACCAACCAGACTGGTGTCTGGTTAAGGATTTATTTCTGATCACTTGTACAGGATTTATTTAATAATATAATATCTGAATAAAGCAAAATGTGTAATATCTCTGATTTTGATATGATGCATGTTGTTAGCATATGGAAGTATTCAGGATTCAGCATTCGTGTTTGGATCCAAGATGGGGTATTGGTTAGAAGTCATTACTTCCTAGCTGTAAATCATTGCAGGCTACCATCAATTCCCAAAGTGTTCAATGTCTGGGGCCTGTTTTGTGTGAAAAACCTGTTTCCAGGGAAAAACCCTCCACCCTCATGTGAGACACTTTTTAGTCAAAAACGCATCTCACACCATAGATTGGGAACCCAACCCAGCTGTTTCTGACCAAAGACCTTAGCTCACTGTAGCTCAGTTGGTCTATACCAACTGAGCTACAGTGACTCTTTATCATGTATAATGCCATATTTCCTTCCTAATATGATCTAGATGAATAATAGTGAAATAGCATGCACCCTTATCTTGTAACTGGTTTTACATCAGCCATCTTCCTGTACATCCTTTAATTCTAACTGTTGACTTACAACTTATGTGGTGTTTGGAATACTTTTTCTTGTAGCACTTTATCATATACCTTTTCCAGTTTACAAAACTTAAATACTGATCCGTGTTATATTTGCCTCCATTGCTCAGTTTGTATAGACGAAGCCCTTTGCTTGGAAAGACTTGGGTTCGATTCCCATCTATGATGTGAGGAACCTTTATCTGGTCTCTAGAGTACAAAGAATAGCTTAGTACTATTGTGTATGTGTCATATCAAGCAAAACCATGTTACTCTGACTGTTTGGAGATGTCTGAGCTATTGTCTTGAATTCTATCAAAACAATCAGGCCAGTAGCTGATGAGCTGTGGTAGAGTTAGTAATGTTTACATGTGTGTTTGTTGATTTCAACCTTAAAAATTAGTGAACAGAATTTAGAACAGTGTATTAATCAAGTTTTATGCCAAGTTAGGTAAAAGCTCAAGTGAAACTCTAGACATCCAAGGCCTGACCCTGGATGCACTTGGCATAGAGACAATTGAACAAACAGCAAAATATGTACCACACCAAATCAAGACTTTGGCTTAGGTATGCTAATGACATCTTCATCATTTAGCCAGACTCAGAAGAAACCTTCCACAAGTTTATGGAATTACTCAACAGTTTAAATCAGAAATCCAATTTACATTAGAAGAAAAAAAAAAAAAGCTCTCTTTCCTTCATAGATATGCTCATCATCTCAATAGAAAATCATGGCAATCTTTCATTTGAAGTCTACAGAAAAGAGGAAAAAAATCTCAATACCAGATGATTTCATATACATGCCATATCACACCACACCACCATCCAGCACAAAAATGAGGCATCATAAAACTCTCAAAGATAAGGACATTTTTTTGGACATTACATTATCCTGTGAAGAGATAACAAAAAACGAAAAAAGAAGTAATGTATCTTAAGAATATTTTTCTAGAAAATGGATACAATCTCAGGACTATCAATGACATCTTAAATAGGCTATCACATATTCTAGAATATGTGACAACTATAAAAGTGCTGTTTTTTCCCCCTCTACATTAAACATGTTACAAATAAAATAGCAAAAGTTTTAAAACAGTAACTTGAAAAGTTGCCTTTTGACCACTTCAAAAAAATATCCACAATTCAGAAATCTTTACATGAAAACCTTTTTTCTATTTGTTTTTAATCTGAAGAAGTACACAAAAATGTCCAAAAAAACTAGTTATTAAATAAAATAATTTCTTACTTAAAAAAAGAAGATTGATCAAGCCACAGAAACCTTAACTTCTGCAAATACTCATCTTCTGTCACTGATTTAAACCAAGACATCACACATCTAAAAGATATCTTCCATTCTCAACAGTATCTTTTGAGATACTGTTGAGAATGGAATACAACAATTAATAGATTACACTATTCACACAGCCTAAAATCATGATTCTTCTTTACAAAGAAACATATCAAAATCTCATATAGGCTTAAAATTGCCATATATTCATAACATTTTTAAAGCCATAAAACACATATCTTCACTACCAGCAACAAACTAGCATTTACTAAAACATAGAACCACAGTAGTTCAAACCATGTTATTATGCTATATTGAATATCGAAAACATAATGTTGCACTGAATCCACCATTCGTTCCATAAACTCATGCTTAATTGAACGTTATTAAGATTCTGATACCAGCCTACTTACTTTCCAAACGCACACTAGCAACAACAAAAATTCCACCACTGAGATATCTTTATGTGCAGTACAATCCAAACACACCGTTGGAAATTGAGATGGTCACCATTATTGATTTCCAAGAAAACAAAATCAAATTATGCTACTCTGAATCAATAGCAATAAGAACCACTCAGTATGTCATAAACAGGAAAAAAAACCTGTATACTCTCTCCCTTGCCCTTGTAGCAATTAAATAAGATTAACCCCCCCCCCCATGACTCTCAAACTAGTCAAACTTCTTGATACTCTCAGACCAACCTAACTCCTTAATTTGTTGTCTCATTAAACCACATGGTAAGCTTACAGTCAGTTGTCTCCATTCTACATCTGATTCTATTTTAAAATGAAGCAGCCAACACTGTCATGTTGCTGGCTTGCTGTGAATATAACAGGTTTTATGTTTCTTTTGTTCTTTATTTTCAGCGCTTTTAAATTCTTAGTTTGTGTCATTCACTTTTTTGTTATTAGTTTATTCATGCTTTTAGCTATCTGATAAGTATTTCTATGTGCAGATTATTGGTTCTTCATCTTCAACATGTTCTAATTACATACAATTTTAACCTGATCATGTACTGGCCCAAGTACTGTGTTATCCTTACTTTCAAAAAATGCTCATAGGTATGTTAATTTAATAACCCTTCTTTAATATACTCCCATTCATTTAGTATCTTTATAACTTAGTTGGGGGGGGGACACTCCATGTAATGGAGTGTCCCCCAAAATGGCTTTTTTTTGTTTTGTTTATTATCAAATATAAGAGCATCATGATTTATCAGAATTTTAAGTATCAGTGTATTTTTCCCCCACCTATTGTAAAATCTTGTATAGACAGAAATTTTAAAATAAATTCTTTCTATACTGATTTTACTTAGAAATTAAAATTAGATTGATATCTAACTGTTTTTTTTTAATTGTAACTAAATATCTGACTGCTGAATTACTGTACAACAACTAAGAACAAAGAAAATTATGTATAAATGAATTGTAATAGTAGAATGTTTAAGACAAAGAACAAAGATAATTGTGTATAAAAGAGTTGTATTAATAGATTGTTTAGACAAAGAAATATCCCAGACAGATTAAAATAAGACCTAAGGTCTTATTTTATTCCGTCACTAAAGATAACTACTATGAAGGTCAAGATTGTACGGGATTTCCAGCCTTAATGCAGCGATCTAGAAAGGTGGCAGGTGCAGACCCATGTGAATACCCAAGGGAATGAAAGGGTAGCAAAATCCAAGGTCAATGGAGCAGCTTAAAAGGGGGAGACATCGAAAGCAAAAAGGTCGTTGTTCATCACGTAGCAGGTCACTCAGCAGTTTGTTTTTGTCGGGGAAGGTCGGTTGTAGGTAGCCAGTGGGCCACTAAAAGAGGAGAGGCTGTTATCGATGGTCATCACTAGTTAAGCATGCTTTCGCCCGAGTTTCTGGTCCAGCTCCCAGTTCGTGGATAACCTGTCAATTCTAGGTCAAGGGATCCTTCTAGCCACCAGTAGAAGTGCCCCATCGATGTCGAAAAAAGGTGCTCGTAAGTTAAAAGAAATATCAGAATGAAATAGATGGTAACAATCTCAAGGATCTACTGATATGGACTAGATGATTTAAAACCAAGTAAGGTCTTCTATATGTGATTAACTTAAGACAAGAATTATAGTAGAGATTGCTCTAGTGCATTTGTTTGTTAGTATTAATTCAGGACTGAAGGCTATTAGCTAAATATTGAGAATTTACCTGCTTAGTTGTGAGATAAGATAGTATTTTACCCAATGTTTAAACTTGCCTATTGTATAGCATTGTAGGTCATTTCTAATATATGAATTAAGTGTAGGCACAATTATTGCCATAGTCTGTGTACGTAGTGAAAATTTGTTGAACTAGGTTGATTAGTGTAAGCTCCTAGCTAAAGTTAATGAGAAGTATAGAGTAAGAAATATTTTGTGTGCTTAATATTAACCTTTAATGTAACTTGATTAGTATGAATAAACTGTTTTCTTTGTCAGATAATTTGCCTGATTCCTGCATACCAATGCACTGCTCATAAAAATTGAACCTATGTGACTTAAGGGGATAGTTTACCACGACTGTAGAATAGAGTTTTACATTGCTTGATAGAGTGTTGAGAGTTAGAAGTATTTCCATGCTAAACGAAGTGTTTTTTCTTTGAAAAGATATTTAAATCTTATCTGCAATTTCTGATGGCACAGTTGAAATAAAAATAAATTTTCAGAAATCATTATTGAAAAAATACGCTTGATGTTATAACAAAGGAATTCGACTCTAACCTGAGGCAAATTCCCAAGTTATTAAATTACATGCACATGAATAATATAGTTACAACCTTGAGAAAGGGGGGGGGGTCAAAAAGTTATTATATTAAAAGAAAGAGGATTAACTGTAAGTGAAAAAATCAAGCAACAACTGATTAGAACACAGCGTTACGACAAGAAGTTAATAAGTATACTTGAACAAGTAACGGATAAATATTGAATAGACATTTAGAATCAAGTTTACATAAAAATTGAATAAGAAATAAAGCAAATAAATAAAAATCATTTATTTTTACACTATGTATAACCATAAGAATATAAATTGGCTCTGATATTTTTTTTTAATGTTATAAAGAATCTAGCCACTACTTTGTAGTTAAGAAATTTTTTTTTTTTTGTAGGTTCAAAAAGGAGCTGCTAAATTTTCCAGAGAAGTTAGAGAAAGTGACTAGGTTATCAAAATCTTTACAGACAGAACTAATAGCAAATCAGCAAAATCTAAGACAAAGAACAGCAGCCAGTAAGTAATCTGTGGCAAATCTAGACTATCTATCTCGATTTGAAAGAAGTAAATAAATTTATTTTTTGCAATATATAGATCAGTACTGGCTACTGGAAATTAACTTGTACATAATCAAATTCCCTAGAAAAGGCTGTTTATTGAATCCCACAATTCTTTAAACATTAGTTTGCTTTGTTATTTGATTTTGCTATAAGTGCAAGCTGACCCATCAGAACTGTTGCCATCGGGAGTACATAACATCCTGAGATAGAAAAGTCAGCTGGAGTAATTGATGTGCTCAAATATTGAGGTATAAATGTTTTATGCTTTCAGAATGTTGAATTTCAGACAAGTGGTGCAAAGTCTTCATAGTACTATCCTTCTATAACAAGGGAAATAAAACTGAATATGAGAATTACAGAGAAATTTATCTGCTAAGTGTCATTCCAAGTAAGATTTATGCAAGCATACTTGAGAAGAGGCTAAGAAAAATTGTCTAAGAGAAGCTTGAAGAAGAAAAAGCTGGGTTCAGGATTTGTCAGCATCAGGTATTCACTTAAGATGGATAGATGAGAAATTATGGGATTTTTTCTTTGAAAAAATCCTATAATTTCTCATGTATTTAAGATTTAAGGATCTGTATTTAAGTTTTGTAGATCTGGAAAAGGCATATTACATAGTGCCAAGAGAAAAGCTATCATATATTTTGATACTGATAATGTTAAGCCATATTTGATATATGATTTGATACTGATAGTCTATATCTGAATTATAACTGGTAATTAATTTACGGAATTAACAACGCATATGAAGTATTTAATTAAAGATAACTTTAATGAATCACTTCTATATTTCGGCAATGTCACATTGCCATCTTCAGGAACATAAAAGTAGTAAGACTTATACGTTGGTTAGACATAACTGGTATTCTATATTTCGGCAATGTGACATTGCCGAAATATAGAAGTGATTCATTAAAGTTATCTTTAATTAAATACTTCATATGCGTTGTTAATTCCGTAAATTAATTACCAGTTATGTCTAACCAACGTATAAGTCTTACTACTAGAATCTGAATTATAAGTCAGCAGTTAGAATTGAAGGAGGTATAGGAAGATCGTTTGATGTGAAATCTAGGGTTCATTATCTGTGGATCGCATGTGAAGGAAAGTGACATTATGCCTTATATCAAAATTGGAAAAGTTAATCTCAGCTTTTTTAATGTATGCAGATGATGCTATACTCTTAAATGCAACAGGTCTGCAGGATTGCTCAAATAAACTGAATAACTGCTGCAACAAACTTGATATGAAATAAATATCATGGAAAATGATGGAAAGGATCATGCTAAGATTGCAAATACAACACAAAAAATAATTGCAATGATGAAACGAATGTTCACACGTAAAGATGAAGATGTCATTTTGCCTCTTTACAAGGCCTTAATGACTTCACTTGGACTATTGTGCACGGGTCTGGTCTCCTGGTTTCCATTATGATTCTGATATATTGGAGAGAATGCAAAGGAAAGTGTTAAAAATGATATCAGGATTGTGGAATACTGATTATGAAGACAGATTGTGAATTTGTAGACACTAGCAAAGAGGAGTGATATGATTGCTCTGAAAGGGTCATATAGGATTTCATTTTCTTGTCCTTTCCCCACCTTACATAAATTGAAAAATTTATGGAAGGTGGGGAAAGGACAAGTTGACATCCTACAATGAATGCTAAAATGAATGCCATTAAGAGGAGTGGTGAGATTTAGATTTTTCTTTCATAGAGTGGTGATGATTGGAATGGATTGCCATCGGATGTTGTCTGCGCAAGCAATGTGAATGAATTCAAGAACAAGTGTGATGGCTGGTGCGTGTAGTATGTGGCCTCTCTCTCGATGAGTCCCTGACTTCCTGGAGGTCTCTCTTAAAAAAAATAATAATAAAAATATGCAGGATCATTGGAGACATCGGCTTTATCCTGAATGGGAAACCTATAGAATAAGTATTTCACTATTGGGACCTAAGTTTTAGTGGATGACAAATTATATTATATTATTATTCGACACCTCCAGGGAGTCCAAAGAATCATCGAGGGAGAATGTGCAAACACCATCGAACGATTGTACCCCTTCTAACTACTAACCGTGCTCAAACTTGCTTAACTTTTTGCGAGCCATTAGTAGCAGAGGCTCTACCAATCGACCAACCTTCACTGGCAAATTGGCATTAGAATTAGCAAGCTGGTGTGGTATGGAGTCAGCTGAATAAAGTTATATATAATAAAAGAGAAGTTTGTCAAAACACCAAAGTAGCTATATGCAAGAAAGTTTGCAAACCATTTTCAAGGGTGGTGCAAAGACAATTATAGTACATCTAGATTAAATATTATGCCAACTGGAATGTTCCCACTTAAAGAAAGCCTGCTGTTTTTGTCAGTAAAATGGGGTGAACAGAATATCAGCTGCTGAAATAAACTCAATACCATCAGAATTAAAGATAATTCTGATGGTATTGAGTTTATCAATATGAAATTTACCATCACCATCAATATGAAAAGTACAGAAAAGAATTTGAACTGGCAGATGAATGAATTACTAAAACAAAGGAGAACAAAAACTCATGAGATTCGTCCAAATAACAACTACAAATACTATTCTATATTCAGGCAGTGATCTAGGAAAGGAAGGAAGGAGTAGGCTATAGTATTCACACTACACTACACTTGAGGGCCAATATCTTCTTGATTGACAAGCAGTATCAAGCATTGGCCCACAGAAAGTTCAACTGACAAAAAAAAAGTAGAGGATTTTTTGAGTAATTAGAAAAGGTAGCAGACAAAAAAAAAAAAGTCTATTGCAGATCTAAGCAGCAGAATAGCAAATGCCAAATGAAAATTTTTTAAGAAAATCTGGAGGAAAGAGCAAAGTTTATGGTAAGTACTTGCTGGATTTCTGTTCAGGACATGGATTAGTCATTACTATGCTCCAACATAAAGATCTGACAAATTCTCATTGAGAGAAGACAAGAAATAAAAGTTATATTGGTTAGTAAAAAAGTTATAATGATATCTTCACACTGATTCAGGTCACAAGAGATATTGGGGATTTGAAGCACTAAGTGATCACCATTTAGTTTTAAGCAGGATAAAAATTAATATCATACTGAAAACAGAAACATGTGCCAAAAATTCCTTGACAGAAGAATCAAAGTTGAGCAGCATTACTAGGTGAACCATATACAAATATTATTCCAGAAAAAATGAAAGTGTTTGAAAACGAGAATCAAACTTTGGGGAGTGAGAAGAAAATATTTATTGATTCAGCCATGGGATAAAATTCTGAGTATAAATATTAATAATATAAATGAGATAAAATATTGAGTATAAATGTTTTAAAATGGTTGCAGTGCATAATTCACAAGATTGAATTCCAAATGGTTGGAGTAGAGCTCATAGTACCCATATATAAAAATGAAAATAAAAGATTTATGCAAGCATACCTGAGAAGAGAGGCTAAGAAAATTTGGAGTAGAGACAAATAGGAGTTGTCAAGATCAGATTTTCACTTTAAGACAAATTATTGAAGAATTATGGGAATATTACAAGTATCTGTATTTAAGTGTCGCAGATCTGGAAAAGCACATGATGAGGTATCAAGTAGAAAGCTGTTCAGAAAACTCTACAGTTTTATATAGTGTAAATAGACACTATATTGATCAACATTTAATCTATATTCAAGTTGCTATTCAGCAGTAAGAAATAAAGGAAGTAAGGAAAATGGCTTGAATTAAAAAGCAGGTATACAACAAGGATGCACACTCCTTGTACCGTTAGTCATCATTTATATGGATTATATTATAAAGGACAGTGACATTAAACCTGATATCAAAATATCATGTTAATAAGATGTTCATCTTAACTTAACGTTCTTAACATTGGATATGTGAAGATGTGTCAAGTACAGTCCAATGTGCAGTATATAGCCACTTGTATCCGAATCATCCTCGCTTTTCTGCAATATAGCCTGTTTCCACAAATGGGACTCTGGTGCACCTGGCAAGCATTACCACTAAAAATGCATGTCTTTCCTAGTTGGAAGAAATGCTAGCCAGACTTCTAGGTAGTTGATGTCTCTCATTGCCCTGTCCCTCTTCCTGCATGTAGTGCGAGTGACATGCCAATTACATTGTAGGGGGATCCAGACCATCCTCCACTTGAGGATACAGCAGTAAAATGGTTCCACAGACCAGCTGCTGGTTAGTGCATGGGTCCAAACCGATTAGTAACAAGCCTGGAGGCTTTCTGATCAGCTAGTTCCAAATCTTGGAGGCAGACCAAGTACAGTGGATGCAGGGGGGAACTGTCGAGGTCATGTGAATAGGATATGAGTTCCCTTTGTGTGGGTGGTACATTTGCATTTCACCTATCATTACATACCCTCATTCTTTATTATCTCTTCCTTTCCACATACAATGGATTTTTATATTGATCCCATACTTGAGAGGTTGAAAGACTTATAAGGAGATTAATGCCATGTCTTGGGTATAGGTGAGGAGTCAGAAATTTATTGAAATATTTTTGAAGCACTGCAGGTTGCAGTTGTTTGGATACAGTAGGCTGTTCTAGAGATAGATGGCATAAAAGAGCAAGAAGAGAAGAAATTTCATGGGTTTTCAGTTTTACAGTAAAGAGGTGCTAGTCAGCCTGCTCTTGATTAACACGTGCAACAGAAGGTGAAAGAATGGTGATTGTTAGTTCAGTGGAGCAATCACAATTGAAGTATCTGTAGAATAGACAGCCAAAACAACTTGGGAATCCAGCACTTCTTTGTGTAGTGAACCATTGGAGCAATGCTTCAACTTCTTGCACTTTCTAATTTTTTTTTTTTTTCCCAAGAGGAGGGGTAATCTCTGAGCCAAATTGCTCTCCTCTGGACAACATCAAGAATTTTTAATGGTATTTTAGGTGCTCCACCTCAAACATTTGAGCAGTGTTTTAAGAATGGCTAGATTTGATATTTGTATACGGTTGAACTTTGTTGTAACGAGCACAGAAATAACAAGATCACAGCTGTAATGAGTAAAAATTTATAATGATTTTAATTTTCACATATGCCCATAAATTGCCCATTTTTATAATGAGCATACTACGCAGATAATTTTGGTAAGTATGCAAACATTGTTAGCTGCTCCGGTAGGTCTTGGCATAGACAAAAATGAAAGGAGTGACTTAGCTTTTATGATCACCTGCATCAGATTTTGGGATGTTTTAAAACCTAATCTTGTCCTTCGGGACCATTCCCTCACTGTTTAACTCCCTAGTTTCTAGCCTCTGGTCCTCCTCCTCCCTCACTTTAACCAAACACTGCCATGACTGTAAAATCAGTTAAAAACAAATCCTTATGTCAGAAACATGTCTACTGAAAAAAAAGTCTCTCAGTTCATGAAAAAGGTGAAATTATTCATGGGGTGAAAAATCTTGAAGCATGTAAAAAAGTTTTCTTTGTCCTCTTCAACAGTATTATCAATACTAGAAAACAACATAGCTGAAACTTCTGTCGTACTTTGGCCAAACAGGCAGGACAGCGAATATCAGAATTTCTGAACACAAGGACTATATCCAGTTTCACAAGTACAGCCATTCTGGTCTTGCAGACCATGCTCTGGATACACGCTGCAGAATACGGTGGAAGAAAGCTACAGTAATACACCGTAGCAAATACAAATTCGAAAGACTATTTATGGAATCAGCCTCAGCCCTAAGAAACTCTCCAAACCTCAACAAATTTGGTTGTATGCGACTGCCCAAAATTTGGGAGGCATACATCAGCAGACCTTCAGCCCAACAGCCAAGAACACCTACTTAGCCTGCTAGAGGGCACCATCAATCAGGACTTCCAGGAGAACGATAGCTTCATATCTTCATTCTCGGTTACTGTGTTGTAGTGCCTGCGTGCACGTGCCTTTTTGTAAGTTCCTTTTGAAAATGGCAACGTGACGTTGCTGAAATATCGGAAATATTTATTAAAGTATAATTTAATTTATATTCGGATCTACGTTGTTCAATTCCCTAAGTGATTTAGAAATGCATAACCAACTTATAAGCCTGTCTACGAGAATCAACATAGCTGAAACAAACAAACAAAAAAATAATTAGAAAGTGCAAGCTTACAAAAGTTGAAGCATTGCTTTAGTGGTTCACTACACAAAGAAGTGCTGGATTCTTGATAGACAATCCAATTTTGAAGGATCAAGAGGAAAAATTTGCTAAACAAATTATACGGGACAATTTTTTTATACAACAGCAGTTGACTGGAGAACTGAAATTGTATTTATTATTAATTGGTATTGTTTTTGATTTTGGAGAAATAAACTCGTTTAGTATTAAGTGTATGGTTTTAAAATTATGGACAAATAAATTGTGTTTAATCTTAAGTATATTGTAGTTTATACACACATATTTATAAAATAATATCTAGGTATGTAATTTTATTAATTTTTCTCTATCTAGTACTTCTTTTGATTTTTGAATCTATTTTTATCAAATTATTGAAAATTCAGAAAAAAAAAATGGGATCAGCTTTAACTCATCACTGATATAGTGAATAATAGTTATAAGAAACATTTGTCTGCCCCTGGTGCTCATTATTAACCAAATTCATCTGTATAGTTAAAAGTTGATAGGGCATAAAATAGCATCTTGAGTAAAAGAGAATGCCTCATTTTTTGGATGTTAAGGAAGCTACTGATGCCATGTGTTTGTGCCAGGAGAGACTGGATGTGAATGTTAATCCAAGGAGAGAGATCTGATCTTGTCTGGAGATTTGTGTATTACTGAGGGGTAAGGGAATGTGAACTGAAATTTCTTTTGTGAGAGAAGGGGCAAGACTGAGTTTTGGTATCATTGAATGTGACAAAGGATAGTACATAGATCACTGTTTAAGGCACTAGTTGATCATAGCTGGGGGATATCGGAGTATTCATGTATTCATGTGATAAGGAAGAATGATGAGTACTGTCATCTGCAAAGCTGTGGATAGAATTAGTGGTGATTGAGATTAAGTCATTTATGTAAATGAGAAAAAAGGTAGATGATAGGACATAGCCCTGAGATACTCCTGCATTGGCTGTGAAGGTCAAAGAGAGGAAGTTATCGACCATAACATGTAGTGAACAACTGGAGAAGAATCTAGCAACCCAATTACAGAGGGTGGCAGGTAGACCAAAGGATGGTGGTTTAGCAAGCTTCAATGTTAGACGTGACCAAAAGCAACAGAAGAGTTTCTCTGAACCTTGCCATTCCACATGTCTAGTAGTAGGTGGATCTTGAATGGCAGAAGCCATGCAGGTGGTTCCTGATTAATTGATGAGCCTCTAGGTAGTGGAGAGATTGTCTATTAATGACATTTTTCATTATTTTGGGGAGGACTGAGATGATAGCAGTTGTTCAGTAGTTTGATGATAGACTTCTCTCTCTCTTATTATTTTATTTTATTTATTTTTTTTTTTTTTTCAATGGATGCATGATTGTCTCCACACATTGGGATAAGTACCAGCTATGTATAATATATATTGATTAAAAAGATGATAAAGGATGGATGTTAGCTCTGAAGCACAATGTTTGAGAACAAATGGAGTGACCATGAGGACCAGGAGACTTTTAAGTGCCCAAGGATTACAACTCAAAGAAGCATGATTTTACTCATCAAAAAATATCTCCCACAAAAAACAATTTAAAAGAATCATTAAAAAAAACGCAACAAAAATGCAACCAAAATCAACAAACTAAAAAAAATCAAACACTCGCATTAATTGTGACCAAAAATATTTTTATCTGTATCCACTTAACCGAAATTTGTGACTTAAAGAGTAACATAATATGCACTATCTACAGTCATCTAAACCAGAATTACTGTTTCTAACAGAACCCCAGTTGACAACCCCAACAACAACCACCACTGTCCACTTCAACTGCTCAAATACACAAGGGCAGCACTTGTGCATTCATCAGACCCAACAATTAGAGATTGCAAAACATTGAATCCTCCCTGTTCGATATGCTTTCGCTCAAAACCTTACCAAACACCTGTCACTTTCATTTGCTGTCTGTATTGTTCCCCAAACTCCAATAATCTCTTAGAAATAGTTGAAGAGGTCAAAGAGATCATTGGCGTTTGGGGAATATCCTAATAGTGAGGACATTTTTTGGGGTATTTCTATGTCTGCAATGGAAATTGGCTTCTCCAGTTTTACTGACCTAATTTTTTTGATTTTGGCAGGCAGGAAGGAATCTTAGGTATCAACCATTAGCAATGACCTATTACAGATCATCAATCTCCTTGCCAGAATACCTGACAGTCCCCTTCTGATTCTGCCAATACACTCTGTCTCTTCTTAACAAGCCTCCCTTCCAAATATTCTGTGGATGTCAGTTCTCTTCTTGGTAACTCGCTCTTACCTTCACACAACATTTCTCAGTCTCATGTCCTTTGGCACTGCAGAGATGCCAAATGGGATAATCTCTATATCTTCTACCCCTCCTCTCCCATGGTCTGACTACTGCTTCAGTTTTCTCGATCCAAACACTGCTCAGATCAGAAAACAGTAAGCATCCTCACAGGAATGAAAGCCTAGATCCCTCGTTTCACCAAAAATCCTTGGTCACCATCCAAACCTTGTTCTCAAAAAAGTATGCCAACACAGTACAAGAAAAAAAAAAAAAAATGCAGCATACCATGAGTGGCTCAGAACTCCAGCTCTGCCTATATTGCAGCTTGCAAAGCTATAAAAGAAGCATCAATGAATGCAAATCAGATTTGAAAGGGCCAAATGCTGCAAACTTGCCTCCTGTCCCAATTCCAATGTCAAGTATGCCTTCTGGTTCCCTTGCCAAGATCATTAGGTGTAACTTCTGTTCACTCATGATTCCTCCACTCTCACAGCTATATGTTAGCCACTCCACCCAATCACTCTTCTCTTTCAGTTTCTGCACTTATGACTATGGCACCTCCCCCCTCCTTTACCAAGAACTATTCATTCCATGTCACCAATAAATAGTCTTGCACCAGAAAGAAATTCAAAGAATTCTTAATAACCTGAACACGAAGAAGGCATGTGATCCTGATAGTATCCTTCCTCTTGTGTTAAAACCTTGTTCCCCAGAACCAACACCTCTTGTATTGCCTTTTTAATAGTGAAATAACGACAGAAAATAATGACGCCTTCGAGTAATATTTGCATTGATGAAACTTTAGTTCCTTTCCTTTTCATTAGTACATCACGAATTTGGCATAAAACTATTCAAATTGTGTATTGAAGATGGATATACATATGATTTCAAGATATACTGCTGCACAGAAAAGACCAATACTACTAATAGTGTATTGTAGATAATTATTATACCAGTATTGAATTAGCGCACAAACCTTTGAATAGACAAACACACCTTGTAGGCACTTTGAAAAAAAATCGAAAGGGAATTCCACAGGATGTTATCCAGAATAAATTGAAAAAGGGTGAAATAATTAGTAAAGAAAGTGACACAGGGGTGGTGGTAATAAAATGTTGCGATAAACGTGAAGTGCTTATGTTATCAACAAAACACACAAACAAAATGAAATCCCTTACAGCAAGAAATGGTAATGAAGTGCAAAAGCCGGTAGCTATTATGGACTATAACAAAAGCAAAAGTTTTATTGATCTATCCGATCAGGTAAAAGCCTATCCTTCTTGTCTCGAAGAAGTGTGAAATGGTACTGAAAACTCGCAGTTGAAATTCTTTTAGGTTCTGCTATAGTGAACGCTTTTATAGTATATAAGCGAGTTACTGATAAAAACATTAGCATCACAGAATTTAGAGAAAAAATCGCAAAAGAGTTATTAGGAATTACACCATAGGAAAATAATGTCACTTCGACTTCAGACAAGGAAAAACATATTTTAGAAGAGGTTGGTACCAGTAATAGGAGAAGATGTACATCTTGCTACAAAAAGTTAACTGAAGAACATAATAGAAAATAATCAACATCTAAGGCAACACTAACACAGTGGAAATGGGTTCAGTGCAAAAAATTTTACTTTGTTCGCTGTTTTACTGTTGTGCATAACTGTAGTTTGTAATTGTTTAGTAATAATTTCACCTAATTATTTTTTTCATATCTATTTGTCTATTTAACATATTTTTGTTTATTAGTTTTTCAATTTTTTAGAAGAAAAATTTATGATTTGACACGTTTCTAATGACACATATTATAAATAAATATTTAGCACCATTGTTATTGTTTTATTCAACATTAGAAAATGGCCTAAATCAGGTAAAAATAAAACCCCTATAATAGGCCACCTGTTGTACATGTAATTGAAATTCTACTGCGCTAACTATATAAACCTGTTTACCAGGCCCCACATTTCCATCACCCATAAGCATTTCATTTAGATATGAATCACGGGTGAACTACGCGGCCTGAAAGAAAAATCTTTATGCAAATCAAATATGATTCATGCAATGCATTGAAAAAATGTAGTGTGAATCGTATTTGATTCATATGGAGGTCAACGTGTTAAAATCTTTAAATCTTTCTTCAAATTCTTGTTGTAATAATACTATTTTTCTTGCATATTCTTGAGATTTTTCATTTGAAATAATTGGGCAGGATTTAAGATATAGGAAATGTACGAAATTTTTTGATTCCAGTTGTGTTTCCCATAATTGCAATTTAGCTTTAAAAGCTTTAATACAAGCATACATGTCAGTGATAAGTTTATTCTTTCCTTGCAGCTCTTTATTGAGAATATTTAAATGGCCGGTTAAGTCAACAAGAAAAGCTAAAGCTGTTATCCATGTATCATTACGTAGCTCGTCAGTGGTTTTATTTTTTTGTGTCATGAAAATTTTGATTTCATTTATTAATCAAAAAACCTTTTAATATAGCTCCTCGACTTAACCACCTCACCTCGTTATAATAAATCATTTCTCCATACTCACTTTCAATTTCTTCAAGCAATGCAACAAATTCTCGATGATTCGGAGCTCGTCCACGGATAAAGTTTACTGTTTTAGTTACTGTTTCCTTAACATTATCCATCTGCAAACTTTTAGCACAAAGTGCTTCTTGATGAATAATGCAATGTATAGTGCAAAATTTATTCAGAAATTTTTCTTCTTTCACTATATTTCTTAATTTTACTGCTACTCCGTTTTTTTTACCAACCATAGCAGCTGCACCATCACTTGCAAATCCAACCATTTTATCCCAACTTAATTTATATTTATCTATTACAGTTTTTATTTCAGAAAAAATATCCTGTGCACTAGTTTTTCCTTTCATAGGAATTATTTCCAGTAATTCCTCAGTTACTTCAAATTCATCAGTAACACCTTGTACGAAAACGGCAAGTTGTGCTATATCTGTGATGTCAGTACTCTCATCAACTGCTATTGAGAATGCTGCAAAATCTATACTTTTTTCTTTTAACTGACATCATAAATCACTAGCGATTTCATTAATACATTCTGCTACCGTGTTGACTGACAAACTAATATTTTTAAATAATTGTTGTTTGTCAGGACAAAGAAGTTCAGCAGACTTAATCAAACAGTCTTTAAGGAATTTGCCATTTAGTAAATGGTTTTGATCGTTTTGCAATAATGTGCACGAGAGCAAAACTTGCGTGAACTGTTGCTTCACTGGATTTATTTGCTTCAGCAAAAACATTTTATTGTCATTGTAAGCCAAATATCAGAAACTGTAACTTTTCTTTCCTCAATTTGCCTTCTAACATTTCAAATTTTTCTTCATGGTTCGTTTCGTAATGGCAACATAAATTGTATTCTTTTGGAACTGATATTCCCTTATTACAAATAAAAGATACAATTTTATTGCGCACAATACCACAAAAGTACATAATTTCCCATTATCTTGAAAATCACGTCCTTCTTCATCCACTTTTCTTTTACTCTTTGTTAAAGACATGGCTTGCAGTTTAATCTCTTAATTAAAATCACTATTATAATTTTATTTACAACTTTAATTCAACAAGATGAATTTTTGTATAAAAGCAACACTCAAAAGTTATGCACAATTCTAAACGATAGGTATTGATATAATGTGGATTTAACAACAAGCACAAATAAACAGGTTTTATATGCTGTACGTTAGTTTGTCTCCATCTATATTGCAATATGAACTGCACAGCTGTGCATCGGAAACACCAGAATACTGGAGTGCCACCAACTGTCGGCTGGCAAACTAAATTTACTGATTGTAAATCGTAGATATGGACTGAGCTTATGCGCACATAAGCTCAGTCCATATCTCTATGTCTCTAAAACTATAAGCACCATATTTACAACAAATACATAATTGAAATGTATTCGTGGGCCGTGTGAAATTGCTTTGGGGGCCAGATGCAGGCCGCCAGTTTGAGACCACTGCTGTACACCCCTTCAGGGTACATGTCAGGAATTTAATAATGAAAAACAGGAGGGAGGAGGTAAATCTGAATGTGAGAATTTCAGAGCAATTTCTCTATGAAGTGTTCCAGGTAAGATTTATGCAAGCATACTTGAAAGGAGGCTAAGAAAATTTGTGAAAGAGAAGCTGGGAGATTTGGATCTACTTCCTCAATGGTTATCCAATCCATACAAACAAACATCCATGCCTAGTTGGGATTTGAACCTGCAACCTCTTGGCTGGAGAGCAGATATGTTAACCACTTGGCCAACCAGGCCGGCAGTAGTTTGAATACATCTGAAAAAATAACATTTATGGATATACCAACTGCTAAGTTTGACAGAATAGGACTCCCCATTGCAATCCCCCTGTTGGTCTATTTTGTATGAATTGAAAAATCAGAGAATTGGATAACTTCAGGAGGAAACTTCTGTTTTGTAATTTCAGACATTCTTGTAAAGAATATTAATGAACATGAAATAAATATTAAACATAGTAACATCAAAGCTTACATATACATTATATACATTACAAAACATATGTATACATTACATTATAAAACATCTTCATTAACAGATAATTTCATTCTGTTAATGAAGATGTTTTACTTGAGAAGTAATGCTTTCTGCCAACTACCAAATAATGTCATCCTGACCAAAACACATTTTGATAAAATACTTTAAAAATCAATCTTAAGCCAATCAGTTTTGATCTGTTGTAACTTTCTAGTGGCTGAAAATAATTAAAAAATATGGAAGAAAATGACTGAATTCTTCATCCATTTTTTAATGTAAAATTTATTCTTGTATTAGTTAATTTGCATGTTTTTTGTTTTCAAAAATATCTGTTTTATTATTTGCTTATTATCATTATAGAAAAATAAAAAAATCTCTTTATTTTAGCTTTGCAAAATGAGCTCTTCAAAAGAGAAAACAATGTCATGCATGAGTTGAGCAGTCAAATGAAGCAATTAAGATATGATCTTGATAAGCTTCAAAAGGCAAACAGCTATCTCATTTATAAATTGCAGCTAATGTTTGGACCAAAACTGTGCGACTCCAAAGATCACAGAGAACAAGTTATAAAAGGTAAAACAAAGAAAATGCATTTTTATTATATCAGTAGTTTAAAAAAATACAGTATGTTTTTCGATTGCAGTTTCTAATTACTTTTCAGAAGTTATTCCTAGAGATTAGACTTGATAATTTCTTTTGGATCAAAACATGGAAATAAGTTTTGATTTCACAAAGCACATGAAGTTACATAACAATAGGCTTCTTGTATATGAGGCAGATGACTTCACATCAGACTCCCCCCCTAGTACTTCATAATGCACCACATTCTTCCTTTTGAATTAATTAAATTAAGGGGATATTAGATCCCACATTGTTTTAAAACCGAATAAGAAACTCAAAGATTGGATTCAGAGAGTTTCATGCCGAATATAGTATAAAAAAACTATAAAAGTATTGGCGAATACTAGCGTGAGCTGAATGCAAGTAGTCCTAGAATGTAGTACAAACATGGGCAACTCGTTGCAAAGGTGGAGAAAGTTCTGATCACTATTCCTTGGTATTTTCCATAATGTAAAAACACATTTCCTAGGAAATGTATGCTGTAATTACATTATGGTAGGGAAACCCAGAAACGGTTTCAGCCTTTATTGAGGCTTCATCAGTGAGTAGCTAGACCAAATTATTAATACCAAAGGGTATAGCGAAAAGAACTTATATACTTTGCTATATGAGTTGTCCAAAAAGGTGCACCCATTAAGTTGCTTCAGTATAAAGAAACATTGGGAGCTCAACTCATGAAGATAATGAGAACCAAATCAATAGTCGAAATCATGTTTACATATGTAAAAAGTTGCTTATTGTGATGTTACTTCATGCTTTCATGTCTGGATAAAACAAAAATATAATTTCTCATTAAGTATAATTTTCATTGTTGGCAAGTGTAAAAATTTCCTACAAAAAGTCTAATCTATCTAGTCCACGAGAATCTACCTGTTTATATATGTATCAAGAGTGTATATAATGAATTTAAAGAAACTGGTACTGTTTAGAAATATGAATATACAGGATCACCAAAAATTTTTCAAGAAACTCTTGAATACATTCATGAGTCATTGCTAAGTCTGAAGAAGCCAGCTATTTGTGCATGTTGGTTGGAGTTAGCCATTCCTCTATTGACAGTGCTTCAAAAAATGGTTGTATTATATGTTTCAGATCATTCATCAGGTCACAGAAGCAGTCTCATTTTTAATTCACTAATATTATGCATGAAAAGATAAATTTAATGCAAACCCTTATATTCAGATGAAGCAGCATTTTAAAAATGTAAACAGCCACACCTGTTATATATCTAGACCCTCAAAGATACCCCCACCAAAGTCAGCATTGTTAGATGGGAAAGACACTTTTGCACTGTAGCAACAGTGTACTGCAAACTTTGAGTGCAATTTCCATCATAGGCGATTGGTTAGAAGAGCAATTTCCTTGCCACCTTGCTGTCACAATGCTACACTTTTAGCATTTTGACATTTTTCTATGGGATTATGTAAAGAATAGTGTGTGTGTATACCTTAAAAGTGACTCTACTACAAGGGTTGCTGTGCATACATTTACTCTGGAAATGTTGGAATGCATCTGCCATCATGAGTTAAGTTAGTTGGATGCATGCTAGGCTACACATGGTGCTCAGATTAAATTTGTACATCCTCCCCCCCCCCCCCAAAAAATTACACTTCAATCTGTCATTCACAATATTTTCTTACTATTATGTCCTAGTTTTGTTCTAATAAGTATTTGCTTTTTAATATACTGGTATTCTTTTGCAGAAAACCTGTATATTGCAATTTCAAGTATTCTGTTGTCATTATTTTGTATGTCTCAGTGTCCTCTGTCAGGATTTCTGAATGTTGTTACAGTGACTTGTAACAACATTTAGTAGCTAAGTGGCACATCTACTGAAATTTACACATGGATACCTGCTTTTAATGCCCAGTGGACATAATCCCATGTTTATATCACAGTATTGCCTTTGTATGTGTCTGTGAATTCTGTTAGTCATTTTCCATTTATTCCAGTATTTTGGAATAATGTGTTTAAATATTTATTTCTTGAATGACATGATTATTTATTTTCATTAAAAATTTTTTAATAAAAATTTACTTAAATTGCAATTACAAGATAATTAAAAGCGAACAGTTATTTTCTATCTGGAAATAATTCAAAACAATCTAACAGATAAGCTTAGGTGTTGACGGTTATTCATCACCTAAGTTTTTAACGGTATTAACAACACCAAACAGTGTGTAAAACTAGCTAAACAAAAGTCATGGGAGGACTTTGGCAAGAATATAGAAAATAAATATCAAGAAGGTAGCAAAATATTCTGGAGGTTGTTGAAGAAGCTTAGAAATGGAGGAAAGAGTGCTGTAAAAGGAATTAGAGATGATAAAGGTGAAATGAAAACAGGAGAAAAAGATATCCTTGAAGTATGGAGTAATTACTTTGAAAAACTGCTAAATGAAACAAGCAGTGATGACAGCACAGTGATAAAAAACACTGACCAGGCATGCAGTCAGGAATACATATCCATACTTGAAGTAGAAAAAGCCATCAAAGGCTTGAAATGTGGAAAGGCAGCAGGAGTAGATGATATTCGACCAGAAATGCTGAAGTATGGTGGTATAAGAGTCTTACAGTGGCTGCACTGCATAGTTCAGAAAGCCTGGACAGAGGGACGAATTCCCGATGATTGGAGTAGAGCTCTCATAGTACCCATATATAAAAATGGAAATAAAACTGAATGTGAGAATTACAGAGGTATTTCCCTACTGAGTGTTCCTGGCAAGATCTATGCAAGTATACTTGAGAAACGGTTGAGAAGAATTGTGGAAGAAAAGCTTGGTGAAAAACAAGCTGGATTCATGCCAAATAGAGGCTGTCAGGATCAGATCTTCACTTTACGACAAATAGTCGAGAAAGCATGGGAATATAACAAAGATCTGTATTTAAGTTTTGTCGATTTGGAAAAGGCATATGACAAGGTGCCAAGAGAGAAGCTATTCAATACGCTGCAGTTATATGGTGTCAATGGGGCATTATATCAAGCAATATTTAGTCTTTATTTGAGTTGTGAGTCAGCAGTTAGAATTGAAGGAAGTACAGGAAGATGGTTTAATGTTAAATCTGGTGTGAGACAAGGATGTACATCATCCCCTCTGTTATTCATTATCTATATGGATCACATTATGAAGGAATGTGGTATTAAACCTGATATCAAAATTGGAGATGTTAATGTCAGCTCTTTGCTTTATGCGGATGATGTTATACTTCTAAATAAATCCGCTACAAGTCTGCAAGATTCTCTGACTAAATTGAATAGCTGTTGTAATAGATATGGTATGAAGGTCAGCAATAAAAAGACAAAGACAATGAAAATAGGCAGAATCATTGAAAATGTCAACTGTGTTGTGAATGGAGAACCTGTGGAACAAGTAAAACATTTCAGCTACTTAGGCACAATTTTTACTGAAGATGGTAAACTAAATATAGAAATAGACAACAGAATCAGCAAAGCTGGTATCGTGGGAAGTCAATTGAATAAATTCATATGGAATAAGAAAGAAATTAGTCGGAACACTAAATTAGCTGTATACAAGACTGTGTTCAAACCAATTTTAACTTATGGATCTGAGAGCTGGGTCAGAAGTAAAACACTTGACCAAAGACTAGAGACCGCAGATATGAGAGTCCTGAGAAAGATTATAGGCGTGAACAGATAGCATCAATGGCAATATCATATTAAAAATGAGGATATTAGGAAAGAACTTGACATTGTCAGCATCCAGGAATGCGTTAGCAGAGCTAATCTCAGATGGTATGGTCACTTAAATAGAATAGGAGAGGAAAGATTAGCAAAACAAGTGTTCTCTGCCATGTTGGCAGGAAAACGACCCAGAGGAAGACCAAGGTATAGGTGGATTGATACGGTACAAAGTGCCTTAGACGATAGAAATATAAGATCTGATAATGTTGGAGTCTTGACAAGTAACAGACTGATTTGGAGGAAAATTGTAGATAGGAAGTTAGTAATGATGTAATTTTTTCATGTAGTACTGTCATATCCTGTACACCCCTTGAGGGTACATGGCAGGAATTTGATGATGATGATGAACAATTTAATCAAATGATGTTTATTAACTGCTTATATTTTACTGAATTTCAAATCAGCATCATCAGAGCACAACACACTTGTATGCATGACAGTAAGTAAAACAATAAGATTGCAGTGTACAAAAGATCTAAAGTCCGATTTATGGTGCCCTCTAATGTTGAAAAAAAAAAAAAGATAATTATTACAACTATGTGGGAGTTGCTCTTAGGATGACAGTCTCCCAAATTTTTGGTAAATTAATGCCAGGTTAGGAGAATTCTTCAAAGCCATTGCTGACTCAAAAAATAATCTTTCAGATCTGTAACAACTTCTAAATAGCACATTCGTTTTCTTCCATCTAATCCTGTGTGAAGGAGTGTCCAAAGCGTGATCCTGACTTGCCATAGTAATAGTAGCAAATGTATTTTTTTATGTTCTTCCAGGCGGATGTTAACTGATCTTCCTGTTTGTCTATAGTAGGCCAAGTCACAGGGAACTTCAGGAAGCTAAAGGGTGAAGTTTATCCTTAGTGGAAGTAATGGAGAAGTCATATCATCATATACCAGTTGCCGAAAGGTGTCAGCACCTTATTATTAAAATTCTCTGGATTAGAGATAGTTTTTTCACTTGGCTATGCTACCAATTATATATTTGGTTTAATCCTTTATCCAAGTGTAAGCAAACAAAGTTTGCATCTGAAGTATTTTCAGGACTGGGGCAACTCGTGTTAAAGGTGGTATAAGTTCTGATCACTTGCCTTAGTATTTCATAAGGCAAAACAATCTCCTTGCGGACATGTATAATACTATGCATTATAGGTCTGGCTCCCACTTACAAGAGCTCAATAAAGGTCGAAACTGGTCTGGGTAGTGACCCTTCCCTTAATGCATAGCATTATATATGTCCGCATGGAGATGTGCTTTGCATTATGGGATAGTAAGGCAAGTGATCAAAACTGATACCACCTTTGCCCCGGTCCTGAAAATACTTCAGGCTCAAACTTTGTTTGCTTACACTTGGATAAAGGATTAAACTAAATATATTGGTAGCATAGCCAAGTGAAAAAACTTCCATTGAGTTTTATTCTTGTTACAAAGATATAACCTTCCTATTTGGAGAAAATGCCAAATTGGATGATAATCCCTTTATATTAGGAATAGCAGTAGTTAACCTTTATACCTCAGTGAAGTGCTATCTGGAGAACTGAACTGGCCATACCATGTTTGGTCTTCAGAGAGAAGATTCTAGTTTCAATCATCCCTTTCTTTTTTCATGCAATATTTGTGATACTTTTAAGACAAGCCAGACATACTGTGGAGACCTCAAGCCACCCTCCTCAATTCAAGGATACAACAGTAAAGTGATTTCTCGAGTCAGCTGCCAGAAATTGCAAGGAGATTTGGGTACTAACACTATGAGCCACATGTCTAAGAGTCCGTCTCTTCTCATTCCATGTCTGCACTCTATTTTCCTTTTTTAAATGTAAATGCCATACCCATATATACTACAAAGGTATTGTAGTATATATCACATATATATACTACAATATCTTTGTAGTATATATGTAACATGTGTGCAGCAAGGGTTAGATAAACTGCTAACCTTGCGCTTGAGTCCAAACATAGAACTTTTATAAGACACTCCAGGCCTCTAGTAAGTAAGGTGGTCATCTCACACCAGACAACAAAAATTGTAGGCTGTCTGTATTTCACTATTCTCTAAATTATGGAAAGAAAATGCAATCATCGTGTACATGTGTGAGAGAGATGATTTGCTGCTGAATTGATCAGAATTTCTGCTGATTCAGGAATTGAGAAAGTTATGTGACATCTTGAGACTGATCTTGGAGAAAGAAGGTGATACCTAATGATTGGCCCAAGGGGATTATTGTTCCAGTATATAAAGGAGGCTCCTGAAGGGAGTGTAGTAACTGTAGAGGAATAACATTATTGTGTCACTGTGTATTATGAAAGGATAATGGCAACAAGAATATGTTGGGGATTCTTCTTGGTGGTGTGAACCTGTCATTGAGTAGAACTACTGTTGAGTTAAATGATCCTTTGAGTTACTCGTTGTTGGGTGATCTGAGGGATCACACAAGTTTTTGGAGAGGTATCCTCTGCACTTAAACATACCTCAATAAAGGTCAAAACCGGTCTTGGTAGTGACCCTTCCCACAATGCATAGCATTATACATACCCATAAGGATATGTGCTTTGCATTATGGGATACTAAGGCAAGTGATGTGAAGTCATCAGCTTCTCTATACAAGTTGCCCCAGTCCTGAAAATACTTCAGATGCAAACTTTGGTTGCTTACACTTGGATAAAGGATTAAACCAAGTATATAATGTCTTGGTATCTTTAATTTAGTCACCAGGCATTAAACATGGAAGGACAAATTAACTTTGGTACTATGGGGCATATGATAAAACTAGGTGTTGTGTACTCACATTCTCTCAAAAACAAAATTTAAATTATCTGCCTCTATTCTGGCAATATAATCAGAAAGCGTGGGTAACAGCCATCTTGTTTACGGAATGGTTCCAGCAATGCTTCATCCCAGAAGTGATGTTAATACTATCTGTATTATCTACTGATAATAGACAATGCAGCCATCCCGAATCTGTTGCTATGAAAATGTCAAATTTGTATTTTTACATCCAGATACAACCTCATTGCTTCAGCCTCGTGACTAAGGCATCATTTGGTTTGTCATGACTACATACACCCACCTGGTATTCGATCACTTTTGATCAGCAATTGATGCGGACCCTAATCTGGACATAACACAGTGCTTGAAATTATTCACTATTGCTGATGCAATAACATTAACCAAAGCTGCAATTGATGAATTAAAACCAGAAATTGTAAATGCTTGCTGGAAGAACATTTAGGAGTGAAGTCATGAATTATTTTTAAAGGCTTCCCAGGATCAATGGAGAAGTTAGGAAAATCATTCATGCAGTAAGACAAGTTGGTGGAGAAGGATTTGCGAACATGCTTGATGAAGAAGTGGAAGAACATATTGAAGACCATCGAAAAGTGTTAAAAAATGAGGAATTGGAAGAATTATTGAGTCATTTACAGAAGAAACTGAAGAAGAACTAGCAATGTGGACATTACTGAAATTTGTTGAAGTGTTTCAAATTGCATAGATTAAAGGACAAAATTATGGAATACGATCCTTGGATGGAATGCAGCATCAAAGACACCCATATGATCACTGAAGGATTACAACTTCTGCAGCAATACTTTGTTGAATTAAAAAGAAAGAGACAGCAACTTTCCATTACAACATTCTTCCAAAAGTTTTTGGCAAAAAAAACCCTTCAACTATCAAGGATTTCCAACCATCGACATCGTCATGGCTCAATGATTCTCCTTCTGACAATATGTCAGAAGGAGAATCATTGAGATTATTGTCAGAAGGTCAATAGTAGCCTATATCAATAGGTCCATATCATTGAGATTATTGCCAGAAGGTCAATAGTAGCCTATTACACTTTATCATAAGTATGTATGTATTAGAAACCTACTTAATGCTTATGATGGGGTGAATAATCTTATCTACATTGACTGCTATGTCAGTAAATTGCATATGTTCTTCTGACCAGTTTGCCTGTTTTGCAAGATGAAAAACTTGAGTTTCTGGGAGGAAAAACCCTACCACCTCCATATAAAGCTGGCTAACTCACCTTCACTCAAAAAGCACGATAAAGGCTTTTCATCTAGATGAGATTCAAACCTAGGTATTTCCAGCTGAAGGACATTGTTGATACCAGTGGAGCTGCAGTCTTTACTATATGTCAGTTATATTTTTAACGATGATCTCATCCAAGTTAGTATTGTAGATGGACAGAAAGTTGATGACAAAGGATAAACTTAACTGGATTAAAACTTGCAGATTGTATTCTTTAAGAAATACATAACAAGGAAAACTGTTCTAAAAGAGTACTTGAAGGAATAAATAAAGAATGTTTTGAATTCCACCCACTGAAAGTTGTAAACCTATAGTACATTATTATTATCATTATTACATGACAATTCCAAGGAGTCCAAAGACTCATCGAGGGAGGGCACCTACTCTACAACTCTGTCTCCACCACTCAGTCTGCCAACTACACCAATGCAATCTGCTGTCCACCACCACTAGTATTTTCACAGACAATCACAAACATCCATGCATGTATGAATTTTTCCAGAAGTAATACCTACAATATATTTCTAGTCATTTAATGAGCAGTAGGCAGCATTCCACAGAGGAATGCTGATTATTAGAATCTTCCTTATTAGAAACAAACACCAAGCTCACACTAACATCAACAGCTGTCATAAGGCACTTTTTTTTTTATAGAGTTAAAGTAATTTTTTTTTCAGAAAATATATCAGGAAATTTTTCAGGAAATATATCAAGTTATTTGATATATTTCCAGTATATCAAATAACTTGTGATGAGATATCACAAAGATAGTGTATATGAAAGAAGTATTCACCCACAGTATTCAACTATGAGATAATTCGATTCTTGTTCCTTAACTAAAAAAAAAAAAAAGTTTGTAGCTAGGATGACAAAGTGAAAAAAAAATAACAGGACTTCTATATTTTTGAAGAGAAAATACTAAAAACATTTTAGCAGCAGTGGAAGTTGATAATCAGATTATGGTGGCTGCATGCTGACAGGGCAACATTAGTGCCACTCCATTTCTAATGAGATGCTCATTCTTCCTGTGCAGAGTAGCAGCTTTCAAACAGTGTATAACCATGAACATTCTGGAAGTATTTTTTTTTTTTTTTTTTGTAACTAAAAGAAAGTGTTTGTTGTTACAGTAACATTGAAAATACAAGCAAACTATTGACATCAGTGGCAAGTTTACACATGAAGCTAAGGGCAGCCAACCTGTTAAGAATTAAACATAAATGATTTGCATATCATTCTGCTTACAAGAATAACATCTTTAATTTAATATATAGATATTTTTAATTATGACACACAATTTAAAAAAAATGAAAATACAACATAAAAACATAAAAATCCAAAAGAAAAAAAAGAAAACTTTTTACAATCATTCTTCTATACAAAGTGTAAATAAAAAGTGAAAACAATACAGTCGACTCTTATAGACTAGTGGAAACCAAGTAGTTTGCATAGTGAATTTCCATAAGTATAGTATTATACCTATGAGACTATAATAAATTTAGTTTAATCCTTTATCCAAGTGTGAGCAAACAAAGTTTGCAGCTGAAAGTATCTTGAGGACTGGGGTAAGGTAGTACAACACCGGACAACTTGTTGCAAAGGTTGAGCAATCTAACATCACTCCTATCTTAGTATCTTCCATAATGCAAAATACATCTCCTTGCGGATATGTATAATATTATGCATTACGGGAAAGGCCACTACGCAGACTAGTTTTGACCTTTATTGAGGTCTCTTCAATCCCATAATGCATAATATTATACATATCCGCAAGGAGATGTGTTTTGCATTATGGGAGATACTGAGATAGGAGTGATGATAGCTTGCTCCACCTTTGCAACGAGTTTCCCGGTGTTGTACTACCTTATCCCAGTCCTGAAGATACTTTCAGGTGCAACCTTTGTTTGCTAGCACTTGGATAAAGGATTAAACTAAATTTATTATAGTCTAACTAAGTGAAAAATAAACTTTCAACATCTTTCTCTAAATCCAGAGTAATTTAATAAAAAAAGGTGGCACACCCTTTGGCAACTCCTATAGGTAGAGATGACCTTGCTAATGCTTCTGCCTAGTATCTCCAACTCTGGGCCTGGCTCCCACTGAAGAGACCTCAATAAAGGTCGAAACTAGTCTGGATAGTGGCCCTTCCCTTAATGCATAACATTAGACATATTCGCAAGGAGATGTGTTTTGCATTATGGGAGATACTGAGATAGGAGTGTTAGTAGCTTGCTCCACCTTTGCAAGGAGTTACCTGGTGTTGCACCACCTTACCCCAGTCCTGAAGATACTTTCAGGTGCAAACTTTGTTTGCTTACACTTGGATAAAGGATTAAACTAAATTTATTATATATTCTAACCAAGTGAAAAATAAACTTTCAACATCTTTCTCTAAATCCAGAGCAATTTAATAAAAAATACTGAGATAGGAGTGATGTTAGCTTGCTCCGCCTTTGCAACGAGTTTCCCGGTGTTGTACTACCTTATCCCAGTCCTGAAGATACATTCAGGCGCTAACTTTGTTTGCTCACACTTGGATAAAGGATTAAACTAAATTTATTATAGTCTAACCAAGTGAAAAATAAACTTTCAACACCTATGGGACATTAGTTTGAACTTTCCAGTAGAAAAACACTGATCTTGCTATAGAACACACTAAAGTGTTTTCTATAGCGAGAGTCGAATGTAATTACCATAGAGATTTTCTGAAACATATATTGAAGTATTGAACACAAAATATGAGGCTGATCTTCTAATGGCAAGCAATATCAAGTAGAGTGATGTGAGCAAATAACAAAATGAGGGAATTGGACAATGTGACTTATTTGTGCCTATGGTCCCACAGAAGGTTCTACTAACGTAGAAGTGGAGGAATTTTTTGAGGCTTTAGAAAGAGCAACTGACACAATGGAAAAGGAAAAGTTAGTCCTTGTTGAGGATCTAATAGCAGAGTAGGAAATGATTGTCAGACATACAAAAATGTATTGGGAAAATTTGGAGAAAAGAGCAGAGCTAATAATAATGGAAAATACTTGTTGGATTTCTGCTCAGGAGATGGACTTGTTATTACTAACACCATGTTCCAACATAAAAATGTGCACGAATTCACATGTGGAGAAGATGCAAGGAATAAGAAAAGTCTCATTGACTATGTTATTGTTGATAGTGATGTTTTCTCTCTGGTGCAGGACACTAGAGTGTACAGAGGATTTGAAATTGGAAATGATCACCATTTAGTCTTCAGCAGAATAAAATTGAATTTCATATTGAAAAGAAGAACATCTACAAAGTTTGAAAGTGAATAAAAGTTGAACAGCTCTTGGATTTGAACTGTAGACTAAAATCCACAAACATTCAAGAAAAAATTGAAAGAGTTTGAGAGTAGGAATCAAACCTTGGAGAGTTAGTGGCAAATCCTGAAGAAAACATTTATTGACTCAGCCAGAGAGGCATGTGGTGAGGTTGTCTGTAAGGAGAGAAAAAAAAAAAATCAGAACCCCATATTGGACATAGGAAGTTAAAAAGTGAAGGAAAAGAAGAAAGCATATTAAAAGTTCCTTGCAAATAAGCCAGTTTGTGCTCTTCGAGAATACAGAGACAAATGTAAGAAAGCTAAACACTGTGTAAAACTAGCTAAACAAAAGTTATAGTAAGACTTTGGTAAGAACATAGAAAATAAATATCTAGAAGGGAATAATATTGTGGAGGCTGTTGAAAAAGCTCAGAAACAGAAGAAAGAGTGCTATAAAAGGAATTCATCATCATCATCAAATTCCTGCCATGTACCCTCAAGGGGTGTACAGGATATGAAAGTACTACATGAAAAAATTACATCATTACTAACTTCCTATTTACAATTTTCCTCCAAATCAGTCTGTTACTTGTCAAGACTCCAACATTATCAGATCTTATATTTCTATCGTCTAAGGCACTTTGTACCGTATCAATCCACCTATATCTTTGTCTTCCCCTGGGTCGTTTTCCTGCCAACCTGGCAGAGAACAATTGTTTTGCTAATCTCTCCTCTCCCATTCTATTTAAGTGACCATACCACCTGAGATTAGCTCTGCTAACGCATTCCTGGATGCTGACAATGTCAAGTTCTTTCCTAATATCCTCATTTTTAATATGATATTGCCATTGATGCCATCTGTTCATGCCTCTAATCTTTCTCAGGACTCTCATATCTGCTGTCTCTAGTCTTTGGTCAAGTGTTTTACTTCTGACCCAGCTCTCAGATCCATAAGTTAAAACTGGTTTGAACACTGTCTTGTATACAGCTAATTTATTGTTCCGACTAATTTCTCTCTTATTCCATATGAATTTATTCAATTGACTTCCCACCATACCAGCTTTGCTGATTCTGTTGTCTATTTCTATATTTAATTTACCATCTTCAGTAAAAATCGTGCCTAAGTAGCTGAAATGTTTTACTTGTTCCACAGGTTCTCCATTCAAAACACAGTTGACATTTTCAATGATTCTGCCTATTTTCATTGTCTTTGTCTTTTTATTGCTGACCTTCATACCATACCTATTACAACAGCTATTCAATTTAGTCAGAGAATCTTGCAGACTTGTAGCGGATTTATTTAGAAGTATAACATCATCCGCATAAAGCAAAGAGCTGACATTAACATCTCCAATTTTGATATCAGGTTTAATACCACTTTCCTGCATAATGTGATCCATATAGATAATGAATAACAGTGGGGATAATGTACATCCTTGTCTCACACCAGATTTAACATTAAACCATCTTCCTGTACTTCCTTCAATTCTAACTGCTGACTTACAACTCAAATAAAGACTAAGTATTGCTTGATATAATGCCCCATCGACACCATATAACTGCAGCGTATTGAATAGCTTCTCTCTTGGCACCTTGTCATATGCCTTTTCCAGGTCGACAAAACTTAAATACAGATCTTTGTTATATTCCCATGCTTTCTCGACTATTTGTCGTAAAGTGAAGATCTGATCCTGACAGCCTCTATTTGGCATGAATCCAGCTTGTTCTTCACCAAGCTTTTCTTCCACAATTCTTCTCAACCGTTTCTCAAGTATACTTGCATAGATCTTGCCAAGAACACTCAGTAGGGAAATACCTCTGTAATTCTCACATTCCGTTTTATTTCCCTTTTTATATATGGGTACTATGAGAGCTCTACTCCAATCATCGGGAATTTGTCCCTCTGTCCAGGCTTTCTGAACTATGCAGTGCAGCCACTGTAAGACTTTTATACCACCATACTTCAGCATTTCTGGTCGAATATCATCTACTCCTGCTGCCTTTCCACATTTCAAGCCTTTGATGGCTTTTTCTACTTCAAGTATAGATATGTATTCCTGACTGCATGCCTGGTTAGTGTTTTTTATCACTGTGCTGTCATCACCGCTTGTTTCATTTAGCAGTTTTTCAAAGTAATTACTCCATACTTCAAGGATATCTTTTTCTCCTGTTTTCATGTCACCTTTATCATCTCTAACTCCTTTTACAGCACTCTTTCCTCCATTCCTAAGCTTCTTCAACAAACTCCAGAATATTTTGCCATCTTCTTGATATTTATTTTCTATATTCTTGCCAAAGTCCTCCCATGACTTTTGTTTAGCTAGTTTTACACACTGTTTAGCTTTCTTACATTTGTTTCTGTATTCTGTAAGAGTAAAAGCTGACTTATTTGCCAGGAACTTTTGACATGCTTTCTTCTTTTTCTTCACTGCCTCTTTAACTTCCTGTGTCCACCAGGGAGTTCTGATTTTTTTATCCTTACACACAACCTCACCACATGCCTCTCTAGCAGAATCAATCAATGTTTTCTTCAGAGTTTGCCACTGAATCTCCAAGGTTTGATTCCTGTTCTCAAACTCTTTCATTTTCTTTTCAATAATCTTTCTGTATTTTAGTCTACAGTTCACATCTGAGAGCTGCTCAACTTTTATTCGCTTTAAAACTTTCTTACATGTTATTCTTTTCAATATGAAATTCAATTTTATCCTGCTCAAGACTAAATAGTGATCACTTCCAATTTCAAATCCTCTGTACACTCTGGTGTCCTGCACTAGGAGAAAACATCACTATCAACAATAACATAGTTAATGAGACTTTTCTTATTCCTAGCCTCTTCTCTCCATGTGAATAAAAGGAATTAGAGATGATAAAACTGACATGAAAACTGGTGAAAAAGATATCCTTGATGTATGGAGTAATTACTTCAAAAATATAGATATGAGAGTCCTGAGAAAGATTAGAGGGGGTGAACAGATGGCATCAGTGGCAATGTCATATTAAAAATGAGGATATTAGGAAAGAACTTAATATTGTTAGCATACAGGAATGTGTTAGCAGAGCTAATCCCAGGTTGTATGGTCACTTAAACAGATTGGGAGAGGAAAGATTAGGAATTTGAAGATGATTATGATTTGCATATCATTCTTCTTACAAATATAAGGTCTTTAATTTGATATATAGATACTTTTAATTATGACACAATTAAATTAAAATAAATACAATATAAAAACATAAAAATCCCCCAAAAAAGGAAAAAAATTTTACAATCATTTTTCTATACAAAGTGTATATAAAAAAGCGAAAACAATACAGTTGACTCTCATAGACTGTTGGAAACCAAGTAGTTTGCATAGTGATTTTCTATAAGTATGGTATTATACCTATGGGACATTAGATTGGACTTGACAGTAGAAAAAAAAAAACTGATCTCGCTGTAGAAAACACTGCTGTGTTTTCTATAGCAGGAATTTAATATAATTACCACAGAGATTCTCTGAAACATGGGAAGAATTTGTTGGAAGTTTTTGTACTTGATTATACTATAAATTGAAGATACCAAGGCATTATATACTTGGTTTAATCCTTTATCCAAGTGTAAGCAAACAAAGTTTGCACCTAAAATATAATCAGGACTAGGGCAACTCATATATAGAAGTTAATGACTTCACATCACTTGCCTTAGTATCCCATTATGCAAAGCACATATCCTTATGTGCTTTGCATAAAATATGAGTATGTATAATGCTATGCATTATGGGAAGGGTCACTACAAAGAGTTTTGACCTTTATTGAGGTCTCGTCAGTGGCAGCCAGACCCACACAGGATACTGAGATTTGAGTGATGGAGAGGTCATATTTTCATATACAAGTTGCCAAAAGATGTCACCTTATTATTAAAATACTCTGGATTAGAGATAGTTGTTGGAAGTTTTTCCACTTGGTAATTAAATACTATAAATTAAAGATGCTAAGAATTATATACTTGGTTTAATCCCTTATCCAAGTGTAAGCAAACAAACTTTGCACTTGAAATATAATCAGTGCTAGGATAACTTGTATATAGAAACTAATGACTTCACTTCACTTGCCTTAGTATCTAATAATGCCAAGTACATATCCTTACGAGTATGTATTGTATTGTATATATAATTCCTGATTATATTTCAGGTGCAAACTTTGTTTGCTTATACTTGGATAAAGGATTAAACCAAGTATATAATATCTTTGTGTCTTTAATTATAGTTTAACCAAGTGGAAACACTTCCAACAACTATCTCTAATCCAGAGTATTTTAATAATAAGGTGTGACACCCTTTTGGCAATATGACCTCTCCATGTCTATGAAATATGAAAATATGACCTCTCCATTACTTGAATCTTAGTATCCCCTCTGGGTCTGGCTCCCACTGATGAGTCCTCAATAAAGGTCAAAACTCTTTGTAGTGACCCTTCCCATAATGCATAGCATTATATACCCATAAGGATATTCTTTTCATTATGGGATACTAAGGCAAGTAATGTGAAGTCATTAGCTTCTATATATTAGTTGCCCTAGTGCTGATTATATTTCAGGTGCAAACTTTTTCACTTGGATAACGGATTAAACTAAGTATGCAATGGCTTGGTATTTTTAATTTATACCATAAATTAAAAATACCAATATAAATTAAAAAAATCAGAATTTTTCTAGATTATTTCATCTTACTTTGAGTTAGTTGGTCAAGATCAAGGAAGCAATTTTTTTCCCTGTCTGTAAAACAAACTGACAGATCTGAAAACATGTGCAAGTTGTAGATATTTCCATATTGGCTTCTAGATCTTATTGCAGAACCTGGAGCTTTAGTCGTTTCTCTGGACAATTTTATCTGTTATCTGTCATTTGTAGTAAATTGAAATCTTTACAATTAATATAATTATATTAATTTTCTTATTATCATCATCATCAAATTACTGATATTTACCCTCAAGGGGTGTACAGGATATCATAGTACTACATGAAAAATGTACATCATTACTAACTTCCTATCCACAATTTTCCTCTAAATCAATCTATTACCTGTCAAGGCTCCCACATTATCAGATCTTATATTTCTGTCTTCTAAGGCATGTTTACTGTATCAATCCGCCTATGTCTTGGTCTTCCTCTGGGTCTTTTTCCTGCCAACCTGGCAGCAGAGAAAACTTGTTTTGCTAATCTTTCCTCTTCCATTCTTGTTAAGTGACCATACCACCTGAGATTAGCTCTGCTAACGCATTCCTGTATGCTAATAATATTAAGGTCTTTCCTAATATCCACATTTTTAATATGATATTGCCATTGATGCCATCTGTTCATGTCTCTCATCTTTCTCAGGACTCTCATATCTGCAGTCTCTAGTCTTTGATCAAGTGTTTTACTTCTAACCCAGCTCTCAGATTCATGAGCTAAAATTGGTTTGAACACTGTCTTTTATATAGCTAATTTAGTGTTTTGGCTATTTCTTTCTTATTCCATATAAATTTATTCAATTCACTTCCTTCCATACCAGCTTTGTTGATCCTGTTGTCTATTTCCATATTTAATTTGCCGGCAAAGCTTGGTCGATTGGTAGAGCCTCTGCTACTAATGGCTCGTAAAAAGTTAAGAAAGTTTGAGCACAGTTAGTAGTTGGAAGGGGACCAATTATTCGATGCTGTTGGCACACTCTCCCTCGATGAGTCTTTGGACTCCCTAGAGGTGTATAATAATAATGAATAATAAAGAGATCTTCACTAAAAATTGTGCCTAAGTAGTTGAAATGTTTTACTTGTTCTATAGGTTCTCCATTCATGATGCAGATGATATTTTAAATATTTATGTCTATTTTAAATGTCTTTGTCTTGTTATTGCTGACCTTCATACCATATCTATTACAACAGTTATTCAATTTAGTCAGGGAATCTTGCAGACTTGTTGCTGATTTAATTAGAAGTATAACATCATCCTCATAAAGCAAAGAGAGCTGACATTAACATCTCCAATTTTGATATCATATTTAATACCACTTTTCTTCATAATGTGACCATATAGATAATGAATAACAGAGAGGATAATGTATATCTTGTCTGACATCACATTTAACATTAAACCATCTTCCTGTACTTCTTACAATTCTAACTGCTGACTTGCAACTCAAATAAAGACTAAGTATTGCTTGATATAATGCCCCATTGACACTATATAACTGTATGGTATTGAATAGCTTCTTTCTTGGCACCTTGTTTTATGCCTTTTCCAGATCGACAAAACTTAAATAGCGATCTCTGTTATATTCCCAATATTTCTCAACTATTTGTCGTAAAGAGAAAATCTGCTCCTTACAGCCTCTATTTAGCCTGACTTTAGCTTGCTCTTCACCAAGCTTCTCTTTCATCCTTCTCAACTGGTTTCTCAAGTATACTGACATAAATCTTACCAGGAACACTCAGTTGAGAAATATTTCTGTATTTCTCACATTCAGTTTTATTTCAGTTTTTATATATGGGTACTATGAGAGCTCTACTCCAATCACCTGGAATTCATGCCTCTGTCAGTACCTCTGAAGCCATTCATACCTTTCATACCTCCATACTTTAGCATTTCTGGTTATATATCATCTACTCCAGCTGTCTTTTCACATTTCAGACTTTTGATGGCTTTTTCTACTTTGGCTATGGATATGCATTCCTGATTGCATGTCTGGTCAGTGTTTTTTATCACTGTGCTATCATCACTGCTAGTTTAATTTAGTAATTTTTTTGAAGTAATTACTCCATACATCAAGGATATCTTTTTCTCCAGTTTTCATGTCATCTTTATCATCTCTAATTCCTTCTACTGTACTCTTTCGTCCATTTCTGAGCTTTTTCAATAACTTCTAGAATATCTTTCCATTTCTTAATATTTATTTTCTATGTTCTTACCAAAGTCTTCCCATGACTTTTGTTTAGCTAGTTTTACACAGTGTTTAGCTTTTTTACATTTGTCTCTGTATTCTCTAAGTGCACAAGCTGGCTTATTTGCCAGAAATTTTTGATATGCTTTCTTCTTTACCTTCACTGCCTTTTTAATTTCCTGTGTCCACTATGGAGTTCTGAATTTTCTATCCTTGCAGACAACCTCACCACATGCCTCTCTGGCTGAATCAATCAATGTTTTCTTCTGATCTTTCCACTGAATCTCCAAGGTTTGATTCCTGTTCTCAAACTTTCATTTTTTTTTTTGAATAATGTTTGTATATTTCAGTCTACAGTTCATATCTGAGAGCTGCTGAACTTTTATTCACTTTAAAACTTTCTTATATGTTCTTGTTTTCAATATGAAATTTAATTTTATCCTGCTTAAGACTAAATGGTGATTACTTCCAATTTCAAATCCTCTGTATGCTCTTGTGTCATTATCAACTTGTATACCTAAGAGTCCAGCTAATTTTCCACTCTGCTTAGTCATCGGCATTTTATTGTACTTTGGAAAGTGGTATAAGGGGAAGAGAAATCTTTCTTGAGTGAAATCAGTAGCCTATCCCTATGTTTGATACCTAAATAGATACTTAATTATATATTGTCAATGGTTGAAAAAAAAAATTTGTGAAGGATAAAAAAAAAAAAAAAAAACATTTTTTTTTTTATCCTTCACAAATTTGATCTCTTTAATAAACTTTCGGTATGTTTCGTCTTGTAATGAAAAATAGAAGCTTAATAATAGAAGGAAAATCAGTGCCTAAACAATACAAAATGCTAGCTTGCCACAGTTTTGTTTTTTTAGTCATGTAAAATGTTTTGCTTCTAAAATATTCATTTCTTTCTCTCATTGATGTGTATTTACTTAAAACAGGAAGTGCTGGTAAACAAGATTCTCACAGTAAAGCTGAAAATATCATTACTTTAGAAGAAACACGTATCAATCATAACAGTTTAAACAATTTCAGTGGGTCTTCATGTGGAAGTAAGGTTCATTCCTCCAGATCTCTTCATTTGTTTGAAATGGTAGAAAGCGATCATATCCAAAATGTCAAGAAACCATCTCTACAGAAGGTATTATCATTATCTTTTTTGTTCCGTTAAAATTCAATAGTATCATCTTGATAATATGGATTCTTAGTGCTTATTGCTCTATTTATGTTTCAGGAAGTTGAAGCACAGAGGCCTGATTTTTCCTCTCCTGACTTGGGAATAGAATCAGATCCAAATCCAGAAAGCCAAGCTAATTTTCAGCGTGAGCCTCTTCCATCTCATTTAGATGCCTTATCTGCAAAGCAAAGTCAAAGAATGCATAATGAAGGACATGAAGAAAAACATAAGCATTTTTGTAAGTTTATTTCATTTATCAATTAACAACTATACTGATATTGCACAAATTAGGCTTTCAGTCTTGTGCTTTTTAAATTATTGTTTCCTTTTATATATATATGAAGATATAAATTTCTCTCCATGTCCTTTTGGTGTTCTGCATTTGCAAATTCATCTGCCATGATATTGTCAAAGTCTAATTCTTTTGGCTAACAATACATTATTTTGAGGCTAATAAGTTGAACCCCGTAGAAACTGGATTTACAGTAATATATATAATATTTTGGCTATGCTTTTCAACATATTAAAATGAATGTGCATATGACATCTGCAAAGTTTTTTTTTCTTTAATTGCCGTATTTTTCGGACCATAATTCGCACCTTTTTACATAGAAAAATCGACTTAAAATTGGGGTGCATCTTATGGTCCGAAGGTAACATTAAAATGAGAATCTTTACACTGCACCGAAGCTGTTAGCGAAGTTCATTTACTGGCACAATATATTAATAAAATTAGTAAGTACGCCACTGATGGTAGGTACCTAAGTTATCTCGCTGCATGTGGGTGAATCACCGATTTTAGAGCGTCAATAGTCATTACTGTGTAAACATATGTGCTTTTGTATGGTTCACTTGAACTATTTTTTATAAATCATTAAAATTTTTATATTAAAATTACAAAAAAATGAGTGTAAAACAAAAAAGACTTTCATATAACATGAGTTATAAATTATGCAAAACAATATGGAAACAGAGCAGCAGAAAGACCTTTTGATCTACCGCCAACAGAAAAATGGTTCGTGAGTGGAGAAAACAAGAGGAACAATTAAAACTGCTATGTAAACACAAGAAAACATTCCGTTCGCACCTAGAAAAATGGCCAGAATAAGAAGCACAAATGAAAAATTGCTTAACAAATCATCGAAAGATGGGAATATCTGTTTCTATGAAAATGATAATTTTTGAAGCGAAACGATGGGCAACTACTAATGGAATTTTAGATTTTACCGGATCACCATCTTGGTGCTTTAGATTTATGAAAGACATGGGTTATGCATGTGTACAAAAAACATTCTAGCCCAAAAAATGCCGACTGACTATTCTAAAATTATAGAATTCCATAGATTTTGCATATCAGCAAGAAGGAAATTTAACTTTGAGTTTAATCAAATTGCGAACATGGATGAAGTGCCTCTAACTTTTGATGTTCCTTCAAATCAGACAGTAGATTCAAAAGGCACCAAACAATAGTGATCAAAACAACAGGTCATGAAAAACTCACTAGCTTGTTGCGCGGACAGAACAAAACTACCCCCATGTTAATCTTCAAGAGAAAAACGTTACCGAGAGATGAATTTCCTCGTGGCATTATTATCCATTCAAGATAAAGGCTGGATGGACGAAACAGGAATGAAATTATGGATACAAAAGATATGGGCAAAACGTCCAGGTGCGTTGTTTAAAAAGCCTGCGATGTTAGCGTGGGATCAATTCAGAGCGCATAAAACAAAATCCACCAAGAAGCTTCTAAAAGAAATGAATACAGAATTAGCTGTCATTCCTGGAGGCCTTACAAGTCAATTACAACCCTTGGGATGGATCTATAAATAAACCATTAAAAACTTTTATGTGGGAAGAGTTGAACAAATGGATGGCAAAGTCAAATCACGATGTTACAGCAACAGGACGTATGAAACGTCCAACAATTTTAGAAGAATTCATGTGAAAAATTCATGGGAAGCTGTGAAAGAAGAGACAATTATAAAGTCTGCAGGATAAGTAATGTGATGGATGGTACCGAAGATGACACAGTTTTTGAAGGGAGTGACAACAATAGTTCAGACGAAAGTAATACGAACAGTGACATTAATGAGACCAGAGATAGTACCGAGAGTGAAGATGAACTGAATATTGCTAATACAAATGATTGTAACAATAAATAAAAATTAAGTAAGCATTTGTAAATATCTTTATATAATAAACATTTTTTTTCTAAAAATCATCTCATAAATTTGGGGTGCATCTTATTGTCCGAAAAATACTCTAATTTTTAAAAATATATGCTTTAATTATGTATGAATAAATGTGATCTACCCTTCACAAAACCATGTTGTCTCCCATACAGTATCCCATTTTCATCTATCCAGTCCTGTATTCTTCTCTTGACTAATTTCTCCAAGATCTTGACAACGATTCCTGATATGCTAATTGGTCGGTAATTTACAACAGCATTCTTAGAACCTCCTTTATGCAGTGGAACTATTTTCCCCTCTTTCCAACCCCTCAGGACTAACCCAGACCCGAGACTCAAATTAAACAAAATGGTCAAGGGTACTGACAATTCTTTAGCCGCTTCACGTATGACACGAGCTGGTATACCATTCAATCCCACAGATGTATTGGCATTGAGGTTTGGCAATGGACTACTCACCTCCACTTCATTCACCACAATTCCCGTATAATCTATTGGTTCATTCATTTCTGCAATGTCACCACCTAGATGATATATTCTTGCAAAGTGCTCGCTTAGTAATTCAACTATATCAGCTGATTCGGTTACCTCCCTACCATTGGCATTCTTTAAAATCACTGTGCCATATATATTTTTTCTTTTACTTGCAACATATCGAAAAAACTATTTGGGATTCTCTTTAACCTGCATGGCCAATATTCTTTCGTAATCCTTTTTTGCTTTTCTTACCACACTCATTACCCTTCTGGCCTGCACTTTATACCGTTCATGTGCCTCCTGTCACCTTTCTCCTTAAATTTACTCCATAGTTGTTTCTTTTTTTTTTTTTTTCAGCTCAAGCTTAATGATTTTATTCAACCATTTAACCCATACTTGATTTATTATTCGGACTCTAGGTATACAGTCAGCCATTGCTTCATGCAAACACTTCTTTACCACCTGCCATGGCACTGAACCAATCAATCTCCTAAGCTTGTCATACTTACCAGCCCGATATTCCACATATGCCCCGTCTTAATTGTAAAATCCACACCTTTAGCCACCTCCCAAGTCAAGACCCCTATGATCACTCTCACCAATTGGTGGCAACGTTGTCATATTCATTACAGCCAAATTCTCAGATGCAATTACTAGGTCAAGCACTTTCTGACCCCTAGTATTTTCCATTACATGCTGTCGCAGATAGTTATCCCATAATAACCTCATAAAATCCAATTCCTTACTCCCATGTGTCCTCTCCTCCTTCCAATCCATGTTACCATAGTTGAAATCTCCCATAATAATTACCCCCTTCCACTCATCTCTTCTATTTGCTTATGCATTCCATCTATTCCATCACCTGGTCTATAGCAGCACCCAACTATATATTTAGTTCTGCTAATTTCAATCTCACACCAAATAGCCTCAAATGTGCTCTTTTCTCTATCCTGCAGTTCCACTTCTATTCTTCTTGGATGTAGCTCATCAGCTATCATCAATAACACTCCGTCCCCCATTTTATTCTCCCTGTCACTCCTGAACACACTATGCCCCTCACATTCAGTCCCACTAGCTGTGTCATCTTCTGTCAGCCATGTTTCACTAATGCCAATAACCTGTGGTCTGGAAGTGCCAACCAAGGCCAAAAAAAGCATTTGTATACATGAATTGAAGAAACCGATTTGTCCCATCCCTATTTTGATGCCTTATACTAACTATCCCATTGGAACCTCTCTTTCAGCTGAACTCAACGATATACACAACACCTTCCTATCCAGTGGCTACAGTGATTACAGAATTAAAAAAATAATCAGTTCCTCCCCTATTCCTCGGTCATCGTTCAGAAGGATTTCAGAAATGCCATCACCATTCCCTACATCCATGGCACATCAGAAGAAATAGAGGTCTTTAAAAAAAGTACAACCTCTACACAGATTTTAAGCCCCACTAGAAACTTGCTACCCTTATCCATTCTACCAAAGATCAGCTTCCTCCTCTCAGTGCCTGGAGTACATCAAGTACCATGTTTCTGTAAGTTGGCCTACTTCAGACAGACAGATCAGTGACTGTCCATTTAGAAGAACACAAATTGTACATCTGCAATCACGACTGTGGTCAATATTACTTTGCAGGCCATGTATTGGGTACAATCCACAGTATCTCCTGGAAGAAAACCACCATGCTTCACAATAGTAAATTTAAAAAAGGAAAGACTGTTTTTAGAATCTGTAGCAGCACTCAGAAATCAACATAATTTAAACAAATATGGATGTATAAAACTTCCCAAAATTTGGGAAACAATAATTGTCAGAGGTCCCACTTTACATTCTTGGCTGCCTACAAATACCCTTAGAGGATGCACCACTTAGATAGGACTTTAGAGTCACCCACATATTTCATTTAGTTGTGTTTGTCTTTGTGTGTTACAAGTGTTATTTGTAATCCCTGAAGATGTCTCAGTGACTAAGAGGAAATATTGAATATTAGTTTTTAATCCTTTCCTAGTGCTGTAAATATTCCATTAAACCTCTAACATGATGTCCTCCCAGCACTTAAGTCTTGACACAAAGAGTTTGACTAGGTTTTTCTTGGCTAGGTGATAATTCGGGCTGTCTATACCTTCGACTATTGGCGCCGGTGTGGTGCGTTTTGTTTGTGTATCTTTGGTAGATTATATGGTAGACCGCAAATTCTCGGGGAACGAGCGTAGCGCAGAAGTAATTTTTTGACTGTATCTTCAGGCCATGTAGTAATTGATTTAAGTAGTTTCTCTGTTTTCTTTTTTATTCTATTGGTTGGGTTAGAAAACAGAGAAACTACTTAAATCAATTACTACATGGCCCGAAGATACAGTCAAAAAATTACTTCTACACTATGTTTGCTCCCGGAGAATTTACGGTCTACCGAAGATACACAAACAAAACACACCACTTCAGCTGATAGTCAAAGGTATAGACAGCCTGAATTATCACCTAGCCAAGAAATTAGCAGCAACACTCAAAGAGTTGGTAGGTCATTCCCCCTCTTATATCAGAAACACATAACACTTCATAAACATAATCAAAAACATTACAGTAGAGAAAGATGATTTAATAAAAGTAAGTTTTGATGTCTCTGCCCTCTTTATGAATGTCCCAATTGTATGGCTAAACACTTTTTACCTACAGAAAGAAGGCACAGCCATGGGCTTGCCATTATCTCCCACTATTGCTAACTTTTATATGGAACATTTAGAGCAACATGCTCTAGAATCCTCTTCTTTAAAACCCAAAGTCTGGCTTAGATACGTTGACGATGTTTTCGTGATCTGGCCCCATGGCTGCCAGACACTAGACACTTTCCTTAGCCACCTAAACAAACAACACAAATACATACATTTCACAATTGAGATTGAAAAACAGAACACACTTCCGTTTCTAGATACACTTGTTACACTTCCTTCTGGCAGTCTTTTCTTCACTGTTTACCAGAAACCGACACATACGGGCCAATATATAAACTCCTACTACCACCCAACACAAAAACTAGGTGTCATTAATACCCTAAAAAACAGGGCTTTGAAGATCCGCTCCAATGAACAAGCACTAAAAGACGAATTTAAAGTTGTCAGCACTACTTTTCTAAAAAATGGTTAGCCAAAACACTATTAACAAAATTCTCTACAAGACCTCAACAAAAAACAAAGATAAACCAGACTACAATAAAATTATAACCATTCCTTACATTAAAGGGACATCAGATAAAATAAACAGAATACTATAGAAATACAACCTAAAAGCCACCTTTAACCCTCCTGCAAAATTAAAAAACTTATTCAACTCATCCAAAGACCCACTCCCTCTGCTGGCCCACCCTGAAGTATACCGTATTTATTGCACCTGGAATCTACCATATATAGGGGAAACAGGACGTGCAATTCCTATCAGACAAAAGGAACATAAATGACACATTAAATATAATAACTGTGGTGAAGCTGGCCTTTCTGATCATGCCCCGAACACTTTACATAGAATTGACTGGAAAAGCACCAGTTGTTTACATCACACAAAAGCATGGTATGAACGCAAATTTAAGGAAGCCTGTGAGATTCTTATCAACCACCTCAATCTGAATAATAATGATGGTCTAAAAATCCCAAGCATATGGAAGGCACATATTCTATGCACGGAATCTTTCTCCCTAAATTATTAGGTTCTCAAACTTTTTGAAGTCGGGGCGCATTTAAAATCCTACAAATAATTGTAAGCCCACTATATACAAATTTCTGAAAAAATATGTTATAATAATTAAGTCAAATATTACAGAAAAAAAATAATGCGATAAAAAAAAATAAAATGAAACATACCTTGAGTTTATTCATTCTTGTGTTTATGAGAAACATGAGCCTGATGTGTCCCAGCAATTGCTTCAATGTTTGGGCATATATTTGAAAGGCAAACTCTCATTTCCTCGTCAGTACATTGAAGAGTTCCTCTCTTTTTGCACTTAATTGTGGTGAGGGTAGAAAATCCTAATTCACATAAATATGATGTTGAAAATTGTAGTAAAATGTTCAAAGCTTTTTTAGATATTGACACATATTCTTCTTTTATAGAAATCCAAAAGGCTTCAAGAGACAATTCCTTATGTTTAATCATCAATCCATGATCAGTGGATATAGCTGCCCGTTCTTCTTCTTCTGTTAATGTTAAACCAAAATCACTTGAAGTTTCCATAAATGGGTTTCTAATCCAATGGTATTGTTCAGTGTTAAGTGATGGAAAATAAGAATTCAATTTTTCTTCTAAACTTGTTAAATGTTCAACTATTATTGGAAGTGTTTCATTTATGCAAATGTTACTTACCAATGGAAACATTTCCAAATTACCTTCAACTGCTTTTCTTTTCCAAATCTGTAGTTTTCTCTGAAACACTTTCACTTTGTCCGTGGATGTGAGAATATTTTCTTCTTTCCCTTGCATGCTAGTATTCAAAATATTGAGCTGCTGAAATATATCGGCCGAATACTGTAACCTGGCAATCCAAAATTTGCACCGAAGGCAGTTACAAAAATGTAATTATTTCATCTCTTCAAAAAACACAAGAAGTTCTTGTCATAGCTCATGTACACGGGCATGTACTTTCCTCCTTGACAGCCACCCCTCAGTGTGTAAAAGCAGCCGTCTGTGTTGTGAATCCATATCAATACAAAGTTTGGAATAAACGCGATTTGACAGGTCTTGTTTTAATAAAGTTTACCATCTGAACAACCTTGATCTAAAACTTCTCTTAATTTTTCTCCCAATGTTTTTGCCATCAAGGCCTCCCTATGAAGAAAGCAGTGAGTTACGATAACATTCTCATTTTGTTTTTTTACAAAAGATGTAAGGCCCTTAACACAGCCTACCATGGAAGGGGCTCCATCTGTACAAATGCCTACACACGACTTCCATGTTAGCTGCCATTTATCAAGATAGCTATTCAAAATGTTAAAAATGTCCTCACTTTTTGTAGACACACTTAATTCTTTGCAAAAAAAGAAACTGATTTACTATTTGATCTTCATTAATAAAACGGATGAATGCTAAGAGTTGTGCCTTGTTGGTAATGTCTGTTGACTCATCAATTTGCAATGCAAAATTTGAATACTGAAGTTTATTACTGCATACATTTTTCTCGATATCAGAAGACATTTCTATAATACCCTGTGAACTGTATCGTTGGACAGAGGAATCTTGCTTATTTTCATTGCTGTTTCATATCCTAGCATTGTCATGACCATTTTTTTGCATGCAGGCAAAATAAGTGACTCACCTAAAGTATGATCTTTCTTATTTTTTGCTATCAGTTCTGAGACTTGATAAGAAGCAATTTGAGCTTTATCAGAAACAGTCATTATACTTTTAAAAGAATTTGCCGCTTTTGTTTGCTATTCAGACAATCTCTTGAAAAAATTTACAGATTTATCTTATAAATTAGAGTGTATAGTTTTAAAATGTTTACTCAATTTACTAGGAAGCAATGATTCATTTGCCATTTTACATCCACATACTTAACATAGCAGTAAAGGATGATCTTCACTTCTGGTCCAAGTGAAACCAAAGCTTAAATAACTTGCATTATATTTGCGAGTAGGCCGCGATTTTGCTTTCTTACTTGCACTTAACTTTTGTTCACTTCCAGAATATGATTCTTCAATATCACGCTTCTTTTTAAGAAATCTATCCATTTTATTTGGGTGTATTTATCTGAAAATAAGTAATATGCACATAACATCCACTTCCAACACTTTTAAAATAAGTAATATACACAACAAGAATAAACCATATTCTTGTTCTCTTTGCAAGAAAAACCATTGTTAATTAACATAATAATAATGTGTTGACAAAAAGAGCGGTATATCCGTAATGAAAAGGTATAATAGAGTAACTATATTTATTTTTATATCTGGACACACATTTCTCTGGAATACCATAGGGCGCACCCTTTGAGAACCACTGCCCTAAGATCTAACTATAAACAGGACTGCAGATAATCCAGAATTGTAAATCTAATATAACAATTGTCATGTTAAAAATAGGACATCATTGTTACTGTAAGAAAACTATCTATGTGAAAGAATGTTTCTCCTGTATTGTCTTAAATAGAATTTAGCTTTGATGTAGTTTCTAAATATTGAATTTATTTTTAATTTTATCTGTTTTTTTTTTTTTTCCCACTAGAGGTCATGCCAGTAGAATCACCTGTGATCAAATCATTGTTTCTTTAGCTTACTGTGTGAAATGTAACTCAGCTTGTCCTTGTATATCTGTATATACTCCAGACGATGACCTTAATATGAAGGTCGGAAAATTAAAATAGTTATTCATGACACAGTTGTAAAGTCCATAATTTCTAAAATGAATGCTGATCACCATGCAACACTGAAAGAAAGGCTGATGTGTTTGCTATTTAGCTACATAGTCCAGACACATTACATGCATTTTAATGCATTTAAATTACCATACATCCTAAAATCTACTTCATGGTGGAAAAAGAATCAAATAATTGTCTTCCCCTCCTAGATACATGTCACATGCCTTTCAATTGGTTCATTATACACATGCTGAAAGATATTGACCCAAACAATCACACCGTTATTCTGCTGCCAATATTTTGGTATCCTTAAAACTTAAGAAACAGAGCCATAGCTATCTGTTCTCATGATAATACTGTTACACTGAACTTTGCTACACTACATTTTAGTCTGTTGCTATGATCTTCAGAAAATAGATAAATTTATAATGCTTTCCCAGATTCCCCACTTTCCCTAATACACAACAGCAAAACAGTACTAGCCATGTATTTAGGGTAGGTCTGAAAAGATATCCAGAATCACTTAATAAAATACAAGCTTCATACTACTTATAAACCATCTATCAAACTAATAACCCTTATTGGTCACCTAAAGACAAATTCTTTATATCTGAGGATGCAAAGATATTTGTGTCCTCAGCAAATAACTGAACATCTCCTGTCAGATCTTCCCAATATCATTAATATATAAATAGAATAACAAAGGTCCATGGACTGATCCCCAGGATACACCTCTGCTCACCTTAAACCTGGCTGATCCATACACTTATATACCTACCACTTTCTACTACCTGTCCATCAACCACCCACTTAAATAGTTTATATTCCATCATGTTGGATACTTAATGGATTGTATACAGCACTCAGAAAGGGTTAAAACAGAATTTAATACTTCCTGTATTTCATCTTAGTCACTGAAACATCTTCAGGGATTACAAAAAAAACTAATGTAACATATACACAAATACCACACAATACCAAGCTCAACCACGTGGGTGACTTTAAAGTCCTGTCTACTTTAAATAGATAGGACTTTTAATATTTTGGTTCTCTGTTATTGGTAGGAAGATATGTGTTTCTTCAAGAAAGAAACACATATCTAGGAGTAGTAATTAAATACCTTTTGTTATTATATTATTAACCAGTATTTTGCACAAGGATGTGATATGCATATGGATGCAGGCACAACCATAGGAAGGCAGATAGAGTAGATTCAAAATAGTGTAATCTTAATGTCCTAACTGGTGACTTCTGTAGACACAGAGGATAATCATAATCATTCAATTGACAGTCTCATGGCAAGTCAATCCATCCAAAAGTATTGCATACTTTTATGGACAAATACTAATGTTAGAGTAGCATTTATAGAATTTTAATTAATATAATATATATATTCATATATTTCTTTCTTCTTTTTTTTTTCCAGCTGTTGTTGTGAAAGATGTTCAAGGGAGAAATTCAGTTCTGCATTCTGTTGGACGGCTTGAGGTATATGAATTATTGAAACGAGAGATAGAAGAAGGTCTTATAGGCATTAAAGGGATCACAGCAAGAGTGAAAGATCGTTTAACTTCAGTAACAGCAATGACTAATCCATTTAAGGTATGCCATATTGTATTTTTATCTCTATTATTATTATTATTACATGACACCTCCAGGGAGGACACATGCTCTACAATCTGTCTCCACTTAGTTCTCCAACTACAACGAACTGCAACTACAATCATCATCATCTGCACTAGTGCCATCTACTGCCCACCACCAGTAGTTTCACAGACAATCACAACATTCATGCCCATGGTGGGATTCGAACTCACAACTGAATACGCTAACCACTCAGCCAAGCAGGCTGGCATCTGCACATTTTTGAGGGCTAAAAATTAATGCACGTTCACATCTCTGTAGTAATTCATTTTTATAAAAAAATCAAGAGCAAAATGTGTATTTGGAATCTGTAAGGATACCAATACTAATAATTTTGGATTATATTTCATAATTTTAAACCCTGAAAGAAGCTCTAAGAGACCAACTTGTCTCTGGTGATGAAAGTTAAAGAAAATGTAATGTGGTTGAATGTACTTAAAATAAACACTTCCTTTCTTATTGAAATTAAAAATTAATAATCTGTTGAAACAGGTGCACTGAAAAGCAAAGCTAGATGCAGCTACTTAAAATTTTATAAAGAAATTACCATTATTTACTGAAGCATTCTGTATCTAGTTCTAATTAAAAAAAAATAAAATGTGAAACACTCACTGAATATTTCCTATGTAGTTTGTAAATTACTTTTTTTAGCACAAAGTTTGTTTGTAAAAATGGTTTAGATGGTTATTAAATGGAATGGTTTAGAAGAATGATTAATATATCTGCATTGCCTATAAAAATTGAGCACTTAGTTTGAGTAGTAGAGTAGACATCAGGGGAGCTCTCTCTGCTGTGTACAGAACACAAGTTAGTCACTAGGCATGTGACAGGCTGTGGTTACTTTTCTTTACATAATCACTGAGCATGTGTGAGATTGTCACTCACTAAAATATGACCTACAGGCTTAGTTGGTAGGTCGCACCTCAGATAGTAAGACCTTAGTTATAAGCCTACTGTGTGAGGAAGAAATTTTCTTAATATATATTTTTAATTGAAGCAAAATGAGCTTTCTTAAGATATGGGTGTCAGGATTTGTAGCCAGAATCTGTTTTTTCTGCAAACATACAAACCAGTGTCATAGTCCTCAGTCCCTTACTTATTCTTACTATCATGGAGCAATCTATGATAGATGGCTCCATGATAGTAAGAATAATATATGGAGTTGAAAACTTTTACTAAAATCATTTGAGTATCATTGGAAAAATAAGAAAATATCAGTTTCACTAAGAATGCAAAAGAATGGATGGTCATAAGTCATCATTAAACATATCCTTAAAGGAAGTATAGGATACCCTGGTATTCCGACAGAAAGTTTTTTTTCCTCTCCTATAAAATAGACATTCTAGCTGAAGAAAACATGAACTTAATAGACATAATATACTGACATTAATCCTAATGTCAGTATGTTAATTTTAACATCCTAATTTTAACACTTCCTCTAAACAGTTATCTCCAGAATTTGTTATTTATTAGTTAGGCATCTAATTTGATCAGTGATTACTTGTCAATCTTCTTAAACAATATGTGTCATTACTTTCATGTGGTTGTTCTCTGAATCATCCCTTCCCTGTTATTTTTTCTGAAAAATTCTCTTTCATTTGCTATTCTCCTTAACATATTTACACCAGAAGAGTGCTTGCCTAGTATACATACCACATTACTGTCAGGTGGGTATCCTCCCAATTATCATATCCTCATCATCCATGATATTCACCTACAACAGATTTACAGGATACTTAAATAATACTACATAATTAAGTTTGCATTATTAGTAGCTTCCTGTCATCAAGTTTCTTTCAAATTAATATGTTCTTTTCCAGCAATCCTATCATTTCAAACATCTATTTTGCTAACCTTTCCAATCCAATATCTCTGTCTATGTTCTTGAATGAAGTTTTTTCTTTTGTAATATCTTCATTTTTAAGACTTGCTTCTGCTACTGGTATCATCTGTTCACTAATTTTCCTCAGAAACCATCTCTTGTTCCAAATCTTTAATCAACTGCTTTAGTTCTAACCACATTTTTGGATCCATATATCAGAATTGGTTCAAACACTGTCTGGTACACTGCAATTTCATATAAATGTGTTATATATTTTTATTTTTAATTTTCAATTCTCATTAAATTTTTTCCTGAATAGCTGAAATGTTTTACTTATTCTGCGGGGTCACCATGGAGAATGCAGTTGATTTTTTTCCATTTCTGCCTATTTTCATCTTTTTTTTTTGTTGCTGAGTCTATTAAGCAATTATATTATTATAAAAAAAAAAAGTGAGAATTTGAAAACAAAAATCAAATATCTGTCTTCTCCCTGATGGGCAAACTCAAAATTTAAATTGGAAGTCCAATTAAAAAAGATGTTTTATTGAAAGCTCTTAGCAAATAAATCTACATATGCTCCAAGAGAAAAATCTAAGAAATTTAAATTATGTTTAAAAGTAACTAAGTGAAAGTCATGGACCTCAGAGGAATGTAGAGGATGCATATCATAACAACCTTTATAGGTTGCAGAATGTTCTTGAAGCAGATGAAAAGAATAGAAACATTGGTATGAGTTTAAAAGGAATTAGATAATGAGAGACATAAAAACTGATGATATGAATACTCTCAAAGTTTTGAGTGATAACTTTCAAAAATTATTAAATGAAATCAATAGTGATGGAACAGGAATAAAAAACCTGATAGAAAATATCTAGGAGAAAAGAAATGTAGTCATGAGTATATTTCATTATTAGAGGTAAAAATGTTAGAAATTGAAATGTAAAAAAACATCTATAACAGATACTATATAATCAATATAATTGATTATATATAATTACTATGGTAAAGATATAAAAATTTTTTATAGTAGTTGCTTACTTATCCTCATCATGCCAAGGCCAAGATCCATTTCTTCTTTTTCTGTCCTGAGCCACCAATTTGGCTTCTCTCCCACTCTTCCAGTCAACCAGTCTTCTTTCCTTTTCTGTCATTCTTTGCCAAGTTAATTTAGGCTTCTCCATTTTCCTTCTAGGATCCATGTCAAAGCCACTCTAGGAATCTCCCTACTGTCCATTCTCAGTATGTATCCAATCCATTTCCGTTTGTGTTTTTTTATTTCATCAGTGACATCTTTTTTGCACATTCAGCTTATATAAATCATCATTTTTTATACATATAAGTTGTATAGGAATTTCTCTGGGTGTTCCAGGAAAGATTTATGCAAACATGCTGTTAAGAAAAAGCTAATAAAAATAATTGAGGAGAAAACGGATTTGGGTAAATAAAAGTTATCAAGACCAGATTTTTACTTTAAAGTCATGAGTATAACAAACATCTGATTAAATTTTGTAGAGCTGGAAAAGGTATGTCATAAGATGCTAAAAAAAAACTGTTCAAAACACCACAGTTATAATGTATGATGTAGATGGTACATCATACAGACCAATATATATATATATTTATATGTATCCTATACTCAAGTTGTAAATGCATTTAGAATTAAAAGATGTACAAGAAGATGGTTTGATATAATAATCAGGTGTAATTCATGAACCGTGTTATCTTCCCCATTATTCTTCATTTGTATGGATCATATTTGAGGGGAAATGCTATTAAACTTCATATCAAAATCAAACATGTTATACTGTTAAATAAATCCACTCTAAGTATTCAGAACTCAAATGAAAGCTGTAAACATGCCAGACACACAGTAAACATTTCAACTATTTAAACACAATATTTAGTGAAGGTCACAAATTAAATATGGAAATAGATAATAAGCATTTCCTGCAGAAAATTTTGGCTGTAGCATCTTCCTCAGCAAATCAGTCAAATGTAGATGAAACAGACCTATGTTGGAAACTGATGCCAAATAAAACTTATTTGTCTGAATGAAGTATCACAACTTGGGTATAAAGTCTCAAAAAGACCAACTAAAATTTTTATTAGGAGGAGGTAACACTGAAGGTGATTTTAAAATGAAGCCTATACTCATTTATTGTACACAAAAGTCCCAGATTTTAAAAGGATACAGCCATGAGTTTATTTTAATGATTTTATGAGCTTCATGGATTCAGTTCAAGAAGTTATTATGGACATGTATAATGCTTATTTTTCCATGTATAATGTATATTTTCCACTACCCAGACTGGTTTCAATCTTTATCAGGTCTCATCAGTGGGATACCAAGGTGAAGTAATGCAGAAGTCATATTTCCATATACAAGTAATGAAAAGGTGTCGCACCGTATTACTAAAATACTCTGGTTTAGAGAAAGATGTTGAATTTTTTTTTCAATTTTTTTTTATATATTTATTATTATATTTAATATTTATTTATTATTATCATTTTTTATGTTGAACCATACACGAGAGGTTGGTTGATCAACCTATATTACATTAGCACCGTATATAGATAGTGGGTTGGGAAATGAGAAACTTGTTTATTTACATTTGATTTAAAAGCCTGTATATATATATATATATATTGTCGGCAAGGAAGGCAATGGGAAACCACCTTGCCCATAGTCACTTCCCTAGTATGGTAGCATAGCTGCCCCTACCATCTGTATGGATGAAAGGAAACTAATCATCATCATATATATTGTATTCCTTGGAAAACACATCAGGGGAAAGAATGTTCCATAATACAGCAGTAGCAGGGATGGAGGAGGAGGAGGAAAAGGAACTTGTTCTGTGAGTTTCAAGGTGTACTTTGAAGGGAGGTTGAGCAGCAGCTGCTTTTGTTCCAATGAGCTTAGTACTAAGTGGGAGAATTATTGATGCTATTTCAGATGAACATTTGCCATGAAAATATTTGCAGAATATGGATATTGCAGAAACCAAACATTTGTGCAAAAGTGGGAGGAGTGGGCAAGAGACTGATAGGTCATTAATCAGTCTGAGCTTTCCTCTGTATTGAGTCAAGAATTTTGAGTGCCCCCATTCCAAATGTGAGAGTCAGTATTCAATAGCTGGATGGATTTGTGATTTGTATAAATTTAACAGCTGTTCTGAAGTAATGTCTTGAGCAAAAGAGAAATCCTAGTTTTTTAGAAGCTGAGGATGCAATGCTGTGGCATGTTTATGCCAGGAGAGGCTTGATGTCAGGGTAATTCCAAGAAAAGAAATCTCATCTTGTCTGGAAATTTGAGTGTTGTCAAAAATAATACTGGCAGAAAATGGTTCTTTTTTGTGATTTGAGAAAATAGACAGAACGCTGTTTTACTAGCATTGAAATCGACGAGGTTATCTGAACCCAATTGAAGGATGGCTTGGAGATAAGAATTGAGGGCAGTGGTGGTTAATGTTATGTAAGTTAAGGTGAGTTGTGTAGAGTAAGGTTTATCATATTAAAAGGAGGAGTGCAATGTGCTGTCATCTGCAAAATTGTATACTGGGTTAGAGATCAACTGAAGTATGTCATTGATAATTGATATACAGAAGGAAGATGGTTGGTGAGAGAACAGAACCTTGTAGAATCACGACATCAATTGAATGCGGAGAGAGCATAAGGAACCATCTGCCATCACACATAGCCTGTGTCCATACAGAATGCTGGCAATCCAACTGTTGAAGTCCTGAGACAGACCAAATGATAGAAGCCTACTTGTATTCATTTGTGCCAGATGCAACCACTTGAGATTCAGCAAATTTCTCCATGGCATTTGTCCAGAGATGGGTGATATGTGTGAATAGATCTCCTGTTGATCAGCAATGATGGAATCTATAATTTTATGGTCGTTTATTAGCTGTTGCTTTCGAGGTAGTGCAGGAGTTGTGAATTGGCAGTTTTTTCCATTACTTTAGATAGTGATTTGTTACCCTTCTTGGAATAAGTTTTGAATATAGGCCAATTTCCAGACAGTGGGATAGACCAGTGGAGCAAGAGAGTATATACAAGTCACATAGGATAGGAGTTTCCTAGACTTTCCTATAATGCATAGCATTATACATGTTCATGAGGATATGTGCGTTGGATATGGAATACTAATGCAATTGAGTGAAGTCACCAGCCTCTAAGTAGTCCAGTCATGAAGTGACTTCGCATGCAAACTCTGTTTGCTTACATTTGGATAAAGGATGAAACATGGAATATAATTTCTTTGTATCTTTAATTTATAGGATATTTAATTTTTAGGATAGAAATTGATGTGAAATCATCAGCCCTCTATATGCAAATAGTCCAGTCATGAAGTGACTTCACACGCAAATTCTGTGTGCTTACACTTGAATAAAGAATGAAACCAGGAATATAATTTCTTGGCATCTTTAATTTATAGGAAAACCAAGTGAGAAAAAAAAAAAAAAACTTTCAACTTCTTTCTCTAATCCAGAGTATTTTAGCAATAAGGTGTGATACCTTTTCACTGCTTATATATGGAAATATGACTTCTACATTACTTAAACCTTGGTATCACTTCTGGGTAGTGGCTCTTGCCATAATGCATAGCATTATATATGCCCATAAGGATATGTGCTTTGCATTATGGAATACTAAGGCAAATAATGTGAAGTCATCAGCCTCTGTATACAAGTAGTCCAGTTGTAAAGTGACTTCACATGCAAATTTTGTTTGCTTACACTTGGATAAAGGATGAAACCAGGAATATAATTTCTTGGCATCTTTAATTTATAGGATAATTTCTGCTACTCACTCAGAGCAGGTAATGTTGGAAAAGAGGAGCCAGTTGAAATTGAGGATGTTGCTGCATAGGAAGGTGAAGAGGTCAGAACTGTTTTTGGAATATGGAGAGTGGCAAATACATCATCCGAATGTTACTGAACATCAAGGAACCATTAAGCCAAGGAAGGTCAATTGCAGAGAATTCTAAATTTTGCATTCTCTTGCAAGGAAGTCTGAATCTTACATAGTCACTTTGTCATGCTTGTGCTGAAAGAAATCATGTATTGTGTAATTTGGACAGTGAAGGTGGACTGAAGTTGTTATAGTTGTGATTTGGATTTCTATAAAGAATAGGATGTCTGTAAGTGAAGGTATACATCATTTACATTTGTGTTTATTCCATGGATGTTAAAGGGAGTTTGTGAGTTTTTTTTTTTTTTTTTTTGTAGGATTCTGTCATGTCTTATATATTGAGCTTGGTTTGACTTATTATTATTACTATTATTATTACAAGAGACCTGCAGGGAGTTGGGAACTTGTCAAGGTAGGCCACATTACCTTCTCTTGAATTCATTCACAATATCTACATTCACCACCTGCAATGGTAAATCATTCCAATCACATACTGCTGTATGAGAGAAAAATCTAGCTCTCATCCCATTTTTGACAGCATTCATTCTGAACTTCCATGGATGCCCTCTCGTGCTCTCTCCATCCTTCATAGAATTAAAAATTCTATCTACTGGTATCCTGTAGATGGACCCTTTTAGCAAGTTGTAGTTCTGTGTCATATCACTCCCTTAATGCATAGCAGTACACATGTCTGCAAGGAGATTTTCTTTGCATTATGGGAGATACTGAGACAAGGAGTGATGAGAGCTCGGTCCACCTTTGCTCAGAGTTGCCTGGTGTTGCATTACCTTACCCCAGTTCTGAAGATATTTTCAGGACTGGGGTAAAGTAGTGCAACTTTGTTTGTTTGCTTACACTTGGATAAAGGATTAAACTAATTTTATTATATCATGTCACTCCTCTTTCTCCTGTTTGCTAGTGTCTGCATTCCACAAATTATTAATCTGTTATCTACATTCCACAGCCCCAATATCATCTTTAACACTACTTTGTTCCCTCTCCACAGTATCAGCATTATCACTGATCAGAAGACCAGATATTCATACAGATGAGATTGTATCAAAACCTTATAAAGAGGCAGAATGGCTACCTTATCGTTACTTGTCAATCTTTGTTTCAACATTGTAATTATCTTGTGAGCTGTATGTACCCTGAACTTCCAATTCCTATCTACTAAAACTCAAGATCCCAGGACTAGTTGGAATTAATTGTTGATGAAAATTTATTTTGATCAGCATGTTGTTTATGTTTCATTTTGGTTTATGATTAAATGAAAAGATAGAGCTTGAAGAAAGATCTTGATAATGCCTTTCTCTGCTTGAACTCCAGATATCATGGCAGAGTAAACTTCCTTAGACATTGAGTATCATGTAAACAATACTGCAAGCATGTTACATCACAGCCCAGCACTTGTATTAGGGGGAATATACCTGCTTGCATTCCATCATGCTGGTTTTCTGTGCAACTTAAGAAAACACTGTCTGCTTTTCTCTTTTGGCAGTTTTTTTAAAATACGCAGAGTGGATTACTCTGATTTTGTACTCTATGCAAGTAGTTTGAAATCAGTCTTTAGTGGAATTTGGTGGAGCTTTCTCATAAAGCATAATGTCTAATTATATTTTACTTGAATGCAGCAACTATACCACTGAGCTACAAGATAAGAAGCATTAACAAAAATGTTAATGTTTGAAAAGTTTGACCTTTATTGAGGTCTGATCAGTGAGAGCCAGACTCAGAAGGGCTTGGCTTACATTTGGATAAAAGATTAAACCAAGAATATAATTTCTTGGCATCTTTAATTTATAGTATAATATAACCAATTAAAAAAACTGATAACATCCATCTCTGATCCTGAATAATTTCATAAAATGTGATATACCTTTTCACTACTTATATACAGGAAATATATGACTTCTGCATTACTCCAACCTTGCCATCCATTCTTGAACTGACTTCTGCTGTTGATGTTTAATAATGTTCATCTTTGGACTTGCTTGCTTCCTCAGTGGTGGTGGTGCCACTGAGTTTCAGTGGCACCACCACCACTGAGTTTCCTGTCCTATAGTGATTCAGATCAGGAGTGATGAGCCTAGTAGTGTTCCTTTGGAGTCACTCAGTGAGATTTAGAGTGATCTTGTAGATCACTCAGAGTTTTTTGCTAAGGTATCTCTATACTATAACATACCTCAATAAAGGTGTGTGCTTTGCATTATGGGATACTAAGACAATTGATGCAAACTCATTAGCTTCTATATAATTCTAAGTAGCTGATTTGTGAAGATACTTAACATGCAAATTTTGTTTGATTACACTTGGATAAAGGATTAAACTAAAAATATAATTTCATGGCATCTTTAATTTATCTCATTGACAAAGTCATTGTTGATAGTGATATCATCTAGTTCAGGATGCAGTAGTATACAGAGGATTTGAAATAGAAAGTGATCACTATTTAGTTTCTAGCAGTATCAGATTGAATATCATATTGAAGAGAAAAGTGTTTGAGAAAATTTTAAAAAGAATCAGTGTTGAGCAGCTTTCAGAGGTGAACTGTGTAGATTCATATCCACAATTATTACTCAAGAAAAAAATGAAAGTGTTTGAAAACAAGACCCAAACCTTGGTGATTCATTGGCACACTCTGAAGGAAACATTGATTGAATTAGGTAGAGAAGCATGTGGTTAGATTGCCTATAAGGATTGACAAATCAGAACTTTGTGAAGAACTCAAGAAGGGAAAGAGGCAGTCAGGGAAAAGAAGATAGCATATTGAAAGTTCTTGGCAAGTAAGTCTGCTTGTGCTCTAAGAGAATACAGAGAGAAATTAAGAAAGCAAAGCACTATATAGAATTAGCTAAACAAAACAATGGCAAGAACATAGAAAAAATATATCAGGAAAGTGGGAAAATATATGAGACTACTGAAAAAGCTTAGAAATGGTAGAAGAATGCCATAAAAAAGGAATCGTGATAATAAAGGCAGCATGAAAATAAATGCTCCCTCTGACTTTATTTACAGCTGCACAAAACCTGCTATTTATCTCTTTTTAAATAAAAATGTTTCTATGCTGCATCTCTCGTTAAAATGTTACAATAGTATGAACTCTGGCTGGTTTTAAACAATTAAAAAATCATCTATACTTAGCTTCATGTAGGAAACAAATAACTATATCTGCCAGAAGCTGTGCAGAAAGGATTTAGTTATATGGGAGCATTTCAGTTAGCGCATGACCAACTGTAGATAAAAATGTTCTAGAGATCGGGAGTAATTATTTGAAAGATTTCAATATGAAACAATCAGGACAACATGTTGGTAGAAAACATTCAAGAGGAAGGCAGTCAGGGATATATATCTATACTTGAGGTAGGAAACCCATCTAAAACCTGAAATGTGGAAAAGCTGCTGTAGTAGATGGTATTCAACTAGAAATATTTAAATATGACTTGAGTGCTATGTGGGCTGTAATCAGGAGCTGAGTAATCTGTTGATATTCTTAAACATTTGGGGGGTTTTAGTCCTTTGGAAATACTGTACTTTATGCAGTGGAATGAAATACTGAAAGATGACTGGGAGTAACAGATTTGGCAAGTATGTAGTTTGACTTTAAAGGGATGTTGAGCAGCTGTTGCCCAAGTTCCTGTTGACCTGGGCAGAAATGGGAGGCATAACAGATGCTAGCTCTACTGAACAGTAGTCATGGAAATATCTGTGGAAGAGTCACAATGCAGAAATTGAGAGAGTGGCTGAAGAGTCTCTGAGAAAAGGTCTTATTAATCAACCAGATCACCCTTTTCTGAACAGTGAAAAGAATTTGTAGGAGGGTCTTAGATACATCACCACCACAAACATGAGAACAGTATTTCCAGGTTGAGCAGATTTAAGATTTATAGGGAGTAAGTAACTGTCAGAACAGAAGTATTGTCTTGAGCAAAAAAAAAAAAGTCAAGTTTTTTGGAAGCAGAGAATGCTATAGAGGTGATGTGATTACGTCAGGAAAGGTTTGAAGCGTTGCTTCAAGAAGAGAGAGAGAGAAAGAGAGAAATTCTGTCTTAACAATTGGGCTAAGCCTTATCAATAGCAAGTGGAGATCTGATGTCATTTTTTTGCAAAAAAAAAAGGGGGGGAGAAGGCTGTGGTTTTGAAGCATTGAACACAACTAGGTTGTTTTTACTTTGGTTGAGGATTCTGTGGAAATCAGTGTTATAGTTACTTATTATGGATGATCTTGAAGCTTAAAATGTATGAGCACTGCAAGGCTTGTCTTTGAGCAGGATGATTGAGGAGAGTGCTCTCATCAGTTAAACTACATAAGTTTTGTGGTCAATGAGAGCAGGCTGTTTATATATTTCAGGAAGAGTGGGGATAAAATGACAAAGGTCTGAGGGACATCTGCATATTTAACAGGAAAATCTGAAGAAAGAACACCTTCCACCATTACATATAGTGATTGATCTGAGAGAAAATTAGCAATCCAGTTACAAAGATCCAGTTACAAAGGGAGGAAGGTAATCCATAGGATGGTAATTTGTTGAGAAGCTCTTGATGCTAGAATCCGTCAAATGCCTTGGAAATATAAGTGCATCAGCATAGGTTTCAGGCGTAGACTTCTGTGGCTAATTGGTTCAAAAGACATATTTTGAACCAATTACACCACATTTTTTATTATTCAGTTATACAATATACTGAAATAATAGTTCTCGACAAGTTTCGTAAATCGTAGGATTTACATCTTCAAGAGTAAATAGTATAACTTAAAATTTAAACAAGAGAAATTAATAAATACAAATGATAACCGTCTGGCTATTCATAAACTCAAATAACAGAATGCAGATATAAAAACTTGTTTTTATATCTGCATTCTGCAAGAGGAATTTCGAGATTTGTGAAACTTGTCGGGAACCATTATTTCAGTAATTCAATTATTTCAATATTTCAGAAACCTATGTCTTTTGAGCATAGGTTTCATCAAACATTTCCATGACACATGTCCAGAGGCAGGTGACATAGGCCAGGAAATGTCCTTTAGATTTAGATTGGCAAAATCGATACTGATCACTAGTTAGCTGGCCTGCAGGTGTTAGAGAAGTTGACTGTTGATAACCTTCTCCATTACTTTGGACAAAATGTAGGTAAGAGCAATAGGTCAGTAGCTTGATGGAGATATTTATCACCTTTTTTTAAAGAATTGAATGCATATGGGCTTGCCTCCTTTCTGTAGGGTGGATGCCAGCTGAGTATAATAGCATATAGATGATAAAGAATTTCTGCTAGTTCAGTAGCACATCTCTTGAGCACAATGGTGGAATTCCATCAGAACCAACTGCCTTTTTTGGTATCCTGCTTGACATTCTTCTGATTCTTTCTGGAGGAAAAGGCTGCATGCAGTGTTTTAACTAAAGGGGATGGTAATTGCTTTGGTATCTATGGTAGAATTGGAAGAGAAGAATGAAGCCATGACATCAGTCAGCTTTGTCTTTAGGTAATGATGCAATGCTACCATTAGAGAGAAAGTGGAGGAAGCTCAGATGGACAAAGTTGCACCCAACAGCTCTGACAAGGGACCAGAAAACACTGCTGCCATTAGCACATGTGGTGAGTTTTCTACCTTTAGCCCTATCAAAGCCCCAACCCTTTTGATTATTGTTTTTCAAGTGTTGAATGCAACCATATAGGGTGTGAATGAAGCTGTGGTTTTTCAAGCTACTTATCTTATTCTGTTTTTTTTCTTTCTTGGGCTTCCCTAACATGCTTCTTGGAAAATCATAGCTTTGATACAGGGTGTGCATTTTGAACTGAGTGAAGAATGAAAGCCTCCATTCCAGTATGGATTATTTCTCTAACAAGATCATAACAAGTATCTGAATCTGAAGAATGGAAACAACAGTCTGACCATGGAAAGGGAGAGTAAAAGTAAGCCCTCATTGTTATAGTGCCAAAATATATGAGATTATGAATGGCTGAGAAAAGGGCTTTCCTCCAAAGATGAAACTTAGATGAGATTGCAATATGAATTACCAAGAGGAACAGTAACCTGAACAGTGTGCCTGGAATGAGAACCAGTTAAGAAGAGATGGGGTATTGGGTGGGTGAGTGAAGAAGATTGTCGGGAATTCTGGTCAAGAGAGAGAGAGATGATCTGTTTTAGGTCATTGCTTACAGCAAAATTCTCTGCATTTCTTTCAGCTTGGTCAGTGGAATGGAAGAAAGGGAAACAGACTTGTGGACGTTAAAAGTAGGCATGCACTGAATGTTTGGTTTTGCTTTGGTATTTGACCGATTCAGCATGTTTTTCAGATATTCGATATTCAGCCAAATCAGTAGAATGATTCAGTATTCAGCCGGCTAAAGTAAAAATTCCTGTTACATGCTTTATAATAAATGCAATGAATTGGGGAAAAGCTTCCCCCTTATCTCGTGCCACTTCATACAAAGACCTGTTATTATTTTTATTATTACGTGACACCTCCAGGGAGTCCAAAGACTCATCAAGGGAGGGCACCTACTCTACAGCTCTGGGTTGTGTTCTCATAAGATCTCTGGTCCATTTTCAAAACAACTTAAAATTTCTTTCTACAATGGCTATAAAATATGGTCAGATACATGACATTCTTCACTTTATATTATTATCGAACTGTCAAAATTTCTTTCCATTCCTGTAGAATTTTCTCTTTTCTGAGACTTAAATTATATATCATGGTCAAAGGAATAGCCATTTCAGCTGAACACTCTTTTAGCACTTGTGCTGATGTCCCATCTTTCCCTATTGCTGAATTTTTATTCAGTTTGTGCAGCAGTTCTAATATCTCCTCTTCATACACCTTGGTTTTTCATCCTGTGAAGAGGTAGCAATGAATTCAATGTTGCATACATAAGGCTGGTAGCCTTAAGCAAAATGGGCACTCATTAGTTGAACAACCTCTTCTGCACCTACTCTATGTTTCCACCACTCAATCCACCAACTACAACGAACTGCAACTACACCAATGCTATCTGCTGTCCACTAGTATTTTCACAGACAATCACAAACATCCATTCCCATGGCGGGATTCGAATCCACAGTCTTTTGGCTGGAGAGCGGATACGCTAACCACTTGGCCAACCAGGTCGGCAAAGCATTGTATGCCCAGGTGCAATGCTATTATCAAGTTGTATTTTCTTCTTTGTGCTTTTGTTTTTATTGTTCAGCACTTTCTTTGGTGTTTTATATTATGCGGTCTTAAATTTTTATATTATGAAATATTATATTATGTTTATATTATGAAGCATTAAAAATTGTCTTAAAATATTGAAAAAAAGAGTACAGTAGTATAGTTTTAGCCATAAATAATATTAAAAATAGCAATATTTGAAGTTCTATGATTTATGATGGTATGACACAGGAAAATGGAAGTACACATCTATGATTAATAATTAATCATTTAAAAATGCAAGAATAGTAATGATTTTGTAGAACAGAATAAACTGAAATATCAAATCACAATGCAAGAACAATTAAGCATTCAGAATCTAAACTAAATTCACCAAAACAACAAATGCTATTTGACATTAGCAAATAATCTGGGGGGGGGGGGGTGCAGATAGCAAAGAGATAAAATCTTTGCATTACTATGGCTGAAATTGACTGCATTGAGAAACATGTGATAACAGGCCATATTCAGTTGTTCAAAAAAATTTACCACCTCCTTGTGCATTAATCAAAGAATTTCTTCAGAAGAAGAAATGTTTGTGAAGAAACCAGATGTGTGCTTCTCCAAAAAATGCCAAAAAAAATTTCTTTTCCTACATCATAATTTATCACAAATTCATTTCGATTAATAAATCCATGATTATTCTCTATATTTCAAAATTTTAAATAAAAGTTTTAACATTTTTATTTTATCATTTGAGGAAATAAGTGCAATATTTTTTCTGAATTTTATACTGTATTGCATTTTTCAAATAAATGTTCCCTATAAAATTTTAACAGTTTGATAATAATATAAAGTGAAGAATGTCATGTATCTAACCATATTTTATAGCCATTGTAGAAAGAAATTTTAAGTTTGTTTTGAAAATGGACCAGAGATCTTATGAGAACACAACCTTTTGAAATTGTAGTTGCCTTGGCTTACACTGTTTAAAGGAGATGAACTCTGCACTTGAACCCATATATTTTCCTCTTTATTGCTGCTGTGATCAGGTTTTACTGGCCTGATAGGTATTACGAACTGCATAGACCACAAAGAAACATCAAAACAACAAGAAAAACCCACTGTTAAATATTCTATAGCAATCCCATGTCGAAATGTTAAATTCATAATAAATGAACTCTTGATAGATGCATAATCAAATATTAAAGTATAGAGCAAAGAGACATTAATTTAGAATAAATAGGATACTATATTTAGAAGAATGTTGTGGATTCATTTATATTTATATTTTATAACCAAATATAGAAAAACTTAAGTTAATTAGTTATTCACATGTGACATCATTTGATGCCATATGGTCACTACCGTACCTCATGTTTAGGGAGTGAAGCCTTCTGCTAGAAGTGGTAGGATCACAGATGCCCTTTCCACAAAGAGTTAGTAGGATTCAACTTGCTGCCTCTTGGCTGGAATCTCTGAGCTAACCACTCAGCCAACCAGGCCAGCTACTGAAAAACTTAAAAGGTTTGAAAATTTACCAGAGTACTTATGAGAAAGTTATGTTTCATAACTCTTAAAATTTCCACATTTTGCCATAAAATATGAATGGATCCATAATACTTCCCTACCCTTCTTAAGTGGCATTCATTCTCAGCTTCTAAGGATGCTCTCTTGTCCTTTCTCCACCCTCCATACAATAAAAAATTCCATCAACTGATATCCTGTATGAAAATTTCAGAAGTTGTAAGTCTTAATCATATCACCCCTCTTGCTCCTATTTGCTAGTATCCGCAGTCTACAAATTCTCAATATGTATTCATAATCAGTATTCCACAATCCTGATATCATTTTTAACACTCTCCTTTGCACTCTCTCCACTCTGGTCCACAAGAGACCAGACTTGCACACAATATTCCAAGTGAGGTCTTATCAAGGCCTTGTAAAGAGTCAAAATGACATCCTTATCTTTACATGTGAAAGTTCGCTTCAGCATTGTAGTTATCTTTTGAGTTGTATTTGCAATCTTCTCTACATGATCCCTGAATGTCAACTTCCTATCTACTAACACTCCAAGATACCTAGCCTGATCAGTTTCTTCTAGCATAAATCCCACCAATATAATATAACATTGGATATCTAATCACACCAAAGTATGTGATTTTACTGAAAGTTTATTTTTCACTTGGTTAGACTATAATAAATTTAGTTTAATCCTTTATGCAAGTGTGAGCAAACAAAGTTTGCACCTGAAAATATCTTCAGGACTGAAGTTATTTGGTGTTGTACTACCATCCTGGGATAAGGTAGTACAACACCGGGCAACTCGTAGCAAAGGTGGACCAAGCTAACATCACTCCTATCCCAGTATCTCCCATAATGCAAAACACATCTCCTTGCAGATATATATAATGTTGTGCATTAAAGGATTGGCCACTACCCAGACTAGTTTCGACCTTTATTGAGGTCTCTTCAGTGGGAGCCAGGCCCAGTGGTGGAGATACCAGGCAGAAGCAGAGACACCTTTTGGCACAACACTCCACGGGATGCTGCCAACACAAATGGATGAGATCATGTCATATAGTGAGTCCTTGACAATAATGACCTCTCTCTTTTAAATAATGGACTCAGTACCTTCTTTCATATGCTTACCTAATCATATCCTGCAATAGATCTTACAATCTTCCCCCCACCACCATTTTTTCACTGCTCAAATGGGATGTCAAAGAGAACATGTACTGAAGTGATCATTTTTCTGTTCTTTGCACAGTCTTCACAGGAATTCCTTTTACCATCTTGCCAAATTTAATGCTGATGCAGTCAGTCAATCACTTATCAATGAAGCAATAAAGTATATAACAGATTGTTTTCCAGGCAGCAACAGCCTCAGTTCCAAAAACATCATCTCATTTCCCGCTGTATCCAAAGTCTTGGTAGAACCCAGAATGCCAGGCAACTAAAAATTATCAACACAGAGCATGGGGTATAGGTTGTATGCCACATCAAGCTTAATTGCTTATAAACGTGCTCGGACCAAAGCTTGTTATGTGAAATGTCAGAGTCAGATACAATCCTGGATCCATTTTACATAATGATTACTCAAACAACCAATGCAAAAATTGTATGGAATAAAATCTGGAAAATGAAAGGTAGATACAGAACCCACCGTTTGTCTTCTTCTCTGGTATTTAGAAAGCAACAGTCTTCTCTCTGATACACAATTTGTCTTTTGTAGATATCGTATGACTCTGGACGATTTAATCCATTTTAGAAATTTGTATAAGAGACGCATTCCTGAAGCAAGAACATCTTGTTTCAGTATTCTTTGATATGGAAAAAGTTTATGACACAGCCTGGAGATATGGCCTATTAAAAACTTTCTGTCCAGGCAAACTTTCCAAGTTAGAGTGTGAAGTATGCTGTTTTGGTCATATCATCAAGAACAGGATATTCCCCAAGGCACTCTCTTAAGTGTGACACTTTTTTTGTTATAAAAATAAATTCAATTACTAAACATAGAGCCTCTATAACTCAATCAGTATAGATGAAGCCCTTTGGTCCGAAAGACCTGGGTTTGATTCTCGTCAGTGATATGAGGAACTTTTATCTGGTCTCTTTCAACTAAAGGTAAGTTAGCCGGTCTCATATGGGGGTAGGGGGTTTTTTCACCTGGAAACTCTGGTTTTTCATTCCCCAGAACAGGCAAACCGGCCCCATGAACACACACATGGATTACAGTCATGAATACTTCCATATGCCGGTCATGAGCTCAGATAAAATTGGGGGATTGGGAAAAGCAATGGTGAATTACCCTCTAAAAATCTCACCAGGAATACTTTACGGGCAATGCCTGCAAAGTCACCTGATTTTCTGATTTTTCCTTTCGGTCAGAGACGACTGAAAGGAAAAATCAGAAAATTACTAAACAGCTTCCTTCCACTGTAGGCAGTGCTCTATATGTTGATGATTTCACAATTTACTGTCACTTGTAACATGATGGTAATTGAACAACAACTTCAACAAGCAATCAATTGTGTCTCTTCATGGGTTGTTAGTAATGGATTCAGGTTTTCAGCTGAAAAAACTCTCTGTGTACATTTCTGCTAAAAATGAACTCTTCACCCAGATCCTGTATAAAGAATAGTAACATAGTTATTCTTTAAGATGAAAAGCCAAACGGCTATATTTTCTGGTGAAGTTAGTTAAATTAAGGGGATAAAAATCCCTTATTATTTTACAGCCAGTATGCGAAACTCTAAGATCGAAAACTACGATCTACGAGTTTCATGCCGAAGAACTATCGGCGAATTCAAGCGTAAGTGACCACTTGGTAGTACAACACCAAGGCAACTCGAAGCGAAGGTGGAGCAAGCTTCCTCACAATCCTTGATATTTTTTCATAATGTGAAAATACAGCTCCTAGGAGATGTAATACTGCTTTACATTATGAGGAGAGGTCACTACCCAGACTGGTTTCAACCTTTTTTGAGGTCTCATCAGTGAGTAGGTAGACCTGGATGATATCAAAGTTTAAGTGAAAAGAACTTACATACCTTCACTATACAAATGCCAGAGTGGTGTGCTCATATGTATTATATAATTAAGATGAAAAGCCAAATGGCTATAATTTCTGGCAAAGTTAGTTCAATTAAGTTTTCGATCTTAGAGTTTCGCATACTGGCTGTAAAATAATAAGGGATTTTTATCCCCTTAATTTAACTAACTTTGCCAGAAAATATAGCCGTTTGGCTTTTCATCTTAATTATATAATATAATATATATGGGCACACCACTCTGGCATTCATATAGTGAAGGTATGTAAGTTCTTTTGACTTAAACTTTGATATCATCCAGGTCTACCTACTCACTGATGAGCAGGTAGACCTGGTTTCAAAAAAGTTTGAAACCGGTCTGGGTAGTGACCTCTCCTCATAATGTAAAGCAGTATTACATCTCCTAGGAGCTGTGTTTTCACATTATGAGAAAATATCAAGGATAGTGAGGGAGCTTGCTCCACCTTTGCTTCGAGTTGCCTTGGTGTTGTGCTACCAAGTGGTCACTTACGCTTGGATTCGCCGATAGTTCTTCGGCATGAAACTCGTAGATCGTAGTTTTTGATCTTCGAGTTTTGCATACTGGCTGTAAAATAATAAGGGATTTTTATCCCCTTAATTTATACTGTTATTCTGTTAGCAACCGAACCAAGTTCTTGGGACTCATCTTTGACAGAAAAAAGACTTGTATTCTTTGCACACATTCATCAAGTAAGGGAAAAGTGCAAGAGAGCAATAGTTAATTTTCATTAATACCTTCACACTGTTATTAGGATTGCTAATCTTCTTTGTGCTCTATCCTCTACTGAATGGGGTGTTGATCGATCTTCATAGATTCATCTTTATCATGTGCTTATATTCAAAGCAGAATTATGGATCTCGAGTCTGGTTCAGCAAGGCAGAGTAACATGCATTCGTTAGATGCTTTCCATCATCAGGTCTATTGATAGCTACTGTTGCCTTTCACACATCACCTACTCAAACCCTTTATGTTGAAGCAAATGAACCAATTCTATCACATAGATGGAAATACTTGCCTTTTAACTATGCCCTAAAAATAGTCTCTCCCAGACTATCCAATGTCAACTAGTCTTTTTTCTCTGTTTGGAGGCTCAGTATCATACATATGAGACTATCATATGCCCTTTTGGTATGTGTGTTAAAGAGATTATGGAAGCTGTTGGCATGAATGTTGACAATTGCATGCACCAAACATAACAGCATTCCTCCATGGGATTTGCACTCCATACTGCAACCTCTCACTTTATCAACTACAAAAGTCATACACCATGATCTGTCTACCTTCAATTGAATAATGCTCACAGAGCAGCCCACTCTAATTTCTTGCCCATTTGTATTGATAGTTTAAATTGAAAAAACTGTTTCTTCATTTTAAACTATTTGAATATATGGACTTACTTATCCCTTGTGTTTTTTCGTGTTAATTGAAGAAACCTCTCATGGCACAAGTATCTTAAACAATAGAAATCTCTGTAGGCCATGCTGCTGTGTTTTCCTGATTTTATTATCACCAACCAGACCCCACGCAATTGCAGTAATTATACAGCAGAGTTGCATGCCATTCAGCTTGCAGCTTTGTACATAAAAGAGAACCACTACCAGAAGTGTATAATTTATACAGATGCTTTGAGTTCTTTACAGGCTATCTCCTCTCCTATGTATAATCCACATGCCAAGAAATTTTATTCTTGGTTTCATCCTTTATCCAAAAGTAAGAAAACAAAGTTTGCACATGAGGTAACTTCACAACTAAGTTACTTCTGTATCGAGGCTAATTACTTCACATCAATTGCTTTAATATCCCATAATACAAGCCACATATACTTATAGACATTTATAATCATCATCATTGTCAAATTCCTGACATGTACACCTCAAGAGGTGTTCCTATCAACAGTTTTCCTCCACATTAATCTGTAATCTGTCAAGATTTCAACATTATCAGATCTTATATTTCTGTCTTCTAAGACACTTTTTACTATCAATCCATCTACATCTTGGTCTTCTTCTGAGTCTTTTGATTGCCAACCTGGCAGAGGACACTTGTTTTGCTAATCTTTCCTCTCTCATTCTGTTTAAAGTGACCATACCACCTGAGATTAGCTCTGCTAACACATTCCTGGATGCTAACAATGTCAAGTTCTTTCCTAATATCCTCATTTTTCATATGAATTTTCCCCTAATCTTTCTCAGGACTCATATCTGTGGTCTCTAGTCTTTGGTCAAGTGTTTTATTTCTAACCCAGCTCTCAATTCCATAAGTTAAAATTGGTTTGAATACTGTCTTGTATAATGCTAATTTAGTTTTTTGACTCATTTCTTTCTTATTCTTTATATATTTATTCAGTTCACTTCTACCATACTGGCTTTGTTGATTCTGTTGTCTATTTCCATATTTACTTTATCATCTTCACTAAAAATTGTGCCTTGGTAGCTAAAATGTTATATTTGTTCTATAGGTTCTCCATTCACAATGCAGTTATTTTCACTATTTCTGCCTGTTTTCATTGTCTTCATCTTGCTATTGCTGATCTTCACACCATATCTATTAGAACAGTTATTCAATTTAGTCAGGGAATCTTGTAGACTTGTACGGGATTTATTTAAAAGTATAACATCATCTGCATAAAGTAAAGAGCGATATTATCATCTTGATATTAGGTCCAATACCACTTTCATTCATAATGTGATCATATAGAACAGAGGGAATAATGCACATCCTTTTGTAGGAAGATTTCGGTATATTGAGAGCATATTGTAATATAAGAAGTTTATTAAAAATTAACAATTAATAATAAATTAAAATAATTTATAACTTCACAGTTGTAAAGCTATTAACGATTAATAATGTGTAATTAATTGTTAATAGCTTTCGTTTTGTAAAACGTATGTACATTTATCCCTGATAATGTAAGTCTTACAACATATGAAACTTGTTGGGTTATAATTGTTTATTTTTAATAAACTCCTTATATTACAATGTAGTCTCAATACCGAAGACTTCCTGGATGTAAATGTGCATCCATGTCTGACACTAGATTTAACATCAGACTAACTTCCTGTACTTCTTTCAATTCTAATGGTCGACTTACACCTCAAATAAAGATTAGGTATTGCTTGATATAATCGCCCATTTAAATCATATAACTATAGTGTTTTGAATAGCTTTTCTCTTGGCACCTTGACATATGCCTTTTGCTGGTCTACAAAATTTAAATATATATCTTTGTTATATTCCCATGATTTCTCAACTATTTTTGTCATAAAGTGAAAATCTGATCCTGATAGCATCTATTTTGCCTGAATCCATCCAGCTTGTTCTTTACCAAGCTTCCCTTCCACAATCCTCCTCAACTTTCTCAACTATACTTGCATAAATCTTACTAGGAACACCCAGTAGTGAAATACCTCTGTAATTCTACATTCAGTTTTATTTCCCTTTTTTATATATGGGTACTATGGGTACTCCAATCATCTGGAATTCATCCCTCTGTCCAAGCCTTCTGAATTGTGCAGTGCAGCCACTGTAAAACTTTTATACCTCCATATTTGAGCATTTGTGGTCAAGTATGGAGTTTTACATCACTAATTTCTTCATTTCTGAGCAATAACCTCCAGAATATCTTGCCATTTCTTAATATTTGTTTTCTATGTTCTTACCAAAATGTAAGTCTTCCCATGACTTTTGTTTAGCTAGTTTTACACAGTCTTCAGCTTTCTTACATTTGTCTCTGTATTCTCGAAGAGCACAAGCTGACTTATTTGCCAGCAACTTTTGATAGGTTTTCTTCTTTTAATTCACTGCCTCTTTAACTTCCTATATCCACCATGGAGTTTCGATTTTTCTATCCTTGCTGACAGCTTCACCACCTGTCTCTCTGGCTGAATCAATCAATGTTTTCTTTGATTGATTCAGGATTTTCCACTGAATCTCTAAGGTTTGGTTCATGTTAAAAACTCTTCCAGTTTTTCTTGAATAATGTTTGTAGCAAGGTGAGTTAGTGGCATCTACTATTGGTCTTAGTGGGGAATTGGATTTGTGGATTTTTGGTAAACCATATATTCGGGGGGGACGGGAACAGAAAGGTTTGAGTTTTTTCGTGATTTCCGGGGGCCAGGAAGACACTTTTTTAAGTAAGTTTTTTAGTTTTTTAACTTGTGTTTTTGTGGGGTCATGTTCTAGCGGGGTGTAGGTAGAGCGATCTCGGAGAATAATCTCCATTTTTCGATTGTATTCCATGGCATTAAGAACGACTGTGGCATTACCCTTATCAGCTCTGGTGATAACGATACTTTTTTCTTTTCGTAATTTCATGAGAGCAGTGTGTTGGGAGGACCCACGCACACAGGCAGATACATCCACAAACACTCCCACCACCACCCTGCTCAACAATTATGGCATTATTAAAACTCTTACCGAGAGCCCACACATTTGTTCCAGTGGAACTGCCCTTACAACTTGACCACATATACAACACTTTCCTCTCCAATGGCTACAGTGATCACAGCATTGGAAAAATAATCAGTTCATCCTCCTTCCCTGGTCTTCTCTTCAAAAAGAGTTTAGAAATGCCATCACCATACCCTATATCCATGGCACATCTGAAAAAATAGCCAAGATTTTAAAAAAATACAACCTACACACAGCATTTAAGCCCCACTGCAAACTTTCTACCCTCATCCGTTCTACAAAAGTTCAGCTCCCTCCTCTCTCAGTGCCTGGAGTCTATAAAGTACCCTGTTCCTGTAAACTGGCGTACTTTGGACAGACAGGCAGATCAGCTACTATCTGCCTGGAGGAACATAAGTCATACATCTGCAAGCACGACTATGGTCAGTCAGGCCTGGCTGACCATGTCTTGGATACAACCCACAGGATATCATGGATAAAAACCACCATGCTCCACCACAGCAAATTCAAAAGAGAAAGACTATTCTTAGAATCAGCAGCAGCTCTCAGGAATCAACCAAATCTTAACAAATATGGTTGCATTAAGCTTCCTAAGATTTGGGAAATGCTTATCACCAGAGGTCCCACTTTACATTCCAGGCCACCTACAACCCGCCCTTAGAGGGCGCTCCACCTAGATAGGTCTTTAGTGTCTCCCATGTGGTTGAGCTTAGTATTGTTTGTTATTTGTTTTTATGTTACATTAGTTTTTTTGTAATCTCTGTAGATGTCTCATTGACTGAGACAAAATATAGGAAGAATTAAATTATGTTTTTAAACCTTTCTGTGTGTTGTATACAATCCATTAATCCTCCAACATGAAGTTATTTAACAATAATTGGTTTATATTCCCCAGAAGAAGGAAGAGAACAGGATAATATAAAATTTTCTAATCAGCTACAAAATATATATAATAAAATAAATAAAAATGATTATGTAATTTTAGCAGGAGACTTAAATGCAAGAATTGGAAACATGAAAATTAATAATAATATAGGATTATAAGGAGAACATATTCTAAACAGGAATGGTAAAAAATTGATTGACTTTGTAGTTTATAATAACCTAAAAATAATGAATTCTTTCTATAAACATAAAGACATGCATAAATATACTTGGGCAGCAAGAGGATGGAAATCAATATTAGATTATTGAAATAAATGAAAATGAAAAGACATCAAAGTTTTTGCTAGATGTTAGAGTTCACAGAGGATATGAAATAAGCAGTGACCACTTCCTCGCTAAAATAAAATTAAGATTACCATCTAAATGGCTACAAGTAACAAGAACAGAAAGAAAATTTAAAACAGTTGTTTATAAAACTAGACTATTAAATGACACAAATATACAGTGGCTATATGAAGAAATAATTAACCAATATCTAGATAAAATAAAACAAAATGAAGAAATAGAAATAGAATGGCTTAATATAAAAACGATACTAAATGCAGCAGCAAAAAATGAAAGCTTAGGAAAGACCAAAAAATTCAATAAATGGAAAAACTGAGGATATGGGATACTACAATCAAAGAAATAATCAAAATGAAAAAAAAAAAAGAAGTCTATCATAAATGGTTAAGCCGTAAAAGATTGGAAGATGAAATATAATATAAAAGAATAAGAGCCATTGCTAAAAGAGAAGTCAAAAAAAGACAGAGAATCATGGAACAAATTTGTTTTTAATTTAGAACATGATTTATATAAAATAAGACCCAATGTATGCAAGATTTTGAAACACTTAAATGCAGATACTAAAGAAAACATAAAATTAAACATAGAGTTGAAATTAGAGGAATTTCTACACAGAATTGTGGAACAGATAAATATTTAAAAAAAAAAACAACTGGCAAACATTTAATGAAAATTAAAAGGAAATAACTGAAGAAGAAATAGAAATCAGCCTGAAAGAAACAAGAAATGGAAAATTACCTGGAGAAGATAAGCTAGGTTCAGAACTATATAAATGTGCAGGAACAAGATGCAAAGAAAGACTCCTGTTATCTTTAAATAAAATTTATTCGACTGGTAACCCCCCAATTGAATGAAAAAAAAACAATTGTGGTTCCTATCTTTAAAAAAAGTAGTAGAGATGACCCTAAAAACTATAGAGGAATAAGTATACTAAATTCCTGTTACAAAATATACAGCAGAATTTTAAATAGCAAACTAATGAAATACTCCGATAACTTTGTTAGAAGTACAGAATGGATTTAGAAAAGAACGATCATGTATAGACCTGGCCTTTTGCCTAAAATTAATAATAGAGAATAGAAGAGAATACAATTTAGAAACACATATTGAATTTATTGACTTTTAAAAAGCATTTGACAAAGTTAAAAGAAACATATTATTTAACATATTAATTGAAAGACAAATACCAAATGATATCGTAAAAGCTGTCGCAAGTATATATGAAAATAATCAAATACAAATAAGATTAAATCACATGCTATCATATATGAGAGAGAATAAACCAAGGGGTCCGACAGGGATGTCCCCCTCTCAGCAACTCTTTTTAATATTTACTTAAATGAAATAATAATAAAATGGAATAAAAATTTCCATCAAGGTATTAAACTTTCTCCTACAGTGAACTTAAACACTCTCCTTTTTGCCGATGACCAAATAATAATTACAAATTCTGAAGATAACTTACAGAAAGCTATTTTAGATCTAAATGAGATAGCCAAAGATCATGGTATGATAATATCAACAGAAAAATCAAAAACTATGGCCTTTAAAGGACAAGATCCAGAAAGAACCAAAATAGTAATAGATAACGAGATCTTAGAACAGGTGAATTCATTTAACTACCCAGGATGTATGATCACATACGAAAAAGATATAAACGCTAAAAATTGGAACAAGACACGAGTTCTTCATAAAAGTCGTGTCCTCATAGAATGGCTTTATAAAGAAATGTGTGAAAATCTACTTTACTGTCCTAACTTAAATAGATCCGATGGTCTATGTCTGTCCCTTTTGTGGGAGATAGTACTTTTTAAATCAGTTCTAATATTTCGTTTAACATTATATAACTAAATGTTCAAACGAACATATAATTTTTTTTACACGTTTAAGTTAGAAAATTACTGAACTTTTATAGTTGTCTTATATTAGCTGTTTAGGTGGTGCTTTTTAGAATTGTCTGTTAATGTTTAATTGCCATTTTGTGATCTTTGTACTGACAATGCCCATGGTAGTTAGGTGAAAATTCTATTGCTAATAAAGTTTTTTTGCATGAGTTTTATTTTCCTCTGGTGTTTTAATTCTTTTCAATATGCTAACTCACAGTATTTCATTACTGAAACAAAATATCAGTATATCATTAGAACATTAAATTTGTTCTAATAGTTTCATGCAGTTTTGAAAGACAAAATATTTTGTGATTTACTCACCCTGCAAGCTCTGTTCATCTGTATCTATTTCTAAAAAATATCTTGTCGTTGAAGAATTGAATGCCATTTAACACCTTGATTTTGGGATCAGAATTGGGGAAAGGGAATGCTTGTTTTTCTATACTGCAATAGAAAGTTGAGAGGCTGAGAGTTGGCCTGCTACAAACAAATGTATGAAGAAATACAAAAAGTGAATACAATAAACATTTCTAAAATAAATTAATTATTTTCGAGTAATGCATTTTTGATATCTTTGTAACGTAATTTATCAGAAATGCATTAACAGATTTGACATATCTTATGAAAAAAATAAGTTCAACTTACAAATATATTTTAATTAATATTAGTTAGTTGGAGTTTACTGTACTCTCCTAATATCCTATATCCCCCCCCCCCCCATGAAGGTACATATCAGGAATTTGATGATGATCAATTATTATTCCTTAATAATATAGACCTTTGTATATGTTTAAATTTCATCATCATCAAATTCCTGATATATACTCTCAAGGGGTGTACAGGATATGATAGTACTACATGAAAAATTTACATCATTACTAACTTCCTATCTACAATTTTCCTCCAAATCATTCTGTTACCTGTCAAAACTCCAACATTATCAAAATTTATATTTCTAACTTCTAAGGCACTTTTTACTGTATCAATCCACCTATATCTTGGTCTTTTTTCTGCCAACCTGGCATATTTTTGCTAATCTTTCCTCTCTCATTCTGTGTAAGTGACCATACCATTTGAGATTAGCTCTGCTAATACATTCCTGGATGCTGACAGTGGCAAGTTCTTTCCTAATATCCTCATTTTTAATATGATATTGCCATTGATGCCATATGTTAAATAATATGTTAAATTAATTCTTTATATTTATTAGAAAGGTTTTTTTACACACTATACACTTAACAACATGTTTGTAGATCTGATGTGGATGCTTAGATGTTGATTGATATTCATATTGGTGTTTAATATAGTAAACACATGTCTAAAAAATAATAATTAACTAAATTTATTTGGCTAATTAGGTTATAAGCCAATATTTCACCTTTGTCACCAAGGCATCTCTATAGGCACAAAGCAAATCTAATCACTTGCACACAGGGCACAGCAATGCAAATAGACTGATTTCATATTGGCTCTATAGGTCCTAATTGGTGCCCTCTTTGGCCTCTGCTTCAGCAAGAGGGGGTCGGTCCCAAGGCTTACGTACAAAAGTCAACAGTGTTCCAGTAAGTCTCATTTCCCAGTGTCTGAGAACAGGGCCCCAAGGCTTGCTGTGGTATAGCATCTGGGAGAATCCTGGCATTCTGCTCACACTTTTGGTTATTGCTTGCCAGAGAGTGGGTGTCTATATGTGGTAGGTGAGAAACTATGGTGCTGAATTCTCATATTGAGAATGAATAATTTTTCATCCACTTGTTTATCAAAGTGCTCAACATGCCCCAACCAGGCTCAGAAACCATAAAATCATCAATGGAAAAAGTGAGGAACAAAAAACATCAGAAGCTGCTACAAATCCTCGTTTAATCCTGCATTCAACAGAAGAACAATAACTTTGGAAAATTTCACTATTCTTTTTCCAGAAGGATTAGCAGGATCTCCTAAATCTGTAAAGAAACTGCATTCAGGAGATATCCTTATGGTTACCTCCAATGAAACTTTAAACTTTTTTAGAGGCATAATATCTGAGTAAGCACCCGGTTTCAACCAGGAGCATCATCCTTATCTTCACAAACCAAAATCACCAATCTGTCATCTGTCTAAGCAGGTTATCTCAACTATTCAGTAAGGTTCTATATCCTAAATCCTTTATGCTCAATTAAATATTAGAAATGTGGTCATTCTCAAACTGTGTCACGGCTTTGCATCTGTGTCTGATGCAGCAGTAAAAATCATGAGAATAAAGACTAAGTACAGAACACGGAAATGGTCTGTGAGGAAGACTCAACTCCCAGCATCCTCCCAAGCATGTCAAAGATGGAAGGATGAAAAAGAGATGCAGGAAAAAACAGAGCAGTGCAGCATAACACAACAGTAGCAGTGATATTTGGTAAACCTTACACTAAGAAGTCAACTGTAAAGAAAGTGTCAGTCAGGATGTTGACACCATGTTAATCCTGCCTTCTCACAACTACAGCATCCCCAAAAGATGTGACTTGCTCACTATCTCCATAGAAACAAATCAAAGAGAAGAATTGGTATGAACTCACTCTTGAAGGCATGAAATAATGGTTCCACTACATGAAAATCCTCTTATTAAAAAAAAAATAATGGAACAGGCACCACAGAGGATCAAAGACATGCCTCCAGTAGTTAACACCCTTTGAATATTTTGGAATTTGAATATTTTGGAAGACAATTAGAAAATGATGTTGCATTCGTCACCTCATCACTGATATACTAAAAAAACTAACCATTTTCAGCAATAAATTGTCAATGTTGCAACCCTGACTTTCTGAGAAAAAAAGCTGACATCACTAGTACAGCAGTCAACATAAATACAGTATCAAGAAGAACTCTCAGAAAAACAAAATGATGAGTCTATTAGAACTTTATTCAACATAAAAGGAACAATGGCATGGCTTTCTGACGAGACAGAAACGAAATACCACAATTCAACTAGTTTTGCAAAAAAAAATACTGTTGCCCTTCCCGTCGTCATATTTAGTTGAATGTGGCTTTAGTGCTGTAAAAAAAAAAAAAAAAAAAAAAAAGAAGAAATCATCTGGATATCACAAACCATGGGGATTTGAGATTGAAAATGACTAAATTAGTATCTCAAATTAAAACTCTTTGCAGCAGAAATCAAGCTCAAGGATTGCATTAACTTGGATTTTATTTCCCCGAGTTCAGTTTGATTTATGTTTTATAATATACAAAGTGTAATATAAAATTTATATTCATCGAAGAAAGTCAAATTAAAAACAGTTTTACCTATGTTCCTTTTTTATTTAAAGTACATATTTATATTATACTTTTTCAGAACTTGGTTGACTATTATGCTAGAGGGGGCGCATCAAAATCTTTCAGGCATTGGGGTGGGGCATGATCCAAAAAAACATTGGGAAACACTGCAATACTCTATACTGCATTTTGTAATAAATAATGTTTTCACTTAGCATCAGTAATTTGATTAGTATGAGTCCTGATTATAATTCATTTTCATTTGGTTTTTGTAGCTAGAAAATCCATCAAATCAGTATGAGTGATGTTAAGAGGTTGCGATTATTTCCTGATGCTGAACACTTTAGTGGAGAAAAGAATTATAAAAAAATATTAACTACTTTGATCAGCTTCTTTTTTATGGATTTTTCTATATTCTCCCTTCAGCATGAAATATACAAGAATCTGTCATATGTGTAAAAATTTGATCTCAATTATCCAAATTAAATAACATTACATTCCATAGTCTTCAGTGATTAAATGAATTTAAGCAAATGTTGTGTCTGGAGCATGATGGTTTGGTCACTATGGTTTGGTCACTATAGTAATATAGTGAAATAGTGAAAGTGCTAATGAAACGTTCACATACTATAATGTGAACGTTTCATTAAGCATTTTGTCAAATATCATTAAGTATGTTTTATGTTATTATTAGAAATGTTGGAGTACCTGATGTTTTTTTTTTTAATCATTGATTTGGTATTTTGAATAAAGCTTAGCTTTACTTTTTTTAACAGAGTTTGGAGTATAGTACTTTAAAAGCCATTAGCAGTAGCTGTCATAATGTTGAAATATGCTTAGAAGAAGCAAGTCGTCTCATTTCCACATTTTGGATGGTTCCTTTGTGTTCTGAGGGGGAAGGGGACTGGAGCTCACTTATCAAAGAGGTATACTTTATCAGGTTATTTATTATTTTTTAAAACATGTATAAAATGTTTTGTATTATAATCTATATTTCTTACAGTGTTTTAATTTAACTGCTGTATTCGACTATGGGACTCAAACATTAGTTGTCTTTAATGTTTTCCACATATCTGCTGGTCAATACATGAACTGAATAAGAACCGTTGCTCTATCCATAATTTGCAAAATGTTACAAAGGAGAGAGACAGAAGAAAAAATATTGGAATATTGCGAATTTAGAAATGCAGTGAAATAAAAATACAGTTTTATTTAGCAATAATTTTTTAAAAAAATTAGTAATAATAAACCACACTCAAATGCAAGATTTGCAAATAAAGGCTCAGTCATAAATTATGAGAGTAGTAGCACACTGGGAATGTGTTATTACATTAATATATCATTTTGCAATGTGAAAGCAGAAAATCAAAAAAAAAAAAAAAAGCATTATACTGCTACTCTTATGGATATCTCTTTAGTTTACGGCCAGCAAGCTGTAGATCTGAATCCCAGTATCATGACTTTTATACCTGAGATTACTGCCCTGTAGATTTATTCAGGACCTGAAGTGCTCAGAGGTGCCATGTTAGGTTTCTAGAATCAAGTTTAGTCCATTCCATTCATAGTACTAATGTGCCATAGGCTTCTAATTCTATGACATTTTCATAAAAAATATTTAAAAAGTAATTTATGGATGAATCATGAATGGACTGTATTTGTAGTAATTTTGCATCTAATGTATAATATAGAAAAATCCCACAAGCAACTTACAGATGAACATACTCATTATTCATTAATGCTGCATCCAAGAATAACAAATTAACTTCTTTTTCTGTAAATATAATACAGCAATCCCTCGATTAGTGTGCCTAATGCATTCTTTAAAAAAGGTGCATTAATCGAAAATGCACTAATCGAATATAATAACCTATGGGAAAAAGTATAATTCGTTCCTCAAATTTCTTATTTGAACCTTAGGGTCTAGTTAAAGGAAAACCATGAAACTGAAAGACAACAAAACATATTCAGAATATAAATTTTATTATTCTACTTCTTAACAAAGAATTGAGCTAACATAGTTTGGCAGGCATTTTGTTTCTTTTTTTTTTTTTTTCATATAACCGACGGTATGGCCTTATTGCCTCTTCTACTCTTCTGCAAATTTTACTGCTTCTCTCTTATCAGGGTCAGCCTCTAAGCATTGCTGCTTAAAAACTTCGATTGTACGAAAAATATTTTCAAATTGTTTCTGTGAAATCTCTTTTGGCTGACTATCAGTGGTTAAATTTTCTTCATATTCTTCGGGATCTTCCTGCTGTGCATCTAAATTTAGCAGGTTGGAATCACTCAATTCTTCAGAATGAGATTTAATGAACTCTTCGGCATTATCATTGATGGGGAGAAAGAAATCAAGGACGTACAAATTGGTCGCCAACACGCGAAATCACGTGCTTTATAAATAAAATTTCCCAACTGTTATACAAGCAAAATAGTTACCACTTTAAAAACTACAATGATCATAAACGAAAAGTTAATTTTCGACGTGTAATAATAAACAACTCATCCCAGAAGATGGATTGATTACCCTATTATCGGAATGGATTCTCCTTTTTGTGACATGCACAGAGGTGTTGAAGGGTCTTGAATCTGTGGGCGTACTATAGCAGACGACAAATTTTGGCAGTAAAAATTTGGAACATGGTGTACATAGAAGTAGTGTAGTATGCCATTAAAAATAACTGTAAAATGTTTTAAATGGGTAGCTAAATTATTTCATTCTGGTGAATGATTTTTTAAAATAGTTAGCAATAAAAATGTATAGATAGAAATTTTTAAAATCTGTAACATTTATTTTTAACATGTATATAGGCGCACTAATCGAATTTGGGTATAAAAAAAAATGATGCGCTAATCGAGGGATTACTGTATTTAAATATCATAGTGTAATCTCAGACATGACAGCTTATGTATCTATTTTAAAACAAATAACTCCTCTAATGCCTCTCTTTCTCCAGTGGATTAGGTGAAACTTTTCTTCACCCTTAGTTATCACCAGTAGTTGGATTCATGATTACTGACAATTTGAAAATATTTATGGATGAAAATAGTATAACAGACAACTACCTACATCTCATGTTCCTAACCTTAATTAATATTCATTCAGACATTTACCATCTCAGGACAATTCTGTAACTCTCTTCAAAAATTGATCAGACAACAATAAAAATAATGTTTTGCAATAGCAATGTGTAATGACAGCATTAATTATTACAGCACTTGTACCAAGACATAATTCTGTGTTGTCTAATTTTGCCATTGATGGTCTGTCTGAAACCAAAATTGAAATGAATAATTTCATCAGTAATTAATTAATTAATTACCGTGTGATGATATAGCGTAAGTTCCCTTTTACAGGAATGTACGGCACCATCTAAGTCCCCCCCCCCCCAAATTTTATCTTGGCTCTGGAACCGGTATAAAGCTGACAAATCAGACCTATGGCTGGGTCAGTATTCCTAACTGTAATCCGTGTGCGTCCACAGCTGGTTTGCCTGCTTGCGGGATGAAAAACTCCAGATAAACTGTGGAAAAAACCCTAATGTCCACACCCAAGACAGGCTAACTTGACTATGGCTGAGGAAGATCCTTAAGCTCCTCACGTTGTCGACGGGAATCGACCCGCGGACACTCCTTCCCCAGGCATATGGTTGCGAAGTGCAAAGCCACTAGGCTAACCGCCGGACATTTCATCAGTGTGATAAACTCATTGGCCTGACCTAGCCAAGTAACTTAATTTGTAAGAAATCTAATCCATGTTGTAATATGATGCTTAAGAAATCCTATCTGCAAAGTCTTCATGTCTGTTAGTTGTGTGTGTATTCTCTATCCAGTCAGATTGTTTTGCAGGAAATAAAATCCTGTCTGCTCTGTATGCAATCAGTTTACCCTCATGCTGGTAATGGTAAAGACCCGAGTTCAAATCTATCTTGGATTTGAACTCGGGTCTTTCCAACCAAATGAATGTCAGTACTGACTAAGCCATGAAGGCTTTTCCAAATTTTAATAGAAATTCTAAATAATAAATAAATTTCATTACATTTCAAATTTCATTCAACCAAAGAAGAATTATTTTTGTCATTTCTGTTTGCTTTCTCTCCTGCCAAATTATAGTGAGATGTTCATCAACAAGTCTCGAACACTGGAAATCACTCTTCTAAAGTGTATCTATTTCTCCTTATCCATTTACTGCAGGTTTTTCATCTCTTACAAACAGATGATATATTAAAAAAATGCATACGACCAGATATATATGGGTTTAACATGATCGTATAATAATTTACATAAAATCATCTTAATCAAATTCCTGATATGTTCCAGGTGATGGACAGGATATTAGAATAGTACAAAAAGTGTACATCATTACTAATTCCTGTTGATATTTGTCTTCCAGTATTGTCTGTTCTTATATTTCGGTCTTTTAAGAAACTTCAAATTGCATTTCTTCCATCAGAGATCATGTGTCAGAACGTATTGCACAGCTTCCATGACTGCAATTCCTGAAACATGTAGTCAGTTTTCTTATTTTCCTAAGCCATGGTGCAATGACGATTGCACCTCAGCTAAAGAAGCTCAGAAGAAGCTTGGAAGCATTTTTTGAAGATACCCCACTACAACAAACCTCATTACTCTCAAATGCACCTATGCTCGAGGAAGACACATCCGGCATCAGAGTCAAAAGGAATCCTAGATCCAATATACATCTAGCATAAAAATAATAACTAAAACTAAAGATGTCTGAGACAAATTCTGGAAAATGAAGGGCAGATAATATACCACCCATTCCATCTCTATCTCTGAACACTGTCCTTACACAGTTGCTGAACCAACAGTGATGACTGACATGCTGGAGGGGATTTTCACAAAAAACATCAGCAACATCTTATCCTCCAAGTTCTTTACCCCAAAAAAATAAAGCAAAGAAGAAATGAAAGCTGCTTTTCTTAAATGCCATCCAACATCTGTTTGACCAGATAATATTCATTACAAGATGGTTCAACATCTGTCACTATCATCCATCGATCAACTGTAGCACCATTATAACAGGATTTTCTGTGAGACATATTTCCAGATTACTTGCATACAAGAATTAATATTGCTATTCCTAATCCAGGAAAGGATCCCAAATCACCAAACTGTTGTCCAATTGCTCTGAACCAGCTTCTTTTTTTTTGCAACAATCTGAAAAAAATGGTTAACTCTTGTCGTTTATGGTATCAGATGAACTTTTTTTTTTATCCAAAATACAGTCTGGCTGGAGGCATCCATTAGAGAGACATTCCTAAAATGCAACCATTTGAATCAGTTTGCTTTGATATAGAAAAAAAGCATATGACATTCCTTCGAGATTTAGAATACTGAAAGACTTGCGTAATTTTGGTCCTAGAGCCATTCTCTTTCTCTCTCTCTCTCTCTTTTTGTTAAGAAATTCTCATCTAGCCGAATCTTCCAACTTTGATTGGGAACTGCCCACTCCCAGCCCTATAACCAAGAAGAGGGAGTCATACAAGGTTCTATTTTAAGTGTCACACATTTTGTAATGTAGGTCAACTCAATAACACAACAACTTCCAACAGTAGGTATTGCCCTCTATGTGGATGACTTCATCATCTTATGTCATTCATGTAATATGAGGGTTATAGAAAGACATTGACTATCTCTCAAAGTGGGTGCTCGGATTTTCACAGCAAAAGATAGTTTGTGTGTACTTTTGCCATGGACATTGTGGCAAAAGTGCACATGAACTTCATCCTGACCCTGAATTACAACTAGGACAATCACTAATCCCAGTTACACTGAAGCAGAATTTTTTGGACTGGTATCTGACAGCAAACATAATTTCCTCTCTCACATATGTCAGTTACAGGTCATTTGTTCAATGCATTGATAAGATCAAAAGTTGATTCTGGATCCAGTTGTCTGCCAAGAAATGTACACTGCAATGGCTAGACCTTATTAACCACCAACCATCAGAATTGCAACTGTATCATTTTGCATGTCACCTCTGTACATTAAGGCAAATGAACCACCTTTCTTTCTTTGATGCCGACAGCTGTCTCATTTAATATGTCATTTATGTTCCTTTTTTTTTTTCTGATAGGAATTGTGCATCCAGTTTCATCTATATAAGGCAAGTTACAGGTGTATTGAATATGGTGTATTCCAGGATGGGTTAGGAGAGGAAAGGGATCCTTGGAGGAGTTTAATAAGTTATTTAATTTTGCAGGTGGTTTAAAGATGGCATTATGGTTGTATTTGTGTGATATTCTGTTTATTTACAAATACAACCTTATACACAAATAAGACCTTAATGTCACATTTAAACCTGCACAATTAAAGAACTTATTCAACTCCTCCAAGGATCCCCTGATCCTAGACTATACCATATTCATTGCACCTGTAACTTGCCTTATATACACAGTGTGCCTGTTAAGTATGAAATGTTTTTTACAAAACAGCCCTTTGAATAAAAGTGACAAATGTGTTTATAGTTTTGACTACTAGAGTACATTGTAATTGCAAGTGTAACTTTCGAGTCAGATTATGCAGCAATTTTCGTGTAGCAACTGTTGTAGTAATAGTGTGTGATTAGAGCATGTCAGAAGTTGCATCATGGAGCAAAGAGCTGTGATAAAATTTTACTGTAAATTAGGAAAAACTGCTACAGAAATATACCAAGACAAAAAAGGTTTATGGTGATGACTGTCTGAGCCATGCACAGGTGTTCCACTGGTCTTCAATGTTAAAAGAGGGGGAGGAAGTCTGCCCACACTGTGGATGGCCAGTTTCTGCATGGACAAATGAAAATGTGGTGAAAGCTGGTGAAATTGTTGCCCATGACAGGTGAATAACCACTGGACTACTTGCTGTACATCTTGGTGTCAGTAAGGAAACAGCCAGATTAATCTTAGAAACAGATTTGCAGAAGAGGAAGATTTGTTCAAGGTTTGTGCCATGCACACTGACACACAAACAGAGAGAGAGAGCACTAGGTTTCATGTTTTTAAAATTTCATCCATGCAGTTGATCAAGATCATGATGTGTTGCAAAGAATTGTCACCAGTGATGAAAGTTGATGTTTTCAGTTTGATCCAGAAATGAAACTCCAGAGCATGGAATGGCATGGAACATCTTCTCCATGGCAAAAGAAAGTTCAGGTTACAAAAATCATGACAATGTTTTTTTTTTTTTTTTTTTCCGATGCTGCTGGAATTATCCACTGTGAATTTGTTTCTAATGACACCACAGTGAATGGTCAGTATTATTTAGGAGTAATGCATCTGTATGGCCACATGTAATGTGTCAGAAAGATCTGTTCCACAACAACAATTGTTTTCTGTTGAATGATAACACACCTGTGGACTGTGCGCTGCCTGTGAAGCAGTTTCTGGCTTCAAAGTCAATCTGTGTGATCGAACATCATCCCCCCGATTCTCCAGATTTGGCTCCTGCTGACTTTTTCTTCTTCCCAAAGATGAAGTGTGCCTTGAAGGGGGAGTGCTTCGGTGACATTCAGGACTTTCACCGTGCCTTCGAACACCTATACAACATGTAAACATTGTGTGGAGTTGGAGGGAGATTAATTTGAATCTGTGTAATTGACAATTCCAGACATAGTTCTTTGTTTTAATATATTAATTGTTGTCTCATTAATTAACAGGCACACTATGCATGTGAAACCGGATGCACAATTCCTATCAGAACAAAGGAACATAAATGACAGATTAAATTTAATAACTATAGTAATCTAGCCTTTCTAATCATGCTCTGAATACTTTTACATGGAATTGACTGGAAAGGTACCTGTTCATTACATCACAGCAAAACATGGTATGAACAGAAATTTAAACCTGTGAAATTCTAATCAACTAGCTTAATCTTAACAAGTGATGGTCTAAAAATCCCAATAATATGCATGGCACATATTTTACTACCATAACATTTCTTCTAAGAGGTCATTATAATTAGAACTGTAGTACTCCAGGATATTAGCCTTATAAATTAAAGATGCCAAGAAATTATATTCTTGGTTTAATCCTTTATCCAAGTGTAAACAAAGTTTGCACCTGAAGTAACTTCAGGACTGGGCAACTCGTATATAGAGTCTAATGACTTCACAACACTTGCCTTAGTATCCCATAACATAATGCAAAGCACATATCCTTACAGACATATACAAAACTATGCATTATGGGAAGGGTCACTACCCAGACCAGTTTCAACATTTATTCAGGTCTCATCAGTGGGAGCCAGACCCAGAAGTGATACCAAAGTTGAAGTAATGCAGAAGTCATATTTCCATATACGAGTAGCCAAAATGTGTCACACCTTATTACTAATATACTCTGGATTAGAGATAGATGTTGGAAGTTTTTATGCTTGGTTATGCTGCAAATTAAAGATGCCAAGAAATATTATAGCCAAGTGTAAGCAAACAAAGTTTGCACCTGAAGCAACTTCAGGACTGGGCAACTGGGATACTAAAGCAAGTGATGTGAAGTCATTAGCCTCTAAAAGAAGAAGAATACCTGTTTAATCAAAGTAATCTCCAGCAGCATCAATGCATTTTGCCATTGTGTGGCAAGGTCATTTATACCACATTTGTAAAAATCAGTGTCTCTGGAAGTGATGAAGTCCTCCACTGCCTGATAAATTGATGCATCATTGGCAAAGCATTTCTTGGACAAAAAATGGCTCAAGTGCCAGAAAAAAATGGTAATCTGTTGTGGAAATGTCAGGAGAGTATGGAGGATGAGGCACAATTTCGTATCCCAAATTGTTGATTTGCTGTATGGTTGACATTGCCGTATGTGGTCGGGCATTATCCTGAAGCAATAGGACTCTATTCATAAGTGCTGGTTGCTTAAGGCACAATTTGTCATGCATTTGCCGCATATCTGTACATTATCGAGCTGCATTTATCGTTTCACCTCATGGAAGGAATGAGTAGTAAATAACACCAGCAGAAGACCACCATACAGTAAACAACATCTTTATTGGATGCAGAGGTGCCTTTGGAGTCCTTCCTGGAGCGTCTTACACTCCCAACCACTACGACAAATGTGTACGATTGTCATAGAATATCCACTTTTCATCCACAGTCACAATTCTTTGCAGGAACCTTTCTTCTTTACTACTTAAGATAGAAGAGCACACTTCCAAACGGTGTGCTTTGTTTTCATCAGTGAGTTCGTGAAGCACCCACTTGTCGAGCTTCCTTACTTTTCCTATTATTGCCAAGTGCTGTGAAACAGTTCAGAAGTGTACATTTAGTTTCTGGGCGATCTCTCGTACAGTTTTTCTTGGATCTGATTCGATTAAATCCTTTAATTCATTCGAATCAATGGAGGAAGGACAATGGCCACGGGGTTCGTTTTGTAGCCTCGAATCTCCTGAGCGAAATTTTGCAAACCAACGGCGAGTGGATCTCTCATTAGTTGTTCCTCCACCGAATGCTTTATTGATGTTTTTTACTGCAGCCACTGCAGAATTTCCCACTTTGAACTCTTAAAGGTATAGCAGTTGACTGGGTTCCATGATTGACTTGAAGTCGGTAGTATTCAATGTTCAATGCTTGTTGAACGGAACAAATACTACAATTGCATCACCCATGTGTGACGCTGTCACATGACATAAAAAATTTGCATATACCTCAGCGCTTGCTTTCTTCAGCAACCAGTAAAAACCTGACAGCCATTCAACAGCCATTTCATTTGCAACAACTCAATACAAGTTGTCCACTCCTGAAGTTACTTCAGGTGCAAACTTTCTTTGCTTACACTTGGATAAAGGATTAAACCAAGAATATAATTTCTTGGCATGTTTAGTTTATACAGGGTGTCCCATAATTCACGCAAGAAGTAATTTTGATAGAAAACACAGGTTTTTAATTAAAAATTGTCATTTCTTATTGATTCATAAAGTATACAGTATAGCGTTATGCATGGAATAGCATATTGGGTAAATGGCCTCCATGGCTTTACTGGCACATACGCACTCTGTTGTCAAAATTTTCCATGACCGTTTTGTATAAATGTAGCTGAATTTCATTGATACAGCGCTCAATTTCCTCCTTCAAGGCATCGGTGGTCGTGGGCTTGTTGGCATAAACCTTAGACTTCAAAAAACCCCAAAGAAAAAAGTCCAACGGCATTAAGTCACATGATCTGGGCGGCCAATTCTGATCACCAAAACAGGAAATTACACGACCATGAAATGACTCATGCAATAATTGAATTGTTTCTCGGGCTGTAATGCATGTGGCACCGTCTTGTTGAAACCACATGTCGTCCACATCCATATCTTGCAATTTAGGCACAAAAAACTGGATTATCATGTCGCGATAGTGAGCACCATTAACTGTTATTGCCTTACCAGCCGCATTTTCAAAGAAGAATGGACAGATGATGCCTCCAGCCCAAAATCCGCACCAAACTGTGACACGTTGTGGATGCATTTGTTTCTCAACAATCACTCGTGGATTTTCTGAACCCCAAATGCAACAATTTTGTCGATTAATGAAGCCATCAAGATGAAAATGAGCCTCATCGCTGAAGATGATTTTGTTCGAAAAATAAGCATCCACTTGTTGTTGTTGTTGTTGTTCCATAATCCATTCAACGAACTCTCTTCGCTGTGTGTGGTCATTTTTAATAACCCTGAACTGTCACACTGTCTTTTTTTTCTCGTTGGCAACACTTTACCGCACAAATGGCGCTAAATTTAAATCTTGCGTGAATTTTGGGACACCCTGTAGTATAAACCAAGTGGGAAAAACTTTCAAAATCTTAGCCTTAATATAATGCTTACGTTAGATTGTTTATTAGACCACCACTATTGCTGTATTAAAAATAGCACACAGATTTGATGTAGTTTTTTTTTTTTTTTCCACTAGAGGTCAGGCCAGCAGAATAATAGTAGATCAAATCATTGTCATTCTGGCATAGTGTATGAAATGTAATATAGCTTGTCTCTGTTCTTGTAGATAAACTTATACGTTGGTTACACATGACTTGTCTCTGTTCTTGTAGATAAATTTATACGTTGGTTACACGTGACTTTAAATTTTTCAGGAAATGACAGCGTATACTAAAATATTAATTAAAAAACTTTAATTAATATCTTCCTATATTTTGACAATGTTACATTGCCATTTTCTGGGAACATAATCTGCATTTGGGTTGTCTTGGCTGTTGAGCTGACGTTCTTAGGATGCAAGCTTCCCAAATTTAGGGCAGTCTCATGCACCCAAATTTGTTGAGGTTTGGGAAGTTTTTTAGAGCTGAGGCTGATTCCAGGATCATCTTTCATATTTATATTTGCTGCAGTGTAGTAAAGTGACTTTCTTCCAGCATATTCTGTGGTGGGTATCTAGTGCATGGTCAGCAAGTTCTGAGTGTCTGCATTGGTGAAATGGATGGATGTTGTCTCTGTGTTCGGATAGCCTGATATTAGCTGTCCTGCCTGTTTGGCCATAGTAGGACAGTTTACAACTGCACACTGTACAAAATATATTACTGCTCATGTCAATATCCCTCCTACAATCAACACACGAGATTGTATCCTCATGGAGTTAAATATTCAGCAAATTGTCCTCATGGAGGACAATTTGCTGAATATTCTCCTGTTGATGAATATGTGAACATTAGCTATATCCACTCTTTTCTATAAAGGAAAAATTCAGAATTAATAAAAAGCAATCCCTAATATTGTCAGAAGCTTGATGGATCATAATGAGTACATTCCTAAAAGGAATTCTCATGGATTCTGCTATTTTGATGTTAGAGTCCTCCTTCATAAGTATATGATCTGTGTTTGCTTGTAGGCATATCTGTAGGAGGTCAAACAAAATACATTTACAGCATTTTCTCTAAAGAACTGTCTTAGGGCTGAACTTGTTCATGAAGGAGTCATCATCTTTGTGGACAGCTATAATTTATTCCATCAAGGCCTCTGCACACTGTGCTAGAGGCTGTTGTCATCTCTCTCTCTCCGAATAGGATCTCTAATAAAATTATACTCCTATCTACATATAGGGCTAGCATCTTTAATGATGATCATGGTGAAATGATATTGCAATTATTGTATTCTTGAGATTTTAATGGTCATTATACTCTCAGGATCGGTAGCTCAGCAACCTACCTCCCACCATCAGGAAGAAACAGAAAACATCAGAAGCTGCAACAAATATACCACTTTTCTTAATTCTGCATTCAACAGGGGAATATCTCCTCTTGCAGTGTCACCTATCTTCATTCAGAAGGGTTTGAAAGGGTTAGCAGGATTTCCAGAATCTGTATAGAAACTCCATTTAGGAGATATTCTTATTGATGCAGCAATAGTGACACAATCCAAAAAATTACTTTTGCAACATCTGTCAGGGGGAATACCAATTATGGTTGCTCTCCACAAAACTTTAAACTTTTCTAGCAACATAAATCTGAGTAGGACTTCTTCGATGTTCCAGATCATGAGGGTAGTCTGAAAAGTTCTCAGCCTAACAATGGAAAAACAGATTTATAATTTCAAAATTATTTTTATTTTTCAACATAATCTCCTTTAAGACATACATTTATTCCAGTGATGCTCCAGTGTCATTATCCTGTTCCTGTAGTGGTTCTCAGTAAGATCTGCAAAATCCCCCCCCTCCCCCCCTACAGCTTCAATCACCTCTTGATTCGAAGAAAAATGCTGACCAACAAGGAAGAGTTTTAGTTTTGGGAAGAGATAGAAGTCAGAGGGAGCCAAATCTGGAAAATAGGGTGGATGTTCCAGCAATTCATAGTACAGATCCTTTATTTTTCTCACTGCCAAAAACACCTTTGTGGGCAGGTGCATTGTCCTGATGAAAGATGATTTTTTCTTCTGCAAACCAAGTGTTTTCTCACGAATTTTTTCGTCTAGTCTGGTTAAAAGATCGGAATAATATTCCCCAGTTATTGTTTTACCCTTTTCAAGATAATAAACAAAACGCCTTTAACATTCTCCCAAAACACCAATGCCATGACCTTTCTTGCTGATGGAACTGACTTTGTCTTCTTTGACGCTGAACAACCAGTTTCTATCCACTGTTTTGATGGCTGTTTGGATTCTGGTGCGTAATGGTGAATCCAAGTCTCATCTATAATAATAAATCGACGCACAAAATCAGTTTGATTCTTGTTAAAATGCTCCAAGCACTGTTCAGAGATTTTCGTGCGAGTGCGTTTTTGATCTGCTGTGAGCAAACACGGCACCCACCTTGCATGCACAATTCTTCATGCGAAATATATCCTACATGTTCTTTTGAAATGCCTATAGTCTCAGCAATTTCACGCACTTTGACTCGCCGGTCATCCAATACCATATCGTGCACTTGATCAATGATTTCTGGTGGTGTTACACATTTTGGACATCCTTCACGTGGATCATCTTCAAGGCTGATACAGCAGTGTTTAAACTCGGCAGCCAATTTCTTAGTAGTCAAAAACAAAGGAGAAGTGCACCCATAAACTTTTATGAACTTCAAATGAATTTTTTTCGGCATTAAACCTTCTTTTACAAAGAATTTTATAACTGCACAATACTCAGTTGTATCCATTTCAAGGGTACAGACAACACTTTTGCTTCAGATAGCTGTATAAAACAAACTACTTGATAGAATGACCTTGCAATTTCACATAGATGCTAATGACAGATGTACCAACTTAGAAAAAAAAAAAAATGTTGCCAATAGTGTTGCCATCTATGGTCAAGGCCGAGAACTTTTCAGACCAACCTCGTAGGAGATCTACCTTGAACTGAATAACCAAGAAGTGATAGCCATAAGAACAATCCTGATATATAGGGATGGGCATCTTGTTCCCACCAGGAACATCATCCTTACCTTCACTGCACCAACATCTGTCAAAGTGGGTTATTTCAGCTCCCCAGTAAGGTGATATATCCCGAACTATTTACATTCTTTTAAATGTCATAAATATGGTCATTCTCAAAGTGCCTGGCTGTCCACAATTCTCAAAAAAGAGGAAATCCAAGGCTAATGAAAACACAACTTAAACTAATTCAAGTCCAATCCAAGTCATTGGGCTTTGGGTACATTTCCTACATAGGAAGTCAGATGAAAAAGGAAATAATGAGAACCACTAAAAAGAAATAACTAAAACATTTCTACAATGGAAATGTTGTGGATTCCAACAAAACAAATATCAAGGCTCTCTTACAGAAGTATAAGCCAGTAGGCTTCTGTATTCAGGAAATGTACCTGAAGCCCAGTGACAATCCCACATTATGAAAAGTAACTGTCATTTGAGAGGACAGCACAGGGGTGTGTCTGACATGGAGGAGTTGCCATCCTAGTGGGCATACAATTCCCCCCCCCCTTCAACAAGTCCCACTTAATAACATGCGAAGGCAGTTGTCATCCAAATTCACTCAGAACTCTCATAACAGTATGCTTTATACCCTTCCTCCTGCAACAGATATATCTCATATGACATTGATGATGTCATAATGCAGTTACCCCCCTTAGTTTTAATGTAAGATTTAAACAGACATAACACAGTTTTGGGTAGAGCAGTGAGTGAATGGAGCAATTTGCCTGTTGAAGGTGATGAGTGTATCTACTGTAAGGGAGTTTAACAGAAGGTGTGAGATCTTCGAATAATAATTATAAAATTTTAACAATTCATCCTGTATTTTGTCTGTTTCAGCAATTTTTTTTTTCTTAATTTTTCTTAAAATGTTTTCTACTTGTTGTGATGTTATTTCTAAATTTTCATATTTTAAGTCTTCAGGTTTTTTCCAGCATTTGTATTCAATTAAGCATATGTTTATATATTTACATAATTCAGTTCTTTAGTTTCCAGTTACTATTATTATTATTATTATTATTATTATTATTATTATTATTATTCAGGCCTCCATGGAGTCAAAAGACTCATCGTGGGAGGTCCTCCCTAAGAACATAGTCTGTCAAGACTCATCGAGGGGAGGTACCCTCTAAGAAACACACAGTCTATCATACCACTCCTTAAACTTATTGACTGTTCTTGCTCTCACCACTCCATCCGGCAATGCATTCCACAGTTCAACCACCCTCCATGCAAAGAAATCACTCCTCACCCTCTTGCTCACAGTTTCCTTTAGTAACTTCCAGGGATGGCCTCTTGTCATCACTCCTTCCTGCTGTTCAACCAAGCGAAAGAACTCCGCAGTGTCAACCCTGTAACCACCTCTCAACAGTTTAAAAGTCTCAATCATATCATTCTTCTTCTAACCACCAAACTCTGCAGTCTCCACATTCCCTCAGCCATTCCTCATAACTATCCTTGTACAGTCCTGAAACCATCTTTGTCATCCGTCTTTGTATCCTTTCCATAGTTAATTTATCCCCTTCAAATCCTGAGGACCAAATCTGAGAACAATAGTCTAAGTGTGGTCTGATCAGAGACTTATACAACAGAATGATAACCCTTTTATCTCTACAGGTCAGTGTCCTTCTCATAATTGCAGCAATCCTCTGTGTTACCTTCACCACCTTTGCAATATGTCCCCTAAATTTCAGGTTTCTATCAATCATCAACCCTAGATCTCTTGTCTCCCCTACTTCCTCCAGTATAACTCCTCCCATAGAGTATGCAGCATCCCATCAATGTTTCCCAGACCTCAAGACCTTACATTTTGCTGCATTAAACTGACATCCCCATTCATTTGCTCATCTATCTAGCTTATTCAAATCCTCTTGCAAGGCTACCACATCTGCACTATTACTAATAATCCTTCCCAGCTTTGCATCATCTGCAAACAACTGAATATCCCCTTGCAATGTCATTGATATAAAGGTTAAACAATATAGTTCCTAGTACTGGTCCCTGTGGCACCCCACTTGTAACCCTCTGCCTCCTTAAAACTGCTCCACCATACGCAACTCTCGGATACCTATCAGACAGCCAATCCTGAATCCAGTTGACCAATCTGACATCCAGACATGTGCTGCAACTTAAATATCAACTTATCATGTGGCACCCTGTTAAATGCCTTTGCTAAGTCTAAGAAAATTGCAGTATACGCCTTTCCCTCATTTAATGTTCTTGTAACTTTATTATAAAAGGCTAGCATATTGCTAAAACAAGAGTCCCCTTTCACAAATCCATGTTGACTCTCACAGATAACATTACCCTCATCTGCCCAATGCTGTATACGGTCCCTCACTAACTTTCTCCAAGATCTTAACAACTACTGATGACACACCAACTGGCCTATAATTAGACACTTCCAGTCTGTTACCACCCTTATGCAATGGCACTATCTTACCTTCCTTCCATTCCCTAGACCTTTCCTGCAGCCAGACTTTCATTGAAAAGCCAGGTTAAAGGCACTGTCAGTTCCCTAGCACATTCTCTCAAAACTCGTGGTGAAATACCATCCAGTCCCAAAGCTTTACTGACATCCAGAGTACTCAGTATCTGAAACACACTCTCCTCCTGTACCTCTAAACCTCGAATCTGGCCTATCTCTCTAGCATTAAAACTGACTCCTCTAAGATGAAATACTCCAATAAAGTGTTCATTGAACAATTCCACTATGTCCTCTGCTTCAGTCACTCTATTCCCATTTTTATCCCACAATATCATTCTTCCACAGTCATTTCTCCTCCTACTGGCCACATAGCTAAAAATTCCCTAGGATTTTCTTTGGATCTTAGGGCCAATCTCCTCTCATATTCCAGTTTCGCTTTCCTTACCATACTAGTCACTCTTCTGGCCTGTATCTTTTATTCTTCATGCATCTTCTCTTTACCTGTCTCCTTATATCTCTTCCATAACCTCTTTTTCGTATGCAATTCCTGTTTAATATTGTTTGTCATCCACTTTACTCCAAATTGTGTCCTCTTCTTCACTCGTGGTATACAACTTACCATTGCTGCTAACAAATATTCTTTCACAATTTCCCACGCACTAATGATATCCCGGCCTTCCAATTCTTCCCTCCATGAAACTTCCCAAAGTTGACATCTAAGACTATTATAATCACCTGCTTTATAATTCCACATAAGTTCCCGTCTCTTTGATTTCCTGCACGTCTATTCATTTTCCAAGTCAAAACCATATGGTCACTCTCTCCAACTGGTGGGAGAGATGTCATCTCAGTTATTATCAACTCTTCTGATGCTATAACCAAATCCAAAACTCTTAAACCTCTTGTTCCCTCTGTTACATGTTGCTTAAGACATTTGTCCCTCAAGAATTCTAGAAATTCCATTCCTCTATTGCTACATGCATCTTCCTCTCTCCAATTTATACTACTGTAGTTAAAATCTCCCATAACAATCATTCTTCTTGCACTTGCCAAACATGTGCTCCTGGGTCTGTAGCAACACCCCACTAAATATCCTGTCTTGCCTACCTCTACCTCACACCACATGCTCTCAAAATCATTTGTCTCACTTCCTTCCAAAGCCTCCACTCTTAGAAGACATAGGTCGTCACTTATCATAAGCAGTACCCCACCACCACCACCATGCTTTCCCCTCTAAAAAAGGGGAAATTTAATATTGCTTTTATGTGCCATAAAAGTCCTGTTTAGAATAGTTGTCTTAGAACTGTTTTATTTCCTATATTTTGATACTAGGTTTCATTTCTTAAACTTTTTTCATACCTTCCACTTTTATATGTTTCTATGCTAAAAAAGCTTTTTTTTTTGTTGTACCAATAGTTTATCTTCCATTAAGTACCAAGAAGTGTATCTCTTTTATAGACTAGACTTCTTGCAACTTCTATCTCTTTTATTTCTTGCAACTTCTTGCAACTTTTTAGCATCAGGTTATAGCATCAGACTTCTTGCAACTTCTATCTCTTATATTAGGGTCCAGAGACGAGTGACCAAGATGATAGCAGGACTGTGGAATGAACCTTATGAGAATAGGTTGAGGATTTGTGGGTTGCAGAAATTGGACGATAGGCGAAGGAGGGGTGATATGATTGAGACATTCAAATTACTGAAGGGTTTTTATAAGATTGATCCAGAAGATATTTTTGAAAATATGACTGGTGGTGGGAGGACTAGGGCCATGCATGGAAGCTGGGCAAGAGCGTGGTTGACAAGGGTGTTAGAGCTAGGTTTTTTACTTGGAGAGTGGTGAATGAGTGGAATAAGCTTCCAGAGTCTGTTATGGGTGCTACGACCGTGAATGAGTTCAAGGCGAGATATGATAGATACTGTGTGAATGTTGAATAGTTGTTCCAGACATGATGTTAGGGCCTCCCTCGATGAGTCTGTCGACTCCTTGGAGTTTCCCGGAACAATAATAATAATAATAATTTGGAAGGTGAAGGATGGGTTATTATTGTAAACAGCCTTGCTTCAGTGCAAGATTAGTTGCGACTATTTGTTTAGTAATAGATGAGTAGAATTGGAATATTTTAAGTTTCTTTTAAGCTCTTTTAAGTTTCTAAAAATATCATCTTTTACGGTATACAGTGGTGCCTTGGTTAACGACGGTAATCCGTTCCAGGATTACCGTCGTTATCCAAGGTGCGATTCCCCATAAGATTTAATTGAAAATTGATTAATTTGTTCCAGCTCCTTACCACAACCATAGTACATATTAAAAATGCAGATAAAACTCATTTAAAATGTCATAACAATATGGTAAATATCATTTATTTATTATACAGTATATGTATTTGCTACAAAAAAATTAACATTAATAAAATGAATTGTTCATGAAAACAGTATTTAATTATCAATCTTCACCAGAAGGACAATTGGGCTCACTTTAGAGTTTTTTTTGACAAATGGACCTGTAAAAAAACATGTCTAGGGTTGTTTGCTTCTGCCTCTTTTTTAAATTTTTTCTGAAAAACTGCATGGACTTTTCATTAAATAGATCTGCAGTTCTGATAACCTCAGATTTGTTTGGATTCCATTTCATAGCAACATTTTGAACTTCCTCCCACTTTGCCAAAACATTTTTGATTTCATCAGTCGTAATTTGTTCTTTTTCTCCATCCTCATCTTCAGATGAAATTTCCATTTCCTTTTCTTCACATTGCTGCTTGAAAAGTTCTTTTAGCTCGTCAGTAGTCAATTCTCGGTCATGCATCTCCAATAATTCTTCAACATCTTCCTCTACTCCAAGTTAAGATCATGAACAGTTGCCACAATATCCTTTACCAATTTGTGTCCTTCATATGAAGTTTCTTCATTACCAAAGGAAGGACACAGTTTCCTCCATGCTGCGTTAAGACATTTCATTGTTACTTCTTGCCAAGCCTTTACAATTAACCTAATTGCTATGACAATGTTGAATTCTTCCTTCCAAAATTTTCTTAGGGTTATGTTGATAGCCTCACACATTTCAAAGCCACCTAGTAAAAAGTGCCCTTATGTAAAGTTTTTTAAAATTTGCAATTATCAGCTGATCCATTAGTTGAATCAGAGATGTAGTCTTGGGAAGAAGAAAAATCACCTTGATAAAATCTAATTCCTATGGTAGCTTGTATGCCCTTTGGATGGCCAGGTGCATTATAGGTTAAAATGGCTTTTAGAGGCAGATTGTTTTGCTCAAGATAGGCTTTGACAGTTGGCCCAAACACTTCACGAATCCAATCTCTAAATTCTATTCTTGTGACCCACGCTTTGCTGTTAGACTTCCACAAAACACCAAGATTGGATTTAGAGACATTGAACGTTTTGAATGCTGAGGGATTCTCTGCATGGTAGATTAACATTGGTTTTACCTTGCAGTTCCCATTTGCATTTGCTGCTAAAAGCAATGTTAACCTATCATTCATTGGTTTATGCCCAGGAAGTGTGTTTTCTTCTTTTGTGATAAATGTCCTGTTGGGCATTTTCTTCCAAAATAACCCAGTCTCATCACAATTGAAGACTTGTTGAGGTAGGTATTCTCCTTCTTCTATAATTCTTGTAAAGCTGCTGACAAATTTATCTGCTGCTGCTTTGTCAGCACTAGCTGCCTCTCCATGTCTGACCACACTATGAATTCCTGTTCTTTTTTTAAAGTTGTCAAACCATTTCTGCTACCTTTGAAATCATCATCATTTACCTCAGAACTTGATCCTGAAGTCTTCTTTTTCAAATCTTGATAAATCTGTTTAGCTTTCTGACAGATTGCATTTTGAGGTGTAGTATCGCCCACCATTTCTCTTTGATCCAAATTAGTAATAGATTTTCCATTTGCTTAAAAAGAAGTCCCCTGACATTCAATCTTGAAGTTCCCTTAGCAACCTTAGCTACCATAAGTTCTTCTTTCTTAGCCAAAATGGTTGATATTGTAGAATGACTGGTTTCATATATTTGAGCTAGCTGCATAACTTTCACACCTTCATGATGTTTTGCTATTATTTCTTTCTTCTGTTCAATAGAGAAAATTTTTTTTCCCCTTCACTAGCTTTCTGGGACCCGTTTTGTCACACGGTAAAAAAATTCACTCTATAAAAAAAAAAGATACACAAAACACGGTATTATTACAAATTGTACAACACTAAGACAAGGGATACAAAGAACATATCGCCACCTGAAAATAAAAATAAGAGTTCAAAAAAAACTTTTTGAAATAAAAGTTAACAGTTAAATTCGAAACTTTTGATTTTTTGACTTAGTGCATTTTGCTTGTAAGGCGACGATATTAGATACAGCAGTTACTGCAACATACACTGATTAGCAGCTTATAGATACAACGTTTTGATTTTGTCTTTTGATGGCGAACGAACAGTGACACGCACCCGCCGATTTATTTTTTGTATGAATGAACACATAAAAAATAAATGCTTAAATACTCATTTTCATTATAAAATACATCTATAACCACAAATTTTAAAATAAAGCACAGTATACTACAAGAAAACAAACAATGAATGGAAAACGTAAACAGCTGGCTATGATGGGTCAAACATATCTGAGCTTCACAGCTATGCCGCGTGGCTGTTCTCTATTCGACAGTGTCTTCCCACGCGTGGCTGAGTGCAATTGGAAAATTCCGGTTTTTTAGATCGGATAGACGTTCACATAATCAAGAGTCATTAACCAAAGCCTGTGTCGTTAACCAAGAGATTTTTTTCTTACAGCCACTCCTCATTATCTGAGGCCATTGTTAACCAAGGCACCACTGTATATGTAAAATCTCTCATGATAAGTGACTTCGTAACTTATCACGTTCAGCTTAATGTATTTTTCAATTTAGGAGAATGCGCTCAGAAAATTGTTAAATTTTGAATGAAATTATATTTTCTAATATTATTGTATTCAGCCTGTATTAAAAATAATGTGGTGCATGTGTCATCAAATAAGTCTAATAAGTAATGTTAAATAAGTAAGTCTTATACTAAAATTAGTGAAGATTTCTGAGAATTGCTATAACTGGAAATTTCAAAGACCCACGAAGAAGGATGTCATATATCCAGAGGTTAGTATGTGACCAAATTCGAGAGATGCACACAAAGGGAGGTCTGGGCCTATATAAGGCAGCTCTCCAGAAAGGAATTAATTTAATGGTTTCCTATCTCTTCCCTTTCTTGAAATCACCATCACACAAGATTTCGTTGTTGGGAATTGAAGGGGAAGTGTTGTTTGTCATCTACCTAGATCGCCGTCATATGAGAAATGTGTCGAGTCATTGTGGAAGGAAGGAAATGTACATCGCTGTGATGTTAAGGATCCAGTAAGGAAAGGTACAGTTGACTACCCAAACAAGGAAGAAATTTAGTGGGAAAACAGGAACAAGTCAGTAAGTGGAAAGAAAGACAAGAAGAGGACTTACATGTGTACAGGAGTTTGTGAGAGACTGTCTGCTGAACAAATATTATAAGTAGTTGTACTGAGCAAGAGCATATGTGAGATGTTATATTTGAATTAGGCTTGACCAAGGTATATCCTATACTCAAGCATGAAAAATAAGATATAGTAGAAATAAATATATGGTGGCAGTTCATAGCTTAAGTCAGTCGACCATTAATTATAGTTAAGTAAAAGAAGATATAAAGGCAAAGCAGGGTAGTGGAAGTGTGTAGTATAACAAAAGGTGCAGTCAACAAGAAAACTGAACGTATTTACATATAGATCATTTACACTATTTTTATTTATATGGTGTTGTTTCTTGTGTATTTTAATACCTTGTTTTTTATTTATGTTTTATAAACTTTTTTACTGTTTTTTTTTCAATTTTTAATTGATCATTTCTACAACTACTTTTTATTCATTACATATACTTTTCTATATCTGCTTATTTCACATTTTACTACTTTTTAACTGATGTACTGGTATGATTATATACTGGCACAGTGTGACCACAGTCCAGCCAGCAGTACTGCAATAATTTAATCATTTTAATTTTGCTTTGGTTGTTGAAATCTTTGACATATTCATGGTATCATCTCTTTTCCAATTCATTCATTTAAAAGTTGACCGCCGTAATGTTAAAAAATTTTGTGATCCCCGGGCCAACTTCTTTTTATTTTACAAATTGCTGAAAGTAACATAAAATAATCATATTTTATAATTTTTTTTATCTATTTCATGCAGCTAAATAGATTTGTTAAGTGCAAATCATGTGTGCACCGCACGGCCTGAGAAAAATTTTTTTACTGACTGGGCCGAGCGGTGCACATAACATTCGCACTTATGTTATCACACAAGGTCAAGCTTGCATATCTATAATGCTTATGCACAGTTATATGCATTCAGTGTTTTGTCCAGTGGAATAAATTTGTTATAGTGATAAATATTGTTATAAATTGCCCTAATATGGGAGACTACGAAAAAGAACGTCATTTAGAAGCCTTGATAAATGAAGTTCTATCTGATGACGAACCATACGAGTATTTGTCGGACAGTTACAACGGAAGTGATCTTTGTTCTGTGTTTCAGATTCTGATTCTCTCATTGCTAGAAAGAGAATAGAAGTATCTACAACTAGTAATACCGAAGTTTTCACTCCTAGTACATCTCAGTTTACTGCTGCTCATTCTGTAGAACAAACAATTGATGATGTTAAAAGAAATCTGCATTTGACTAATGGTTCTTCCTCAGATGACAGATGAAATACTTAGAAATGTGAATTCAACTGACCTACAATGGAATGAAATTACAGGTGATAATCTAAAACGTTTTCAGTTTGTGGATAATAATTTTGGAATAAAACAAAATGTATTTGAAGAAATGCACGATAAACAGACTTCTTTTTTATGTTTGTTGATGAAGGACTGCTGGACCTAATGGTGCAAGAAACTAACAGATATGCTCTTCAAAAACTCAGTAAGACAATTTTACCAAAAGCAAGGATAAGAAAGTGGAAAAACACAAATCCCAATCAAATGAAGATATTTTTGGGTCTGCAAATTTGGTTCGGTTTAGCAGATGCCAAAATTAGAATGTTATTGGTCGAATAACATTCTCTATTCTACAGAAATCAAACAAGTTATGTCAAGGAATCGGTTCGATCTTCTCAGTAACTGGCACTTCACAGACAACGAGGGTGGAAATACTTCTGAAAGACTTTATAAAATTACACCTCTCATAAATCATATAAGAAAAAATTTCCAGAAAATAATGATGCCTTTGAATAATATTTGCATAGATGAAACTTTAGTTCCTTTCCGAAGTCGTCTTGCCTTTCGTCAATACATCAAGAATAAATGACAAATTTGGCATAAAACTATTCAAATTGTGTATTGAAGATGGATATACATATGATTTCAAGATATACTGCATTCCAGAAAAGACCAATACTACTAATAGTGTTCCAACTTCAATTGTTATGGGACTTTATGAGAATCTACTTGACAATGGACTCACAATATTTGTAGATAATTATTATACCATTATTGAATCAGCACACAAACTTTTGAATAGACAAACACACCTTGTAGGCACTTTGAGAAAAATTCGAAAGGGAATTCCACAGGATGTTACCCAGAAGAAATTGAAAAAGGGCAAAATAATTGGTAAAGAAAGTGACACATGGGTGGTGGTAATAAAATGGTGTGATAAACGTTAGTGCTTATGTTATCAACAAAACACACAAACAAAATGAAATCCCTTACAGCAAGTAATGGTAATAAAGTGCAAAAGCCGGAAGCTATTATGGACTATAACAAAAGCAAAAGTTTTATGATTTATCCGATCAGGTAAAAGCCTATACTTCTTGTCTTCGAAGACACATTTATAATGACATATATTATAAATAAATATTTAGCACCATTGTTATTGTTTTATTCAACATTAGAAATTGGCCTAAATCAGGTAAAAATAAAACCCCTATGATAGGTCACCTGTTGTACATGTAGTTGAAATTCTACTGCGCTAACTATATAAACCTGTTTATCAGGCCCCACATTTCCATCACCCATAAGCATTTCATTTAGATATGAATCACGGGTGAACTACATGGCCTGAAAGAAAAATCTTTATGCGAATCAAATATGATTCACGCAACGCATTGAAAAAATGTTGTGTGAATCATATTTGATTCATACGGCAGTCAACGTGTTAAATCTCCAGCTATAACAATCACCTCTGTTAGTTTTATTTTATCTAGAGTTTCTTCTAATTCTTTATAAAATGTGATTTCTGCTTCTTGTTTCTCTTCTTCAGGACTGTAAAAACTTATGAAATTTGCTTCAATATAGTATGTAAGCTGTCATGTTTGTTAAAAATTAAAGATGGAAACTTGTACTTATGGGAAGTAAATTTATTAGATGTAAACTTTCCATAAAATATGAGATGCAAAATTTGTGTTCCATTGTTAATGTACTGAAGATACTTAGGCAAAAATTTCACATCTGATAAATTTACTTCCAATAAGTTTAAGTTTCCATCTTTAATAGTTTTATATACTTCATCATCAAATTCCTGCCATGTACCCTCAAGGGGTGTACAGGATATGATAGTACTACATGAAAAATTTACATCATTACTAACTCCCTATCTACAATTTTCCTCCAGATCAGTCTGTTACTTGTCAAGACTCCAATATTATCAGATCTTATATTTCTGTTGTCTAAGGCACTTTGTACCTTATCAATCCACCTATAACTTGGTCTTCCTCTGAGTCGTTTTCATGCCAACTTGGCAGAGAACACTTGTTTTGCCAATCTTTCCTCGCCCATTCTGTTTAAATGACCATACCACCTGAGATTAGTTCTGCTAACTCATTCCTGGATGCTGACAATGTCAAGTTCTTTCCTAATATCTTCATTTTTAATATGATATTGCCATTGATGCCATCTGTTCACGCCTCTAATCTTTCTCAGGATTCTCATATCTGTGGTCTCTGGTCTTTGGTCAAGTGTTTTACTTCTGACCTAGCTCTCAGATCCATAAGTTAACACTGTCTTGTATTGCTAATTTAGTATTCCGACTAATTTCTCCCTTATTCCATATGAATTTATTCAATTGGCTTCCTACTATACCCCAGCTTTATTGATTCTGTTGTCTATTTCCATATTTAATTTACCATCTTCACTAAAAATCGTGCCTAAGTAGATGAAATGTTTTACTTGTTCCACAAGTTCTCCGTTCACAATGCAGTTGACATTTTCAATGATTCTGCCTATTTTCATTGTCTTTGTCTTTTTATTGCTGACCTTCATACCATATCTATTATAATAGTTTTACATACTTATGAAATTTATTATATCCCCTTTTATCTTTAATCATATGAATGATTCTTTCTGATATGTAGCTACATTCTTTAGTTTTGCCCTTTCTTCCTCACTCCACTGTGTGTGTGTGTATGCATTACATACTATAGTTTTGTATTTTATACATTCCTTTCTTTCTAGTCTCAGATAATGCTATTGTTTTAATATTAATTTCTTTAATTACTTCATCTTATTTTTGATTAAATGATCTTGAATTGCTAGTTTCTATTTTTAAATCATATCCATTTTTTAGTTTTTGATTTCCTTATTCTGGATCCAGCTGTTTCCTATGATCAGTCTGGTTACTGTCTTCTTTGCTTCTTTGAGCAAGACACTTTTACATCTTGAAGTAGGCTGCTAATCTTGGTCTCTCTCAATGTCCCCATTGTTAGTTAGGCATAGTGATATGTCATATATAATACAAGACGATACAGGTAATATGCAATTTTTTTTTTAATTTCCAAAAAAAAAATTGATATGACCATATTTAGTCATTTACTATATCTTTAATATTTTAGTTTCTGCTCTCTCTTAGTTAACAGAAGTTACTTTTTGCCCATTTTGTTTTATGCAGCAGAGACATGGAGACTAACCAAAAGAGACATAACATACAAACAATGGAAGTTAAAGTTTTAAAGAAAATGTTGGCAAAAACAAGGAAAACTAGAATAAGAAATGGTACATTTAGGAATAGTTTGGGACTAGAAAGTGTTTGAAGAAATGCTTATGAAATATTGCTTAAAGTGGTTTGAGCATATAATGACAAGTTTCAAAAGAATACCAAGAGGAAAGTATGAAACAAAATTAGAAGGGAAGAGACCAAGAGGAAGTCAACAGAAAAGATAGAGATACCAGATTTAGATCTAGAAAAAAAGAACAGTGTTCATGCAGAAAGAATTTGGGAGGATAGAAAGAAATGGAGATCTTTGATCTGTCTTACCTGACAATTTCTGTTGAAACAATTGTAGATAAAGAAAAATCAGAAAGAGTATTAAATAATTTAAATTAAAAGTTAATAATTATTCTTTAATTTACATGATTACTCAGTGTCGAATTTTCCAACATATTAATGCAGATGTTTTCGTGTTACAATTTGCAGTGATAATTTATAATACATCTATTTGGGTAACAGTGTTTTCTTTAAATATCTGACACATGTGAATCTTCTGCACCCCATGTCCTAATTTGACTTATTTTATGAATTTTCAGTTAGTGAACATCAACTTTTTCTTTTTATTACTTTTTGTGATATTGATACATTATCACTTTTTTGATGGATATTCCCTAGAACCAAAGAAGAAAGACTTAGTCTTCCCCCCCCCCCCCCCATAGTAAACGTCTGAAGCCTATCATCACTGCTGTTCTAATGGAAATTTACCATAACAAACTATTCCATTTCATCAGTTTTATATAGTAAAGACAAAGTCTTTTGGTTCGAAAGACCTGGGTTCAATTCTCATCCATGACATGAGGAACCTTTCTGAAAAATTTAAAGTCATTAGGAATCTTTCACTAAAAAACACATGTACTAACCACAGTAATGACTATTTAATTCGTAAATATTTCATCCCAAGTATCTTGGAACATCATCAGTACAGTAGTTCAAACAATACTAGGAATAACATACAGTTAGGGCACATGATTACAATCTCAATATGCGTGCAGTAACATGTTAAAGAAGTAAATTAAATATAACTGGAAAAAAAAAAAAAAAAATATATATATATATATATATATATATATAAAGATTATTTTACACAATTTTATATGACAATTTCCCATACTTTAGGAATAGTAAGAATTGTTGCGGTTTAAATTTGGTTTGTGTAGTAGGGCTTCAGCACTTTCTTTATATAAACGTTCATATTTATATAAAGATCTGTGTAAAAGTTTCGATTTCTCCCAATGGATCCTTATGGTTTGGATTTTCAACTCCGTGTTTGGAGAGACCAGATTTCTGTGGTTTGAAAAGACGAATGTGGTTTTGATGTTCCGAGATGCGTTTCTGAACAGACCTACCTGTCTGACCAAAGTAAGACAATTTGCAGGAGCATGGGATTTCATAAATGCCAGGTAACATCAGAGGTGAGAGTTTGTCCTTACGAAAAGGTAACAAGTTATAGATTTGGTTGATAGGTTTGTAAGTAGTGGCAAAATTGTATTTCTTCATAATTTTTGAAAGATGTTCGGAGATGCCTTTGATGTAAGATGCGGACTACTTCTTGTCTGGGTTGATTTGTGGGAAGGTGACTGATGATTTTTTGAGTTGTTTTAAGATTATATCCATGTAGTATGGCTGTATTTTTGATTATTTCTAGTTCTTGGTTTAGAGAATCTTCAGAGGAGCAGAATTTGTGTGCTCTGGAAACTAGTGATTTAATGATGTCAAATTTCTGAGATGGATGATGAGCGGAAGAATTGTGAATATAGCAACAAAATGTAGGCTTGCGATAGACAGACATGGCGATGGAACAGTCTTCTTTTCTTTGAATGTGTAAATCCAGAAAGGAGATACCCTGTGGAGATTCTTTTTCTAGCGTAAAGTTGATGCAAAGGTGAAGAAGGTTTATTTTATCTAAAAACAGTTGTAATTCCTGTTCGGGATGATCCCAGACTACAAAATCATCGACATATTGTAACCAAATTTTTGGTTTGGGTTCAAAAATGAATATTTTTTTTTCCTCAAGGTGTTCTAGAAACAGGTTTTTGCTAATTTGGTGATAAAGGAGATCCCATTGCTGTTCCTTCTTCTTGCTTGTAAGTTTGACCTTTCCAGGTGAAGTAACCGGATATAATAACAAATTTGAATAATTCAACTATATCAGAGGAAATTTTTTGAGTTAATAATTCTACTGTTTCTTTGTGGGGAATGTTCGTGAAGAGGGAGACAATGTCGAAGCTAATTAACAAATCAGTTTTTAACAGTTGAATGTCTTTTATTTTTGCATGAAACTGTGGAATTTTTGATTGAAGAGGCTGAGTGGCCTATGTGAGAATGGAGAAGGTTAGATGAGAATCTTGATAACTTGCAAGTTGGACTGCTGATAGAATCTATGACATGTCTGAGAGGAACATTTACGAAGCTTAGGTAAGCCATAAATTCTGGGAAGTCTAGCATTGTATGTCTTGAGTTTTTTAATTGTTTCTTCATCTAAGGAGGAGGTTTCATCAAGTAACTTGTTTAATTTCCTGAGTTGACGTTTTTTAGGATCATAATCCAGTTTGGTGTAAGTATTATGATCTCTGAGTAATAAATTAATTTTTTGGTCATATGAATTGGTATCAAGAACCACAGTGGTATTTCCTTTGTCAGCTCTGGTAATGATTATATTTTTATTACGTTTTAAGGATGTAAGAGCTTTCAATTCTGATGGCGGGATATTTAAGTCTGAAGGTTTGGTCGTAGATTATTTTGCTACCTCGAAACGAAGTCTGTTGGCTTCAGTACTGGAAAGGTGGCAGATGTTTCTCTTTATTTTATGTATGAAATCTAAATATGGAAAACATTTTGATGAAATCGCAAATTTATGACCTCTTGCTAGAACATTTAATTCATCTGTTGTTAGTGGACAGTTAGATAAATTGACTACCCATTTTTCCTTTGGTAATTTGTTAGTAATCTTTTTTGATCGATTTAGTAGATTAAGGTATTTATTATGAAGATTATAAGATTATTATTGCTTTTATCAAAAGCTTTTTTCCCCGAATTCTTTGAGACAATAATAATCAATTGTAGCAGATCTTGATTTAACGTATTTGATAAGTCTGTTTCTAGTTCTGTAATTTTTAAATTATTTATTGCCAATTCATGCTTAGAAACTCGTAACTGATTGAGTAGTAAGGAATGGCTTGCTTTCTGATATATTTTATGGGCACCTGGAGATTTGATGACTTATTTCAGGTTTGCAAAAGTTGGAATGAGATTATCATGTCTGCACTTTTTTAAAAAAGAGATTCTAGCACGTAGCTTACCCTGTTTTATTTGAAGTTTGCCTAGTAAGTTGGTCTTCTGCGCTGTCAGTTCCCCGTGAAGGAATAAGATGTTTTTATGTAACGAAACCTGTGGTGAATTCATCGCTAAAAAACACACGTAATGTTTGTTCCCCCCCCCCCCCATTACTAACCACAGTAATGGGGGGGGAGGAATCTTTATCTGGTCTCTTTCGACTAAAGGTGAGTTAGCCAGTCTCAAATGGATGCAGAGGGGGTTTTTTTTGTCCCTCAGAACAGGCAAACCAGCCTGTTAACACACACTACAGTCATAAAATACATGCTTAATCCCTCACTAGGACGGCTCAACCAGTCCTAAGGAATGATCGAGGAATGGGGAGAACCCCATACATTTTTTTTAAAAAATCAGGAAATATTTATAAACATGGAATAGAATTCATTCTTAAAAATTATGGAGACAACTAAGTGTTATAGTAAAACTTCAGTTTAATATAAACCCCAACATTTCAACCTTCATATCAAGGTTATCATTTGGAGTAGAATATATGGAATACAATTACAGTGTGCATTTTAAATCACATGCTGTAATTCTTAAATTTTAAAAGTGATATAAAATTTAAAATGCATATTGTAATTCTTAAAAATATAAATAAAATAAATCCTCAGTAACTTAATCACTTATTTTTGAAATTTGAAGTGTGATATCTGTCAGATGTCCTAAGAATCTTGAAAGGCTTCATCTTAATATCAAAAATTGTTAAAAGAAGGTGATTACCTTAAGTGACCAAGAACAGAAATTACTTTTGCCTCGTTATGTCACTTACCTGACATGAGTTCTCTCAAGGAATCTATATTTGTTATTTTTAGTGTTTTTAATTAAATGTTTCACTTGCTTAACAATTGTTTTATCAGCTTTCATCATATACCAAAGAAGGTCATGTTTAAAAGTCACATATTTTTCATAAGTGAACTGTCAGTGAGTGTGAATTGTAATTATTAGAATAAAATACTTTAAAAGGACATGTTGGCACTGCAAAAGTTTAAAAGAAAGAATAATAAATGTATGTTCCTTGCATATTTTCTAAGTGTACAATATCTGCCTTGGAAACTTTAAAAATTCAGCAGTTACTGAGAGAGTTTACAAAAATGCATAACTTTTACAGAGCTAATTCAAGTGTTGCATAATTCTAAGACATGAAGTTTACCTTTTATTAGTATTTTGAAGGTTGCAAATGCCAATGTTGTTTACCTTTAAACCCATGATCAGTCGATGTTCTTATACTATGAATTTGTTATTCATTAGCTTCATTCAAAACATCCATAATTCAACCCAAGTTAGCACAGATTAAATAATGGATGTTTTATTCAGCATTAAAAATACTACACTGATCCTTAATATGAGAGTCTTGTTAACTCTAACTATATTACTGTTGTTAGGTGACCTCCTAAACGAGACCAAACACTCATTGTGCAAGGTGCACTACTCCACTACACACACATACACATAACTCGCCATCTGTCCTACTTAATCTTCCAACAACACAGTGACACTACTACTATCAACACACAACTCCTTTTGCTGCCCACCACCAATAGTATTTTTTGTTTGTATATAAACAAAACTACATATAAATTTCCTTGTTCAAAATCCTGCACTTTTGAAATTATAAGTTTGAGATTTTTGATTTGATTTTAAGATTCAGTGTCTTATTCAGAAACATCTTAAGTAATATGTTCGTCAATGTTTATCTTATTCATTGCTTTCAGACTGTGGAGCTGAGAGAGGAACTCATTACTGTTCGGTGTCAGTTAACTGCACAAACCAAAGAACTTCAACAGGCTCTAGATAAAGTAATGGTATGTAATACAGAACTGATTTTTATTATTAAGTACAAAAATATTTAGGCTGTTATGGATTACATCCAGCAACTTAGAATTAAGTTAAGGCTTTTCTATTATTTGAGAGGCTAACAATATCTGTATGCTGTGCTTAAAACTTTTGATAGCAACCTTTGAGATTCTGTTGTTTTACCCACCTCTTCCTCAGTGATCTTTACTCCTGACTGCAAATCACATCCATAATTTTGCTGATGACAATACTTGTGCTTCTTCATTTTAATGTAGTTAACTGCCATCTGTTTTTGTCTCTATTCTTTGATCAAATGTTTTATTTCTAACCCGGCATCTCAGATGCATAAGTTAAAACTGGGGTTACTGCTCTCTTGTTATATGGCTAGTTTAATATTTTCTTTAATTTCTCTGTGATTCCATATAAATTTATTCAGTTGATTTTCCATCATTCCTGCTTTGCTTATTCTATTTTCATATTTCTGTTAATTTGTCATCTTTGCTAAAAATTGTTCTTAAATATCTGTAAAAACTTTATTTGTTCTACACTCACTATTTAGGGTGCTGCTATTCTTGCCAGTTTTCATAGTCTTTGTCTTTTTGCTGATTTTTATGCCAAATTTGTTACATTAGTTATGCAATTTAATTAAGGAATCCGCAAAGTGGTTGGGATTTTTTTTTAAAATACAAGCTCATCTAGAGCAGGCTTTTACAAACATCAATGCACCAGGTGGGATTCGAACTCACAACCCCTTAGTTGAAGAGCAGGTATGCTATCCACTTGGCCAACCTGGCTAGTTTTATTTAATAATATAACATAATCTGTATAAAACAGCTGAGATTCAAATCTCCAATTTGTGGCAAATAAACTATAAACCAAACCAAATCCAATTTGATATGTAATTTTATGATCTATAATGTGATCTATCTAAATGATAAATGAGTGCAGACTGTGTGCACCATCTTTCCCCTGAATGTTGCAAATGTCTGCTGACATTTGCAACTTAAATATAGACTATGTATCCTTATATTGATGTTCCATTTGTTTCTATATAATGATACCATTTTCAAATTGACACCTTGTATGCTTTTTTCAGATCTACAATGCTTAAATTCAGATCATTGTTGTAAAAAATCATGGTAAAAAGAACAGGCCTGGAAGGTGGCTCAATTGGTAAGAACATAAACTACAGTATGAGCAGAAATTAGCAAATGAGGCATGCCAATACTATTGTGAATTCTCTGGAACATTCCCTTAAAACATGTGGTGGTATCATCATATCCTATCACCTTAATGACATGAAGCTTATTTATTTCCTTGCATACCTCCTTCTCACTCAAAATTAAGCCATCCTCTCCTATTTCCTCTACACTTGAGTTTCTCATGATTTGACCCTGATAAGAATGAAAAATCTGTATAAATTGTTCGCTGAATACCTCAGCTGTTTCTTCTACTTGCCACATATCTAAAAAACTTTCTAGGAGTTTTCTTGGCCTGATTTGCTAATTTTTGTTTGTAGTTTATATTCTTTCCAACTGAACCACCTTCCAGGCCTGTTCTTTATACTCATGTAATGGATTGCTACCATTATTCATTTTGTGCTGCCACCATAGTATCTTCTCTTCCAGATTTCACAGGATTGCCAGGATCAATTTTAACTTTAAGCCAAATAGTGAATGGGAGGTATGCAAGAATAAATAAGCTTCATGTCAATAGGGCGATAAGATTTGATGATATATCACCACATGTCTTAAGGGAATGTTCCAGGGAAATAGCAATAGTACTGGCATGCCTCATTTGCTAATTTCTGCTCATACTGTAGTTTTGCTGTTCTGGGGGGGAGCATACAAGTGGGGATTGCACCACAATCTAGAGATTGGCAAAACTGAGAATTGCTTCCAGTACACTACTTTTGCTATTTAATCAATCCTATAAAACTGAAATATTTCATAAATCTAATTTTCCAGTAAAATGTGTGTATGTGTGTGAAAATAATAGTTGGGGCAGAATATGGCAACAATCACACAACTGAGGCAGCAGTTATATAGTATAACCGGGAAGACCAAGAAAACAGCGACATGAAACTAGAACAACTACTTGACCTAACTCTAAGATTCAATAGCAAGAAAAGAAGAAGGCTACTATTTCTCTAATGCCAAGGTTTGCAAAGTGCAGAGCATCTACCATGTGTGGTGTCTTACCACAACTGTGATTTGATAATAGCATGTATTGTAATATATTTCAGTGTAGTAGTACTATGTGGCTTTTATTTGTAAGTACATATTGATAGTAGATTTTAAAAGTATTGTAATAACCTGGTGTCATATAAGGTTATAGTATCTGTGTTTTGTTTTTTTTTATTTTAATTTAAAATATCTATATATGCTTTATTTTCTGTGCATGTTTTGTCTGTGTTACAAAAATTACAATTTAATTGAATGAAATACATTATTACATTAAATATTTGCACTAATGATTTTATGATGAGTGATGGGGCAAGTTTTTTCTTTACTAATGGTTTCATTACTAAAATTGGAAACTAGTACTCTTGTGTAACTCTAGCATCTTTGGTAAGTATCTTTCCCTTACTGCACAAGTTTCCAAAATTCAAAGTCAAACTGCAAATTAATTAAATATTTTGATCTGTATAATATGTTTAACTAAACAAATTTGTAATTCCCACTGCGTATTTTGTCTAACTGTGCATTAGAATAAAGGCTACAATGGCTACTGAAAACATTAAAAAGGAAAGCAGTGTGCATATATAAATCACACTGGAACATCCTGAATTGTCATCCTCACAAAAAAATAAACAATATAGATCCTCACTATAGGGAATTCACTGTAGATAGTGTTTGCTATAGTAAGAAATGTCTATATATTAAAATAAGTAGGAGACAGCATTACACCACACATTTTATTTGTGTATGGACTGTGTTCCTTGGTCATATCCTCTATCAATTTTCAATAATAGTCAGATTTGGCCTTCAACATAATCAGTTGTATATATAGTTATAGGTTACACTGGTCTGACCCATGTCTGACATCCCTGTTCATTCCAAAGTGCAACACCTCTGACATTATCCAGAAGTGTTGTATATTCATCACCCTTCATCCTTTCAAATTTCCAAGATTATACCAAGAGCAACAGCTCCAGACCATTATACTGTAATATTTAGTTTTTTATTATTTGAATTTAATTATTATTTATGTTAAACTGCGCCAATTGTAATATATAGTTGTTGTTGTTGTTGTTTTTATTGCGTTACCTTTTACTCTAAGTGTTTCCCCTCTTACTTCATTATTTTTGTGGTTGCTTGAGCTTGTACAAAATGTCTACATACTCTAATCTCTAACTCATGTATCACACTATTAACTTTTGCCCTTTTGTAATCTATTTGCTTACTTCCCCCCTTTCAAGGCTGTAAAGTATAGTCTCACTGTCTATTATTCAAATATATTAATCCTTAAAAATTTATTTTTGTTAACGACTGTGCCATTAAGGATCATGTAAAAGAATTTTCTATCTTTCCTTTACATACAAAAGAATATTTTAGCTAATATTTTAGTGTAATAACTCTTAAATCAGTTCTATTTCAAGCAACTCTGAATTACTCAGTCATGGCTGTTACTTTACTTAGGTTACACATGTTTGAATTATTTTTATGAGACAGTGCATTGGCTAACAAAGATCAGGCAAGCTATTAACACAACCAAACATGTTTATTTTAACTTAGACAGTTTATATTATTATTATTATTATTTCGGGCAACTCCAAGGACAAGGAGTCAACAGACTCATCGAGGGAGGCCCTAACATTATGTCAAGAACAACTATTCGACGTTCACACAGTATCTATCATACCTTGCCTTGAACTCATTCACGGTCATAGCACCCACAACAGACTCTGGCAGCTTATTCCACTCATTCACCACTCTCCAAGTAAAAAACCTAGCTCTAACACCCCTGCTAACCACATTCTTGCCCTGCTTCCATGTATCGCCCCTAGTCCTGCCACCAGTCCTATTCTCAAAAATATCTTCTGGATTAATCTTATAGAAACCCTTCAGTAATTTGAATGTCTCAATCATATCACCCCTTTTCCACCTATCCACCAATTTTTGCAACCCACAAATCTTCAACCTGTTCTCATAAGGTTCATTCCACAGACCTGCTATCATCTTGGTCACTCGTCTCTGGATCCTTTCCACCTCCTCCCCATCAAGAAGAAACCCTGGTACCCATATCTGGGCACAGTAGTCTAGATGGGGGTCTTATCAAGGTTTTCGATACAGAGGAACAATAACTTCTTTGTCTCTGCTCGTTAAAGTATTTTTCAGAAACCAAGTGATTTGATGAGCTGATTTAGCCACTTTTGCGATGTGCCCCCTAAACTTCAACTCCCTATCCACCAACACTCCCAAATCCCTGGCTTCATCAATCTCCTGGAGTACGGTTCCACCGATGTGATATACTGCTGCTAATCTTTTCACCCCAAAATGCATAACCTTGCACTTTGCCACATTAAATTGACATCCATTTTCCTTAGCACAGTCCTCCAAACTATCCAAATCATCTTGCAAAATTTTGACATCCTGTGCACTCCAATTGCTCTACCCAACTTTGCATCATCAGCAAGCAAGTGAATACTTCCCCTCCGATCCTTTCCTATATCGGTAATGAACAAATTGAAAAGTAGTGGTCCAAGAACAGAACCCTGTGGCACACCACTAGTCATAAGCCGTCTTTTGGACTCAACTCCTGAATAAACCACTCTCTGGTATCTCTCCATCAAACACCCTCCTATCCATCTCACCAACCCTATATCCATCCCCATCTGCTCCAGTTTACTGATTAGAGTTCCATGTGGTATCCTGTCAAAGGCCTTGGCAAGGTCCAGTAGAATCGCTGTAAACCCATTACCCTTTTCCAGTTCAGCCGTCACTGTGTTATAAAACATGAGCAAGTTACTGAGGCATGATCTACCCTTCACAAAACCATGTTGTCCCCCATACAGTATCCCATTTTCATCTATCCAATCCTGTATTCTTCTCTTGACTAATTTCTCCAAGACCTTGACAACGATTCCTGATATGCTAATCGGTCGGTAATTTACAACAGCATTCTTGGAACCTCCTTTATGCAGTGGAACTATTTTCACCTCTTTCCACCCCCTCGGGACTAACCCAGACCCGAGACTCAAATTAAACAAAATGGTCAAGGGTACTGACAATTCTTTAGCCGCTTCACATAACACAAGCTGGTATACCATCCAATCCCACAGATGTATTGACATTGAGGTTTGGCAATAGACTACTCACCTCCACTTCATTCACTACAATTACCGTATAATCTATCGGTTCATTCATTTCTGCAATGTCACCGCCTAGATGATATATTCTTGCAAAGTGCTCGCACAGTAATTTAACTATATCAACTGATTCGGTTACTTCCCTACCATCAGCATTCTTTAAAATCATTGTGCCATATACATTTTTCCTTTTACTTGCAACATATCGAAAAAACTGTTTGGGATTCTCTTTAGCCTGTATGGCCAATGTTCTTTCGTAATCCTTTTTTGCTTTTCTTACCACACTCGTTACCCTTCTGGCCTGCGCTTTATACCGTTCATGTGCCTGCCGGTCACCTTTCTCCTTAAATTCTCTCCATAGTTGTTTCTTTTTTTGCAGCTCAAGCTTAATGGTGTTATTTATCCATTTAACCCCTACTTGATTTATTATTCGGACTCTAGGTAAACAGTCAGCCATTGTTTCATGCAAACACTTCTTAACTGCCTCCCATGCGCTATCAACTTCTAGTCCTTGCAGTTGTACATGCCATGGCACTGAACCAGTCAAACTCCTAAGCTTGTCATACTTACCAGCCCGATAATTCACATGTACCCTGTCTTAATTGTAAATTCCACACCTTTAGCCACCTCCCAAGTCCAGCCTGTGATCACTCTCACCAATTGGTGGCAACGTGGTCATATTCGTTACAGTCAAGCACTCTCTAACCCCTAGTATTTTCCATTACATGCTTTTGCAGATAGTTATCCCTTAATAACTGTATAAAATCCAATTCCTTCCTCCCATGTGTCCTCTTCTCCTTCCAATCAATGTTACCATAGTTGAAATCTCCCATAATAATTACCCCTCCTTCTACTCATTTCTTCTATTTTCTTATGCATTCTATCTCCACCATCTATTCCATCACCTGGTCTATAGCAGCACCCAACTGTATATTTTGTTCTGCTAGTTTCAATCTCACACCAAATACCCTCAAATGTGCTCTTTTCTCTATCCTGCAGTTCCACTTCTATTCTCCTTGGCTGTAGCTCATCAGCTATCATCAATAACACTCCTCTCCCATTTTATTCTCTCTGTCACTGAACACACCATATCCCTCACATTCAATCCCACTAGCTGTGTCATCTTCTGTCAGCCATGTTTCACTAATGCCAATAACCTGTGGTCTGGAAGTGCCAACCAACGCCAAAAATTCTTCCTTCTTGTTCCTAATACTTATGGCATTAGTGTACATGAATTGCAGAAGCCTATTTGTCCCATCTGTATTTTGATGCCTACTAACTATCCCATTCTGATTTGTTGTCTTTCGTACTCGCTCGGGCATATTACACACATTCACATACTCATCTGTCTCCCTAAAGTCTGCATATCTACTTACTCCCCCTCCCCCCAATAACTCTAGTTTCCCTGATTCTGCACATCCACTTCCACTACATTAGATAACACCTTTTCAAGTCTCTGTACACCAAATCCATTCGAATGTAAACCATCCATTTTATATAAATCCTTTCACCAATCGAATTCATTCTACACATCCACAAATTCCACACCACTCATCCTGCATAATTCATGCATAAAGTCATTAGCGATTTTGGCCCTCTTTCTATACTCTTCACTGTCATACCGCAGCAACAGACTCGCCATCCTTACTCTCTCACTCTTCTCTTTTGCTACCTGAAGCAATTCCTTCACATCCTCACTCATAGCCTCTTTGTTTCCTTTCAAATCTTTTGTACCTGCTATCACTGTCAATTCTTTCACCCGCTGCTTTTGCATTCTAATTGACTCGCTTACATTCTTAACGTTCGCACTAGGTTGGTACGATTTTGTTAAACTCTCAACTAACACCCCTCTTACTAAGGAATCTCCATACAACACTCGCTCTTTCATTTTGTTTACACTCACTATCATACCTTTATTTTTTCTATCATACAGCTGCCGATTTGCCCTTTGTTTCACTCTGCGTAATAGCGTGATCTCACTCATTGCGTCAGTGTCATCATTTTTATTCTACGATGATTCATTCAATTGTTCTGTATGTTTACCTTCATTCATTCTCACTTTCGACTCCACTCTCACAGCTATCAGGTACTACCTCGCAAATATCACCATTCATACCTTGCATATCACTGTTATCGAGATTCTCACTTTCAACAACGATATCACTCACACGACCTGAAACACTCTTTAAATCCTCACATTCTTTACACTTTTTGCACACATTCACTCCACTATCGTTGTTTAACCAGACTCCAAACGCTCTCCTCATTGCATACATTTCACAAACAGTACACTGAATCAAATCCTTTAAGTTAAACTTTTTTAGACAAATATGGCAACCTGGACACCATCTTTGTATTCCTCTTTATGGGAGCCATGTGCACAGATAATCGTATCTATCAATTTACTATTAAAATACTCAAAAAAAACACACAAAAATCACCCAGACACACTAAAATACTAAAAGTAAACGATACTATGTAAATACTATGCAAATTCTCCAATTTTTACTCAAAATATCACTTACCTGTTCAGGAGCTATCCACAAACACTACACACCATATACAAAAGTAAATTCTCCAGATTCTCCACACATTCATTAGAACAATTCACTTAAAGCATTAGACAAAGAAATTATTCACACTCAACTTATTAAACACATGGATAGATTTTAGCACACATAACCTGTGTAATATAGAATACTGTAGCTCAAGATTACAGTATTCTATATTACATTCAAACAGACGTTCGGCTTTCTGACCTCTTCAAACACATTATACCGTTAGTTAAATAGAATTAACATCAATCATCTGTAACACAATCTGGGCTATTAACATTAAGCAATCTACTTACATGGTCTCTATATCATTGTACAGTCCTGAATCCAAAAAAGGTTAAGGGTAAATTCCACTGGTTCCTTTCTTATTCTTGTGCTACGGCTGTGGTCAGGCACTATCTGGCGGTTGTTGTCTTGCAAATTCCTTCCTTGTAACTTTAATGCATTTTTTTCATCAATGTTGGGAACTTCATCAGCTGCAACAAATCAGCGTGCACTTGGATCGGTACATTCTTCGAAGAATTTCATGGAAGGATATCTTGTAATACTGCCAGCAAACTCCCCATGATCTCCAGAAACTACTGCTCGCGGGATCGCAACTCCTCGGAAAGCCGGTCACAGGCACAAAAACTGAGAGAGCCCCCGAGCCTAAATCTCTGCCTTTTATATCATATCCAAAAAATTCCCGGATTTTCTCGAAGCACCCTTATCACCCCACTTGCGTTAGGTTTTGGCGAAACTCGTAATCCGTTGACCTTCAGTTCACTAACCTAATCCTGTCTGAGCTTTTTAGTTACAATTGCTTGTGGTTCTACATTCAGTTATTTTAATCTTATATTACAAAATTATTATACATTAAACAGGTTTCATGGTGAAAAATATTCCTATTTTTCACCACAAGAGATTTTACGATACCTTTGCCATCAGATTTCACAGTTGCTATGACAGTTATAAGGTATCCCTTAAGCATTTATCACACCCTCACATATCCATCAAATCAGAAAAGAAAATAGCATGATTTGCCACTCCATATTATGAACTTTCTAATGCTTCACTAACCATTTTTGTTCTTTGACACCGTAATCCATGCATTTGATTGCAGTCTATGATGTTTAACTTATATATGTAATTGTTGTTTCAGTGATACATCTGTGGACAAGGTTTAACAGATTAACGCAATAACATAGTGAAAAGTATGAATAATATGTTTAATAGCCAAATATTTCAACTTGAAAATTATAGGTCATCATCACTGGCATCAGGCAGTTTAAACCCAAGGTAGCTCATAAATCATCATCATCATCATCAAATTCCTGCCATGTAATCTCAAGGGGTGTACAGGATATGACAGTACTACATTAAAAAATTACATCATTACTAACTTCCTATCTACAATTTTCCTCCAAATCAGTCTGTTACTTGTCAAGACTCCAACATTATCAGATCTTATATTTCTATCGTCTAAGGCACTTTGTACCGTATCAATCCACCTATATCTTGGTCTTCCTCTGGGTCGTTTTCCTGCCAACCTGGCAGAGAAAACTTGTTTTGCTAATCTTTCCTCTCCCATTCTATTTAAGTGACCATACCACCTGAGATTAGCTCTGCTAACGCATTCCTGGATGCTGACAATGTCAAGTTCTTTCCTAATATCCTCATTTTTAATATGATATTGCCATTGATGCCATTTAATTAAATACTTCATATGCGTTGTGAATTCCGTAAATTAATTACCAGTGATGCCATCTGTTCATGCCTCTAATCTTTCTCAGGACTCTCATATCTGCGGTCTCTAGTCTTTGGTCAAGTGTTTTACTTCTGACCCAGCTCTCAGATCCATAAGTTAAAACTGGTTTGAACACTGTCTTGTATACAGCTAATTTAGTGTTCCGACTAATTTCTTTCTTATTCCATATGAATTTATTCAATTGACTTCCCACCATACCAGCTTTGCTGATTCTGTTGTCTATTTCCATATTTAATTTACCATCTTCAGTAAAAATCGTGCCTAAGTAGCTGAAATGTTTTACTTGTTCCAGAGGTTCTCCATTCACAACACAGTTGACATTTTCAATGATTCTGCCTATTTTCATTGTCTTTGTCTTTTTATTGCTGACCTTCATACCATATCTATTACAACAGCTATTCAATTTAGTCAGAGAATCTTGCAGACTTGTAGCCGATTTATTTAGATGTATAACATCATCCGCATAAAGCAAAGAGCTGACATTAACATCTCCAATTTTGATATCATGTTTAATACCACTTTCTTTCATAATGTGATCCATATAGATAATGAATAACAGAGGGGATAATGTACATCCTTGTCTCACACCGGATTTAACATTAAACCATCTTCCTGTACTTCCTTCAATTCTAACTGCTGACTTACAACTCAAATAAAGACTTAGTATTGCTTGATATAATGCCCCATTGACACCATATAACTGCAGCGTATTGAATAGCTTCTCTCTTGGCACCTTGTCATATGCCTTTTCCAAATCGACAAAACTTAAATACAGATCTTTGTTGTATTCCCATGCTTTCTCGACTATTTGTCGTAAAGTGAAGATCTGATCCTGACAGCCTCTATTTGGCCTGAATCCAGCTTGTTCTTCACCAAGCTTTTCTTCCACAATTCTTCTCAACCGTTTCTCAAGTATACTTGCATAGATCTTGCCAGGAACACTCAGTAGGGAAATACTTCTGTAATTCTCACATTCAGTTTTATTTCCCTTTTTTATATGTGGGTACTATGAGAGCTCTACTCCAATCATCGGGAATTCGTCCCTCTGTCCAGGCTTTCTGAACTATGCAGTGCAGCCACTGTAAGACTTTTATACCACCATACTTCAGCATTTCTGGTCGAATATCATCTACTCCTGCTGTCTTTCCACATTTCAAGTGTTTGATGTCTTTTTCTACTTCAAGTATGGATATGTATTCCTGACTGCATGCCTGGTCAGTGTTTTTTTATCACTGTGCTGTCATCACTGCTTGTTTCGTTTTTAGCAGTTTTTCAAAGTAATTACTCCATACTTCAAGGATATCTTTTTCTCCTGTTTTCATGTCACCTTTATCATCTCTAACTCCTTTTACAGCACTCTTTCCTCCATTCCTAAGCTTCTTCAACAACCTCCAGAATATTTTGCTATCTTCTTGATATTTATTTTCTATATTCTTGCCAAAGTCCTCCCATGACTTTTGTTTAACTAGTTTTACACACTGTTTAGCTTTCTTACATTTGTTTCTGTATTCTGTAAGAGTAAAAGCTGACTTATTTGCCAGGAACTTTTGACCTGCTTTCTTCTTTTCGTTCACTGCCTCTTTAACTTCCTGTGTCCACCAGGGAGTTCTGATTTTTTTATCCTTGCACACAACCTCACCACATGCCTCTCTGGCAGAATCAATCAATGTTTTCTTCAGAGTTTGCCACTGAATCTCCAAGGTTTGATTCCTGTTCTCAAACTCTTTCATTTTCTTTTCAATAATCTTTCTGTATTTTAGTTTACAGTTCACATCTGAGAGCTGCTCAACTTTTATTCGCTTTAAAACTTTCTTACATGTTATTCTTTTCAATATGAAATTCAATTTTATCCTGCTCAAGACTAAATAGTGATCACTTCCAATTTCAAATCCTCTGTAGACTCTGGTGTCCTGCACCAGGGAGAAAACATCACTATTAACAATAACATAGTCAATGAGACTTTTCTTATTCCTAGCGTCTTCTCTCCATGTGAATTTGTGCACATTTTTATGTTGGAACATGGCATTAGTAATAACCAGTCCATGTCCTGAGCAGAAATCCAACAGATATTTGCCATTATTATTAGCTTTGCTCTTTTCTCCAAATTTTCCCAAAATATTTTTGTATGTCTCAGTCATTTACTACTCTGCTATTTAGATCCCCAACAAGGACCAACTTTTCCTTTTTCATTGTGTCAGTTGCTTTTTCTAAAGCCTCAAAAAATTCCTCCACTTCTACCTTAGTAGAACCTTCTGTGGGACCATAGGCACAAATAAGTCTCATTGTCCAGTTCCCCATTCTCATATTTGTCCACATTACTCTACTTGAGACTGACTGCCATTCAAGAAGATTAGCCTCGTATTTTGTGTTGAATACTATGCCTACTCCTTCTTTTCCTTGATTGTCATTGCCTGAATATAACATTTTGTATTTATTGCTCAGAAAGATCTCACCAGTTTTGGTCTTTTTTGTTTCAGTCACCCCTATTATGTCGATATGGTACTTATCTAATTCCTCAGCTAGCTCCATTTCTTTGCCATTCAGGCTTCTTACGTTGATAGTGCCGATCTTTAACTCTGGTGATGTTGAGTTGGGGTTTGTTTTCAAATTTGTTCCAGTAGCTGACTTTTCGCTGTTCGCCCTGGTTCCCTGGCGAAAACAACGGGGGCCTTGTTTAACCGGGCGACGCCCCAGCCGGCATGAAATTTTGTCATGTTGTACCATCATTTTTTATTTTGGTTTAACCAATAAGAATACAATTTGGTCGGCTTAATCCCAAATTGCCAGCCCATCCTCGTTCGTTCAGTATCCAAGTAGATACCCAACAGGGTGCACCACGAGAAGGTGAGGATTGGACATTAGGTCAGAAGCCCTGGTCGGTTCTCTGCATTCCTTTAAAGGCTATGTGGAGGTCTCCTCTCAGTTATACAACTTTGACCCTTAAGCACCCCGCTCATAAATAATGGATTATTTAAAATAGAAACAGCTGCTTAATGTTATACATAGAACATTGCAAATGGATGACAGAGGAAACGTGTTATTATTATTTTAAAAAAATTGTTAATAAATGTTTGATTAGAATATGTTCATCCCTATCTTCGATAGTGAGAGGCAGCCATTTCGATTTGGGTTTGAATAGTGGAGTAAGGTTTTGGTAGTTTCTTTCAATGGATATTCAAACTTATGGTGACAACATTGGAGTACGTTTGTTTCAGATCATAGGATATTGTGGTTAGTATTAATTTCATGGTGTGCAAGGCCAGATTTCTCAGATTTTTTTTATTGGTGATGTAGGAGAGGTTATTGCACTCTCTCCTCCATCAAGCATCCACTTTACCTTAAGCAAGAAAAGTAACAGTCACACAGAACCTAGTAGATCTCAGGAAGAGCCAGGACGGATGGTTTATCTTTAGAAGATGGGAACCATTACAATAATTTGTTGACAGGAATCCTCTTTAAGGATTCTATAGATTGGTTCCAAGATGCTAGAAAGGTATGGGACAGGAATCCTTCATATTGTTTCGTTGTTGTTTGAACTCAGCTTATAGGAATCAAAAACATATTGTATATTCCATTCTGAGAAGCCATTAAGATGCACGTAATGTTTGGTGTCCAGAACTTCTGGACACCAAACATTATGTGGTGTTGAGGTTTACAGCATATAATATGAGCACAGTATAACAGAAGTTTTATGATTCCAGTCTTCTGAGAAGGATGGTGAACAGATTGCTTTTAAAAACATAACATCCAGTAGAGGTAACTTTTCAATAAACTGAAGTAATTTTCACCTGAAGAGGAGTAAGAGAGTATGATGTCTAGGAAAGTTAGTTTGTTTTCTTTTTTTGTTTTCATTGTGAAATTAATTCATGGATATAAATTATTTATTTTGCTAGAACCTTGTGCTTCTATGGCTTGCCTAATATCCACAATGAAGGCATACCTCTTTGTCCTATTGTGGACAATCCATAATAGGGTGAATAGCTCTTCCTGTCAGGATGAATAGCTCTTCCTGCATATAATCTAGGAAATCAGGAATTCTGATTTCCTAGATTAGATGCTGCCATAGAGCAATTGAAAGAACAGTGGAACATTGCTCCCTTCAATTGGAAAAGGCCTGAGTTCAATTCTTGTCATGATGAGAGGAATCCTTACATGGGCTTTTTCAATTGAAGGTGAGTTAGCCAATCTCATATGGAGGTAGCCGGGTTTTTCTCCTGGTAACTTGGGTTTCTCATTCCATGTACAGACAAATCAGCCTTCAAAATATACACAATTTACAGACAAAAAATACTGTTGTTGGTGATGATGGGTGGTAGATGGTGTTGATGGTAGTAGTATCATAGTTGGAGAATTAAGTAGTACAGGAAAACCTCACTTAATATGAATTTGATATGCGCAAAATTCAGTTAGTGTGATTGAGTGAAATGACACTATTTCCCACTTTAAGTGAGTGATTAATGCGATTTTTTTTTTAAGTCATGCAAAATTTTACGTTATGCAAAATTTTTTGTCACCAGTCTGCACTGAGCAGTGGCACTTGTCAATATAGCAGGCAGTGGCCAGCAACACTCTGCAATTGACTGAAAGCTGTCTTTGCAAGTGCACGTGCAAACTCTGTTCTCTTGTTCAATCACTTTTCCTTCATTTCGCTTTATTTTAGATACCTATAAGGCTTTATTATATTCAGCCCCTGATATGGAAAAGAGAAAGACTGATAAGCAGCAGTAATTAAAAAGAGAAGAAAAGTAATTACTTGAGAGGAAAAGCTGAAAAACTTGCTTTGATTCCCATTCAGAACAGTTAAGCGAGAAAGATCTCTTTCAACTAGAAGAACAGAGTGCATATGAAGAAGAATGATGGGGAGTGCGAACAAGAAGAGAATATTACAACTAAGAAATTAACTACAAAAGAACTTGAGCTAGTTTTCAATCACATTGAGCATGCTAAGGAAATTTTGTTTGATGCTGATCCTGATATGGAATGAAGCTTTGAAGTCCACAGAAATCTTGGTAAAGTGATCGCTAGCTATTGCAAATTGCATGATAAGATGAAAAAGCCGAGCACTACTTAAACATCTTTACTTAATTTTTTTGTAAAAAAGTAGCTCAATCAAATGTTTAGACATCAAAACAAAATTTAAGCAATTGATTTTTATTTCACTGATGATTTTATCCTTTGATATAGCTTATATTTTTTTTTTTTTCAAATTTAACTGATGAACTGATGGATGAATTATAATTATTACTATTGTTTATTGTATTCACTTAATGTGATTTCGCTTAGCATGCCTTAATTGATGGATTAATTAATTGTGCTAAGTGAGGTTTTCCTGTAGTGGAGAGGATAAGATGTATTTAGCAAAGTAGAGTGCCCTACCACGATGAGTCCTTGGACTCCCTGGAGGTGTCATGAAATAATAATAAAGTGAGAAATCTTTCCCTTCAACCTAATACTTAATGATAAGCTTCGATATTGAATCCCTACTCACTAACTTGCCTCTCATTTGCTCTCACAAGCCTTTTTCTAGATATAGTCAAATTATTTGATGTTGGTGTCCACTCATGTTATTTTATTTGTTAAAACAGAATTTACAGGCAAGTTGAAGCGGGCTGCTATATTCTTCCACTCTCACCAACTTTACTAGAACATCTAGAAGAAATCATTTTCTCATCTAAACAACCTCAGCCTTCGTTTTGAATGCATCACATAGATGATGCCATCTGGCCCCACAATAAAGATACCAAAAATAAAAATCTACATCCACAAATTAATTTCATGATGGAAATAGAAAAGAAAACAAACTAGCTTTCCTAGACATCATACCCTCTCACTCCTCTTCAGGTGAACTAATTACTTCTTTTTATCAAAAACTTACCTTTACTGGATGTTATGTTCGACAGCAATCTGTTCATCATCCTTCTCAGAAGACTAGAATCATAAAAACTCTGTTATACTGTGCTCCTATATGCTCTCAACTTCAATAGCTACAGCATGAACTGCTGGCCATTAAACATTATATGCATCTTAAATGCTTCTGAGAATGCTGCATGCAACATGTTTTTGATTCCTGTAAGATGAGCTTAAACAACAATGAAACAGTACAAAGGGTTCCTGTCCCATATGATTCTGACATCTCTGAACCAATCTCTAGAATTCTTAAATAGTTAATCTAGTGACTACATTTATCCTTTCAACAAACTATCATCATGTTCCCATCTTCTAAAGATAAACAATCCCTGTAGCTCTTCCTATCATCTATTAAGTTCTAATCTCATCTTTCTTGCTTAATACAAACTGGATGTTTGGTAGAAAAAAGAGTGCAAGACCATCTGTCCGATGGTCTTGATTGTGGATTATGCAGTCTTTTATCATTTTCATGAATGAATAGGCAAGTAGTATGGTATTCTACTATAACACTTCTGATTCTCTGATACTTATTTAATGTTAATTTTTGATGACTATTGCCTAAATATAAGAAATTGACATTCATTCTTGTTTAGGTTTCTATACCTTTAAATTTATAAAAAAGTATGATGGAGTGCAATTTCTTGCCATTTATTATGGTGATCAGTGCCTAAGCTATGGTCAGCTAATTCTGATATTCTATGTTCTTGAAATCAGGTATAATCTTTGTTGCCTGCATTTTACTTCAGCAGATAAGCAGCCCCAATATATTTTCGTAATGGCCTTCTGCATATGAGGCACCTGTTCATGGTGGTGGGAATCTCCCAATGATGGTACTGGCCCTTTTCATTCATTTTTATGCTTTTTTTACTATATTCTTTGCTTTACTTCTCCTGATTCTTTATTAATATCCTGTTTTGAACACCACCATTACCGGGATCCAAAGCCTTGCTACAATCATGTGATACAACTGATGGACATCTAGAAAGGCGGTTCTGCTTGTTTTACACAACTTTAGCCTCTGTTCTGGCAAAACAGGCAGTCTTGGATTGCCCAGCCAGGATCAGTCAGTCAGTGAACTTGCCTGCTAGGGTCAATAGCATTGTGAGTCTCCTTCCCCATAGTCTAGTGAGAGGCTTGCTGTGGTGCCAGTATATATAGCATTCCACTCCTGAGTTCAGTCATTTCTTGCCATAGAGTGACCATCCTCTGTGTGTGGCTTAGTAGTGTTTGGTGAGCTCTGATGCTGAACTAAACTCTTCCTCCTGAGAATGAATACTTCTTCATCCTCTTGTTTAAGAGGTTCACAACAAGGTTCAGAAGCCATATCATCATCAACAGAAAATGAAAGTAAGAAACAAAAAACATCAGAAACTGCAATAAGTACACAAACACCACTGTTCTTAATCCTACACTTAATATCTGAACATCCATTTGGAAAAATGCCACTCTTCTTCATACCAAAGGGAAGGATCTCCAAAATCTGTAAAGAAACTGCATCCAGGAGATATACTTATTGAAGCAACTATAATAACACAATCTGAAAAATTACATCTATCTGAAGAATACCAATTATATTTAATTCCAAAACTTCATCAAATGACATGTACCCTCAAGGGGTATACAGGATATTATGATAGTACTACTTTAAAAACTTGCATTGTTACTAACTTCCTATCAACAATTTTCCTCCAAATCAGTCTGTCATTTGTCAAGACTCCAACATTATCAGATCTTATATTTCTGTCTTCTAAGGCACTGTTTACTGTATCTACATTTTTGGTTTTCCTCTGGATCTTTTTCCTGCCAACCTGTCAAAAAACACTTGTTTTGTTAATCTTTCCTCTCCCATTCTGTTTAAGTGACCATACCACCTGAGATGGTATATAAGTAACGATGTCAAGTTCTTTCCTAATATCCTCGTTTTTAATATGATGTTGCCATTCATGCCATCTGTTCACATCCCTAATCTTTCTCAGGACTCTAATATCTGTGGTCTCTAGTCTTTAGTCAAGTGTTTTATTTCTAAACCATCCCTCAGATCCATAAGTTAAAATTGGTTTGAACACTGTCTTGTATACAGCTAATTTATGACTAATTTCTCTCTTATTCCATATAAATATATTAAGTTGACTTCCTACCATACTAGCTTTGTTGATCCTGTTGTCTATTTCCACATTTAATTTACCACCTTCACTAAAAATTGTGTCTCAGTAGCTAAAATGTTTTATTGGTTCTATAGGATCTCCATTCACAATACAGTTGATATTTTCAATGTCTTTGTCTTATATTGCTGATTTTCATACCAAATTTATTACAACAGTTATTCACTTTAGTCAGGGAATCTTGCAAACTTGTACTAGATTCATTTAAAAGTATAACATCATCTGCATAAAGTAAAGAGCTGAGATTAACATCTCCAATTTTGATATTGGTTTAATACCACTTTCCTTCATAATGTGATCCATATAGATAATGAATAACAGAGGGGATAATGTACATCTTCGTCTGACACCAGATTTAACATCAAACCATCTTTCTATACTTTAATTCTAGCTGGTAATTAATTTACGGAATTGACAACGCATATAAAGTAAATAAATTAAAGATAACTTTAATGAATCACTTCTATATTTCGGCAATGTCACATTGCCGAAATATAGAAGTGATTCATTAAAGTTATCTTTAATTTATTTACTTTATATGCGTTGTCAATTCCGTAAATTAATTACCAGTTATGTCTAACCAATGTATAAGTCTTACTACTTTAATTCTAGCTGTTGACTTACAACTGAAATAAAGACTAAGTATTGCTTGACATGTACCCAATTGACACCATATAACTGTAGCATTTTGAATAGCTTTCCTCTTGGCACCTTGTCGTATGCCTTTTGGAGGTCTACAAAACTGGAATATATATCTTTGCTATATTTCCATGATTCCTCAACTATTTTTGTTGTAAAGTGAAAATCTGATTCTGATAGCTTATTTGGCCTGAATCCAGCTTGTTCTTCACCAAGCTTCTCTTCCACAATGCTTCTCAACCATTTTTCTAGTATACTTGCATAAATTTTACCAGGACACTCAGTAGGGAAATACCTCTATAATTCTTACATTCAGTTTTATTTCCCTTTTTATATATGGGTGTGATTAGAGCTCTACTCCAATTCACTTGGTATTTGTTCCTCTGTCTAGGCATTCTCAACTGTTCAGTGCAGCTGCTGTAAGACCTTTATACCTCCACACTTGAACATTTCTGGTCAAATATTATCTACTCCTGCTGCCTTCCCACAATTTCTTTGGTCTTTGGTTTTTTCTACTTCACGTATGGATATGTATTCCTGACTGCATGTCTGGTCAGTTTTTTTTTATCACTGTGCTGTCATTCACCACTTCTAGTTTCATTTAGCAGTTTTTTGAAGTAATTACTCCATGCATCAAAGATATCTTTTTCTCCAATTTTTAAGTGTCACCTTTATCATCTCTAATTCCTTTTACAGCACTCTTTCCTCCATTTCTGAGTTTCTTCAACCTCCAGAATATCTTGCCACCCTCTTGATATTTATTTTCTATGTTCTTACCAAAGTCTTTCCATGACTTGTGTTTAGCTATTTTTACACAGTTTATCTTTCTTACATTTGCCTCTGTATTCTCTAAGAGCACAAGTTGACTTATTTGCCATTAACTTTTGATATGCTTTTTTCTTTTCATTCACTGCCTCTGGCTGAATCAATCAATGTCTTATTCAGTATTTGCCACTGAATCTCCAAGATTTGGTTCCTGTTCTCAAACTCTTTCATTTTTTCTTGAATAATATGTGTGTATTTTAGTCTACAGTTCACATCTGAGAGTTGATCAACTTTTATTTGCTTTCACACTTTCGTATATGTTCTTTTCAATATGAAATTCAATTTATCTTGCTTAAGACTAAATGGCGATCACTTCTAATTTCAAATCCTCTGTACTCAAGTGTCCTGCATCAGTGAGAAAACATCACTATCAACAATAACATAGTCAACGAGACTTTTCTTATTCTTTGCCTCTTCTCTCCATATGAATTTGTGCACATTTTTATGTTGGAACATTGTGTTAGTAATAACCAGAACATGTCCTGAACAGAAATCCAACAGGTATTTGCTATTATTATTAGCTTTGCTCTTTTCTCCAGATTTTCCCATAATGTTTTTGTATGTCTGACAATCATTTCCTACTTTGCTATTTAGATCCCCAACAAGGACCAACTTTTCCTTTTTCATTGTGTCAGTTGCTTTTTCTAAAGCATCAAAAAATTCCTCCACTTCTGCTTAGTAGAATCTTTTGTGGGACCATAGGCACAAATAAGTCTCATTGGCCAATTCCCCATTCTGATATTTGCCCATATCACTCAACTTGAGACTGCCTGCCATTCAAGAAGATTAGCCTCGTAGTTAGTGTTGAATACTATGGCTACTCCTTCTTTTCCTTGATTGTTATTGCCTGAAGTACCAGATCAAAGTGTTGATCTGGTACTTTTCCAATTCCTCAGCTAGCTCCATTTCTTTGCCATTCAGGCTTCTTATGTTGATAGCACCGATCTTGCACTCTGGTGATGTTGAGCTGTTGTTTTGTTTCAGAATTTGTTCCAGTAGCTGACTTTTTGCTGTTCGCCCTGGTTCTCTGTTGAAAACAACATGTAAAAAAAAAATAATAATAATAATAATAAAAAATGGGAGGGGGGAGCCTTGTTTAACTGGGCGATGACACAGCCGGCATGAAATTTTGTCATGTTGTACCATAATTTTATTTGTAGTTTAAACCAATAAGATTACAGTTTGGTCAGCTAAATCCCAAATTGCCAGTCCATCCTTGTTTGTTCAATATCCAGAGAGAGAGATACCTAACGTTGTGCACCATGAGAAGGTGAGGATTGGACATTAGGCCAGAATCCCTGGTCGGTTCACCACATTCCTTGAAAGGATATGTGGAGGTCTCCTCTTAGTCTCAGTTGAAGGGAGAAGACAGTGCATAGAATGTTCACTGCTTTATGGCACTTGTAAAGGGAGGAAAATGAGTTTGCTGTCAAATATCAGTCCCAAGAATTTGGCTTCATCATGCATAAGGGTCAAAGCTGTATAAGCCAAATTCTTGGTACTGATATTTGACAGCAAATTCATTTTCCTCCCTCACCTATGTCAGTTACAAGTGCCATAAAGCAGTGAACAGTCTATGCACTCTGTCTTCTCCCTTCCTGGTGACAGATGTTCTTTGCTTCATTTGTATAGGGCATTAATAAGATCAAAACTTGATTATGGGTCACAAGTGTATGCTTCTACAGGGGGAGAGAGAGAGAGAGAGTGTACGCTGCAATGGCTACAACCTATTCACCATCATGTGTTCAGAATTGCAACTGGAGCATTTTGCATGTTACCTATTCCTAGTCTGTACATCAAGGCAAACAAAGCATCTGTGTTACTTCAACTCCAACAGCTCTCTCTCTCTCTCTCTCTTGTATGCAGCAAAAATAAAACCTGTTCCAGACCACTCCATGTATTGAACTATCTTGCAGCCAGAATGGAGAATCTTTACAACACTCAGTAGACTTCCTAAAATCCTTGGTTGTGGATAAAACCTGTTCTACAAGCTCTAGAAATAGTATTAGACAACATAGCTCAGACACTACCAGGTACACTTCCACTGTGGAAATCATACATTTCAGCAGGCTACCAAAATTTTCCACCCCTCCTGTCATCTAACAGCAGTTCTTTGAAGCTCATAGAACTGGATACTCTGATTTTGTGCCTGTCTGCATAGAACCCCACCCCCCCCCCTTGACATTGGAGAACCTAGTGGAGGATCTTCTGCCATCTTTCCAGACTACATTATATCTGCACAAATCCCACTAGAGTGTAACAACATTGCAGTAGAGCTGTATGTGATAGAGCTTGCATTAAAATACATCAGATTCCATCACTACTGAAGGTACATAATATATTCAAGAAGCCTAGAATACTTTTGTAGCCCTAGAACTTTACAGAAACATCTGGTGTTCTCTCAAATCCAACTCCTCATATTTCATTTCCCATAATCCCAACTTGGCTTTATACTTCTGTTCAATTCCAAGCCAAGTTGGGATTATGGGAAATGGGACTGCAGATACTACAGCTTGGTCATCTTGTTTCTCAAACATCCACCATCTGTCTGTACCATATACAGATTGCTGGCAGGTAATCAAACAGAAATCTTTATCTCAGTGGTAGTTATCTTGTAAAGGAGAGACTAATAATAAGCTGAACCAAATTAAGCTTGAAATTAAATAATGGCAGTCTTGCCTGAGCAAGGTTCGAACACATGAAGTTGTTCTTGCTCAGTTCTGTATAGGTCATAGTCATATTTTATGTACTCTTTCCTATTGTGGGATGATGACATACATATGTATGAGTTTTGTGATGCTAGATTATCAATTAAATAATACAGTCATTATTTTAAATGTGTGAAAAGGCTTATGCGTTCACAATACATGTTATTTATTTTCACAGTATTGATGACAACACAGAATGATAAGAAAATAATAATTATTAACTTATTTGCTGATATTTTGATGGTATTATAATTATCATCTTCAGAGCACAAAAACAATTTGTCACAGTATGTGAAACAACAAGAACAATTTGGTATAACAGTGAGACTAGTTTAAAGTCATTATTTTAGCAACTTTTATAATCTGTCTGAGCCCTATACACTCAGATTTTATCAGACTCATCAACCACCACCCTGGTTTTTAAATTTTTACAGAGTATTAATCTTTACTACCTGATATAAATTATATATTTATTAGTTTATTTTATTGTAAATATGCTTTTAATAACCTGTTTTTATATGTTTTATGAATTTTAATCTGTTTTTATACTTTTTACATCTGTTTTATACTCATCTTTTACATTTGGTTTTCTATTTGGATTTTATGCCATTTTACTTATTTATCACCTGGTATGATTTTAAGAAATATTTTATTTATTATTATAATTTTTTTTTTTATGTACAGTTTTTAGACCTATACGTGCCGCTTGCTTATTACATGTGTTCTGACATGGCGTGGAGAGAAAAGTAACAGACTTTGCTCTATAATCCAAATATGTCTTTTAAGTACTTAAAGCTTCAACAAGCAAAGTGGTATGAAACTCATACCACCTAAAATTGCCTAGTGCAACACCTCTATTCCTGCTTACATTAGTTCACTAGTTTATAATCCTCCAGTTTGATAGTTTAATTCTTTGTTGATTGGGAATATATCTGGGTCTGCTATCTGTCCCACCATTGTGGATGTGTATGCATAGGATTTGATTGCTGAAGACTAATTAGACTCCATCAAAGTTCAGTGTTCTCCACCAAGTTATGGTCATAACATTAGTAATATCAATGTTTTAGACTTATGAGATTTATCTTTAGACACTGTGATCATGCAGTCTGCTTGGCTATCCTGAGATAATGTTTTCATCAAACCCTCTTATTCTTATTCTATAGCCTGTTAGCCATGGGTGGGCTATGGTCATGTAATCTTTCAGCCATGCTTAGTAACCTAACATAGTACTTTTTCAAGTAACTTTATTCTCCAATATGCAGTGTAGTTGTCCCATGCCAACTGATGAAAATTATTTCCACTAAAAGACATTCACAGACATCCATTCCATAGTGAGTTTCAAAATATGTGAAATATTTAATTTAAAATGAATATTTAAATATTTAGAGGTGTTTTTCATCTTTAAAATTCATATTGTGTTTACAGATGGCCTCTTTTTTATGATGGTCCTATTCTCAAAAGAATGTTTTTAACTTCTCACTGTGTAAGCAAGTTATATCATAACACGAATTGGTTATCAAAAGATTTAATGACAAATGACATTATATATGATTGGTATGGACTTCTCAAGGGATCATAATTACTTGGATGCAATCATAAATTTAAATTGAACTATGAAAAATTGTCTAGGAAAATTTAAATCTTATGAAAATTTTGAATTTCAGCAGTTATAGAAAAATTATTGCCACTTGTTTATTAGTTCAGTTTTTTTTTTAATTAAGTTTGAGACACACGGTTTAAAATTTTTATACAGCACTATAATAGAAAAAGCAAACTACAGTCTACAAGTCCTGTGGATGTCTTAAAAAAAGTGGCAGCAATGAAAATTGCTGCCGCTTTAGCAACATATAAGTAAAAGAGGCATGTATATGCAAGAGAATTACAAATACATCATTGGAATTTGAGAGATGGGTACATGTTAGAGTTCAGCAATACATTCTAGTAAAATGTCAAGTCGGTGTATTTAAAAATAATAATAATAATAATTATATATATATATATATATATATATAAAGGAATAAATCTGAGTGTGAGAATTACAGAGGGATTTCTCTAAGTGCTCCAGATAAGATTTATGCAAGCATACTTGAAAACAGGTTGAGAAAAATTGTGGAAGAGAAACTTGAAGAGGAACAAGCTGGGTTCAAGCCAAATAGAGGTTGCTGAAGATCAGATTTTCACTTTACAACAAATAGTTGAGAAATCATGAGAAAGAACTGTACTTGAGTTTTGTAGATCTGGAAAAGGCATATGACTAGCTTTAAAAAAGATAAGCTTTTCAAAATGCTACAATTATATGGGATAAATGGAACATTATACAGAGCAATACAATGTCTATATTTAAGTTGCAAGTCAGTAGTTAGAATTCATGGAAATACAGGAAGATAGTCTGTTTTAAAATCAGATGTAAGACAAGGGTGCACACTATCTCCACAAGTTATTCATCATCTATATGTATTGCATTATGAAGGAAAGTAGCATTAAACTTGATATTAGAATCCTAGACATCATACTTAGCTTTATGCAACTTATGTTGTACTCCTAAGCACATTAAGTGAAAGTCTCCAGGCTTCTCTAACTACATTGAGTAACAGTTGTAACAAATTGGCCATGAAAATCAGAAATGAAAAGACCAAAAAAAAAAAAAAAAAAAAACAATGAAAAAATAGGCAGGACATAAACTTCAACTATATTCTCAATGGAGAACGTATGGAACAAGTGAAATATTTCAACTATTTATACACAGTTTTCAGTGAAAATGGCAAATTAAATTTGTAAATAGACAACAGAATAAGCAAAGCTGGTATGGTGGGAGGTATACCAGTGGAATAAATTTATATGGAAATAAGAGAGAAATTAGCCAGAACACCAAATTGGTAGTATATATGATATATGGCAGTGTTCAAACTAGTTTTAAGTTATGGGTCTCTGAGAGTTGGGTTAGAAATAAAGCACTTGATCAAAGACTAGAGACCACAGATGTGAAAGTTCTTTGAAGAATTAGGAGCTTGAACAGATGGCATCAGTGGCAGAATCATATTAAAAATGAAGATATTAGAAAGGGACTTGGGATTGTTAGTATTCAAGAATTTGTGCTCAGAGCTAATCTAAGGTGGTATGGACAATTAATTGGATTGGGTGAGGAAAGGTAAGCATAGCAGGTGTTTGATGCTATGATGATAGGAAAGAGACCCAGAGGAAGATCAAGCTGTAGTTGAATTGATTCATTCAGAAGTGCCTTAGAAGCACAAGATGTTAGATACAACAATATCGAAGTGATGACAAGCAATAACTAATTTGGAGGGAAATTGTTGATAGGAGATTAATAATAATGTAAACTTAATCACGGAGTGCTGTCATAATAGCCTGAACACCCTGTGAGGGTATATATTTGGAAATTGGTGATGATGATGATAATAAGCAGTAATGGAATTGCCATTAACCGGTGCTTCCTAAAACTGAGTCAATCATTGCAGTTATGAGTAGGTTATGAATATTTGCTCAGTTCTCATTAGAGTCCACAAAAGTCACTTCCAAAAGCTAGAAATCTTTTGTGAGAACTCTAGTTTAAAGTCTTAAAATGTAAGCATATGAGGAGTGAATTGCATTGAAATTAAATATTTTCATCTCATTTCTGTTTAGGTAGATGACTTTAAATCTTTTTTTAATATAATTGTCATAAAATGGTAATTCTAAAGAAAGTAAAAAGAAAATAATTTGGTTTAATACTTTTTTTTTTTGAATAGTTATTGTCATTCTGTTGATTTTATCATTATTGTATATAGGTAGCTGAGAACAAAAAGGATACTATGGAAAGGGCTATAAGCAGACAATGTATGTATATTAATTTAAGTGTCAGAAAATTTTCTTTCTGTTAAATTTTTAATCCTGTACATAAAATAGTGAAATACATAACATGGAGCTTATTTTGCTGTCCACAGTTGATATTTGGTTTTGTATGTATGTGTGCACTATGCAATTTGTGAGAAATATATTTGGACTGCAGTCTGTCTCTCTCTCTCTCTCACACACACTCTCCTTCCCTCTAACATGCCGCTGACCGAAGATCGCTGCACTGAGGATTAATATTAAAATAAGTATTGGAATACCATCTGTTTTTGGATAAAACATATTGCCATCACATGCAGTATAATCTTAGATAAAGCAAACAGATGTAGTCCTAGTTGGCTGCAAACTACCACTTATATAAAAGGAAATTGAACCTTCAAAAGAGATGTCATCTCTTTTGAAGGTTCATGACTACATGAAACAATCAGCTAAAAGTTGATTGTTTCATGTGGTCATGTAGTGTTTTCACACTACATAAACAGCTGCACGACCTAAGTTTCTATTGAAGGGCAGTTACATATAAGTGAAACATCAATTATATTAATCAGTTACACCTCTGCCATTAAACTTTACAGTTGGGATACTGCAACTGAGAATAATGCTGAATTTAGTGTTCTCCAGGCAAAAGTTGCACCCCTTTTATTAAGGTCAGTAAAAGGATATATAATTTTAGCCAGTCTCTGGTTAGCCAAGTGGTTAGTGTATCCACTCTCCAGCCAAAAGGCTGTCGGTTTGAATCCTGCCATGGGCATGGATATTTGTAATTGTCTGTGAAAATACTAGTACTTGTGTTGGACAGTAAATGGTGTTGGTGTAGATGATGTGATTTGCTGTATGGTGGAGAGGGAGAGCTGTAGAGCAGGTGCCCTCCCTCGATGAGTCTTTGGACTCCTTGGAGGTGTCACATAATGATAATAATAATAATTAATTGAAAGGGATATATGACTTCCAATGTTCTAAGACCAGTCATGATGTTCTTTACATCAATGTAGTCTTAGAGCATTGGAAATTGGAAGTCCATAATGTGGAGCAACAAATCATGCTATATCCTTTTCTGATCTAATGAGTGGTTGTGACTTTTGCCTTGAAAGCATCAAATGCAGCATTATGCCCAGTTGTACAGTCCCAGCTGTAACCTTTAACAGGAGGTGCAATGTTCTGAAGCTGTTTTGACTGGTATGACTTATTTCTGTGGTGATAGTGCCTGAAAAGGATTAATGATCACAGATAGGCAATGGTTACATTGCAGTAATTATACAAATGGATTATACAAATTATACAGAATATCTTCTGTATTTCTTTCTATGTATGTACTACTGTGACATGGTTTGAGAAAAATTATACAGAAAAATTTGACTGGCCTACAGATAATGCTTGGTTTCAATCCACTAGAAATAACTTATGACAAACTGGAACATCTCTTATACACTAACTAGTGCATCAGGACTAAAGAGCACACACAACTGAGTTGTATGCAGGTGAGGATTCTCTGAAATAAGTGCTATCTTGAATAATTATTGCAACGTATAGGTAAATTATCAAAACATTGATTAGTTAGCAGAGAAACTCATGATAAGAATGAAAGAGAAATAATTGAGCGCTTGAGAGACAATTATCTCAAGTAGCATGTGAATGAAAGAACCAGAGATCAAAGAGTGTTAGATTTTATCATAATCAGAAGGGATCTCATTTAAGAATGTTGTTTTTCTGCCAGTTTGACATTAATCATGCTGTACTAACGTGGAAAGTAGCCAACCATATGGATGTTCCAGTTAGGACAGGTAACATGCTGAACTACAAATATGGAAATTATGACACGCTGAGCAGAATACTATCTTCGGTCTAATGATATTAATTACTAAATGGGAAAAATATCCACAATGGATGGGAATCTAAATGTGCCCTTAGAGTTTAAAGGACAAATAGAATGGAGTGAATGTGCAACCTTATTAAGAAAGAGATCCATAAAAAGATGATGATGTGGGAGGAATTTCTTGAGAATAAGAGTGAGAGGAGTTATGAAATGTTATTATTAACACCAGACCCCCATAGAATCCAACAACTCATCATGGAAGGCAAACTCTGTTACACCCAAAGCCCATCAAACTATACTTTAAACTCATTCAATATATTTGTATTCACCACCAACCACTCCATGCAAAGAACCTACTCTTTATGCCCCTGCTGACATCCTCCTTATACAACTTCCAGGTATGTCCCCTTGTTATACCCCTTCCCCATACTACAAAAAATTTCTTTCACATTAATCCGGTAACAACCCTTTACCAACTTAAATGTATCAGTTAGGGGTGCTTTAGGATCAAGGCTGGATAAGTGGGAGGAGACCTCCACGTGGCCTTTTGGGGAATGCAGAGAACTGACCGGGGCTTCTGACTTGATGTCCAGTCCTCACCTTCTCATGGTGCACCTTGTTGGGTATCGACCTGGATAGTGAAGTAATGAGGATGGGCATGTTTTGAGTTATTGGCTTTAACCATAACTCAAAATGATGGTGTCACCTGGTTTCACAATCTCCCACTCCACCCCATTGTTTTTGTCAGGGACCAGGGTGAACAGCAAAAATTCAGCTGCTGGAGCAAACTCAAACCCCAGCTCAATCAGCAGAGATTAAGATTGGCACCAACAACATAACAAGCATGAATGGAAAAGAAATGGAACTAGCAGAAGAACTGCATAAGTACCAGATCAACATAATAGGTGTTACTTACTGAAAAAAAGAAGGCAAAAATGGGTTAGATCTTTCTAAGTAACAAATTACAAGATGTTATATTCAAGAAATAACAATTACGGAAAAGGAGTAGCTATAACATTAAACACTAAATATGGGGATAATCTTCTTGAATGGCAGGCAATATCAGATAGAGTGATTTGGGCAGAATGGACAATGAGACTTATTTGTGCTTATGGTCCCACAGAAGGTTTTAATAAGGAAGAAGTGGAGGAATTTTTTGAGGCATTAGAGAAGGCATTGTACAGAATGAAAATGGAAAAGTGGTCCTTGTTGGAGATCTAAACAGAAGAGTAGGAAATGATTAACAGACATATAAGAATGTTTTGAGAAACTTTGGAGAAAAGAGCAAAGCTAATAATAATGGTAAATATCTGCTAGATTGCTTCTCAGGACATGGACTAGTTCAGTGGTCGCCAAAGCGGTCGATATTGACCCCCAGGGATCGATATAACATTGTTAGGGGTAGATCGGGGGTTGATAGAAAAATATAAGGCATCATTGTATGGGTAATATTTAATTCAGTTAACTTGGATTACCTCCATCCTGAATGATAATGCAATTAAGAGTGAATCATGGGAACAGTGACATGAATAGGACCTGTAAGATGGAGCAAGGGAGGCCAATCAAGTAGGCCAAAATGACATATTTACCAGTAAACGGATGTCAGTGATTCCCGCCCGGATGGCGCAGCGGGTGCGAGATTGCAACACGTGTGAGGTTGCTTATTTACTTATACTTACATGTATCAGTCTCATTTCTGCACATCGACATACAAGTGAGCGTTAATGTTCTAAAATTCATCAACATACGTATTATAATTCAGTCGTTATTCATTCACGAATTAAACTTCTCTGTGTTGAAGAGTTGAGCAGGGCTGGTAGTTTTGTATAAATAACATACGTATAAATAACATACCTACTCACGTCCTATAGAAGGACGTGAGTAGGTATGTTATTTAGACTTATTACTTTTGCTTACTGACTTCAATTTTAATTATTTTGTTACAACCCCAGTAACCAGCTTCAGATTCTAAAACGAAATGCAGACAATATTTGTTAGAATATTTGAAACTTGGGTTTATTGCTTCATTAAGAAACGAAACGGGACCTATGTGTCTTCTTTGTAAGAAAAAAACTTTTAGTAACGATGCAATGAAACCAACAAAAATGAAAGATCATCTTCAAAGACTCCATCCCGATAAGAAAGATAAAGATCTTGACTTTTTTAAAGAACTGAAAGAGAAATACACACATCGACCAACTATAAAATCATTTATGAAAGCACCTGCCAAAGCTGACAATAAACAAGGATTAAGAGCCTCCTACAATATTTCTTCTAATGTAGCAAAAAAAGGAAAACCATATATAATTGCAGAGGACATTGTTATACCTGCAATCAAGGTAATTGAAACCATAATGAAAAAAGATTCTGGCCCTGTTTTAAAATGCTTACCATTGAGTGCGAATACCGTGAAAAGACGTATTAGTGAAATGGCTGAAGATGTAGAAAAAACTGTAGTATCAGAACTCAAAAATAGTGAGTTCTCCATCCACTTGATGAATCTACATTCGATAGTTCTATTCTTATGGCTTATGTAAGATATTACAGTAAAACCAAACATCAAATTATTGACGAATTTTTATTTGTAAAATATCTTGAAAGTGATGGAACAGGGTTGACAATTTTTCAGCGATTGCAGGAATATTTAAATAAGTATGATATTTTATTTACTAATATAACAACAGTAGCCACAGATGGCGCACCTGCAATAGTGGGCCGTTATTGAGATTTCACTGCCTTTCTGAAAGAAAAAGTTCAAAGTGTACGTGCTATTCACTGTATGTTGCAACGAAACCATTTGGTGGCAAAACCTCTCAGTGATGAACTGCATGATACTCTAAGAGTGTGTATTAAATCTATTAATCAAATTAGAACTCATCCTCTTAAATCGCGATTGCTTGCCAAACTTTGTGAAAATAATGATGAAGTATCAAACCAATTACTCTTGCATACTGAAGAAAGATGGTTGTCTAGAGGTGCAAGTCTACAAAGATTTGTTGAGTTGTTCGACTCAACCCTAGAATTTCTTACAGATGTTAATTTGTTTTTGAGTGATGAACTGAAGAGAAATAAGAATCATATTTTCTACTTGGCGGACTTATTTTCAAAATTTATGACGTACAGATCCGTCTACAAGGTAAAGATATCACGATTATTCAAGCTTGGACGATTCTTTTACGCTTCTAAGCTAAATTAGCCTTATTTAAATCATCATTGTTACGAAAAGATTTTCAGTACTTTTCGAATTTACGGCAATTGGAAGTAAAAGATGAAACAGAAATATACACAAAACATTTCAAAATTTGAGTGATGGTTTTAAATTGCGTTTATCAGATTTTGAAACATGCACATTCCAGATTAGATTATCACGCCATTTTCTGCAGATATTGAAAACATCGAATGTAACTTACAAGATGAACTTGTTGAATTGTCAGGTGATTTTGAAGCTAAGACGGCTTTTTAAAAATAGAACTTTAAGTTACTTTTGGACGAATATAAATGTCATAGAAAAATATCCAAACTTTCTGAAGTGGTACTCCCCTTTTTTGCTTGCATTTCCAAGCTCGTACATGATTGAAGCTGGTTTCAGCCATGTTACTTCCATTTTAGCAAAACAAAGAAATAAGCTATATATAGAATTCCGTTTGCGATTTAAGGCTGAAATTTACTAATTTTTAACCCAAAATTGCTAATCTTGTCAAGAGTTACGAAGCACATCCTTCACATTGACAACTTTAGTAAATTGCATACTAAGTTGATAAAAGTCTTATTTTCGTATATATAAGGAAGAGTGTATTATTATTATTTTGAAATTAAATTTTATATTTTATATATTATTTATCCCTCCTATCAAATATGTAATGTTAAGAAGGACGTCAAAAACAAAAACGTATCCCTTTGACGTTAAGCCAATATAATAATATATACTATATTATACATACAATAAACATGTAACTATAAAATAAACAATCTAAAAACTCACATAAGCGTCTTTTTTGCTTGTCCTATTATAATTACGTAATAGTAAAATAGAGGGGGTCGATAAAAAGTCAAGAAACTCTTGAAGGGGTCGACAGTCAAAGAAGTTTGGCAACCCCTGGACTAGTTATTACTAACACCATATTCTAAAATAAAAATGTCCACAAATTCACATGGAGGGAAGATGCAAGGAATAACAAATAAGAAAAGTCTCATTGACAATGTTATTGTTGACAGTGATGTTTTCTCACTGGTTCAGGACACAAGAGTATATAGAGGATTTGAAATAGGAAATGATCACCATTTAGTGTTGAGCAGGATAAAATTGAGCTTCATATTCAAAAGAAGAGTTTTGAAACAAATCAAAGTCAAACAGATGTGAACTGTAGACTCAAATACACAAACATTATTCAAGAAAAACTGAAAGAGTTCGAAAACAAGAATTAAACCTATGAGATTCAGTGGCAAATCCCTAAAGAAAACTTGATTGATTCAGCCAGAGAGGCATGTGGTGAGATAATCTGCAAGGATAGAAAAATCAAAACTTCATGGTGGACTCAGAAAGTTAAAGAAGCAGTCAAAGAAAAGAAGAAAGGATATCGCAAGTTCCTTACAAGTAAATAACCTTGTGCTCTTAGAGAATACAGAGAAAAATGCAAGAAAGCAAAGCATTGTGTAAAATTAACTAAACAAAAGTAATGGGAAGATTTTGGTAAGCACATTGAAAATAAATATCAGGTAGGTGGTAAAATGTACTCCAGTACATTTTATTGAAAAATGTACTGGAGTACAATTTTCAATAAAATTCTGAAAAGCTCAGAAATTTACAGTACTCAAGGAGAATGAGTACTGTAAAAGAATTTGAGATTATAAAGGAGACATTAAAATTGAGGTAAAGATATTCTCCATATATGGAGCAATTACTTTGAAAGATTGCTAAATGAAATGAATAGCAGTGACAGCATGTGGTTGAAAACGCTCAACAGGAGTGCCATCTAGAATATATATATCTCTACTTGAAGTAGAAAAGCTATCACAAACCTGAAATGCAGAAAGGCAACTGGATTAGATGATATTCAACCAGAAATACTAAAATATTGAGGTATAAAAATATTACAGTGGCTACACTGCATAATTCAGAGGGCCTGGTCAGAGGGTTGAATTCCAGATAATTTGAGTATAGCACTCACTCATGGTACCCATATATAAAAAAGAGAATAAAGCTGAATGTGCAAATTAAAGAGGAATTTCTCTACTGAGTGTTCCTTGTAAAATTTATGCAAGTATTATTAAGAAATGGCAAAGAAAAATTGTGGAGGAGAAGAATAAGCTGGGTTCAGGCCAAACAAAGGTTTTCAGGATCAGATTTTTACTTTAAGACAAATAATTGAGAAATTATGGGAATATAACAAGGATCTGTATTTAAGTTTTGTAGTAAATGCATATGAAAAGATTTCAAGATGAAAGTTGTTTAAAATGGTCAGTTATATGGTGTAAATGGGACATTATATCAAGCAGTACATAGTCTCTATTTGAGTTGTAAGTCAGCATATAGAATTCAAGGGTGTACTGGAAGATGGTTTGATGTTAAGTCAGGTGTGTGACAGGGGTTTATATTATCTCCACTGTTATTCTTAATCTACATGGATCACATTATGAAAGAAAGTGGTATTAAACCTTATATGAAGATTGGCGATGTTGGTTTCAGCTCTACTTTATGCAGATGATGTTATATTTTAAAATAAATTCTGTACAAGTCTGCAAGATTCCCTGACCAAGCTGAATAACTGCTTTAATAAATTTGGTATGAAAATCAGCTTTAAAAAGACAAAGTAAAAATAAGCAAAAACATTGAAAACATCGAATCTTTCTGGATGCCCATTATCTGACGCTGAAACTAGTGCATTAGCTAAAGGCCTTGATTTTGCCATAATACCTAAACGCATTCCTTATCTTGATTTTTTGCATAATATCGAACGTAATTTGACAGGACTTTCTAGCGAAGATGCTAATAAACCATGATTAGATGTTGCGGCTTCTCTTTTTAAAAAGCAAGTTACTGCCATGTAATTTATCAAATACTGAAATCCATGGGCTAACTTCATTAAGAAAAAATAATGAAATATATATTTCAAAAGCCGATAAAGGAAAAGCTGTTGTGATCATGGATAAAACTGATTATGAGAGAAAAGTAACCAGCCTTTTACAAGATACCTCCACCTATCAAGAAATCAATCATAATCCAACAAATTTTTGCAAATTAAACAATTAAATAAGTTGCTTGATGAAGTTATCAATTGGGATCAAAACTTTGTGGATAAACTGCACACTCATTTTGGAAAACTCCTCGCTTATATGGCGTCCCAAAAATCCATAAAGAAGGTTATCCAGTAAGACCCATCGTGAATTGTATTGACTCTCCCACTTATCAAATTGCTAAATTTTTGTCACGTTCATTAACTGCCTTTACTGGACATTCTAGGTCTTTCATCAAAAATTGGACACATTTTCTTGAAAAAATCAAGGATGTTCAAATCAAAGAGTCTGACTTACTAGTCGGTTTTCATATTGTTTCCTTTTTTGCCAATATTCCATTAGCTGACACAGTCAACTTATTATACCCTCCAGATATTGCAAAGATTTTTGAATTCGTTATACATTCAGGTTATTTCAGCTGGAAAACAAGATCTACAAACAAGTTGAAGGTACTGCCATGGGTAGCCTCTGTCTCCACCTTTGGCAAACTATTTTTTCAAACGTCTGGAAGACACCTTGTTTTCATCCATTCATCCCCAACCCTCTCTTTGGTTTCGTTATGTCGATGATGTTTTTGCTATTTGGCCACATGCTGAAGAGGAACTTACCACATTTCTACAACAGATAAATAGCCTTCACACACGCATTCAGTTCACCATGGAAAAAGAAAAGTCTGGTAGTTTACCATTCTTGGACATCCTCCTTACACATACATCCTCTGGTACTTTGTCTACAAGTGTCCATCAAAAACCTACTTTTATTGGCAGATACATTCATCAAAAGTCTGCTCATCACACCTCTCAAAAAATTGGCATTATCAAATCTTTAATTAATAAAGCACATAAAGTGTGCTCCTCTCCATCAAGCTTACAACAAGAACTTTTCACTATAAAAAGATTAATAGAATCTAATGGTTACAACTCTAATCAAATCCAACAGATAATTGACTCCTATGTTCCAACACCTCAGGATTCTTCAACAGACTGCTGAGTTCCAATCCCTTACATTTCAGGCATCTCAGAACCTATAGGCAGAATTTTGAAGAAGTATCATCTTATTCCCACATATTTTCCTATCAACAAAATTTCTCACTTATGCCATCTACAAAAGACAATCTCTCACCTCTATCATTGGCTGGTGTTTATCATATTTTGGACAAACAGGCCGTTCTGGAAAAAAGAATGAAGGAACATCAATATTATATTGAATACATGAAACCTCGTAAGTCTGGTCTAGCACAACATAGCATTGACACTAATCATAATATCCAGTGGGATAAAGCTTGTCTTCTCCACAGATGCAGGTTTAAATATGAACGCTTTTTTTAAAGAAAGTTGCGAAGCTCTCTTACGTCTGCCGAATTTAAATCGAAATGACTGTCTCTCTCTCTCCCCCAAAAGTTTGGGAGACTCTTATTTTATGCAACCATCAATGAAATAATTATCTTTAAAGAATTATTTAATAATATTTTAGTAATTAATCTTCTGGCATGCAGCAACAATTTATTTGGTGATCCACCAACTGTTCTGTACTTTGTATTCCATTCCTTTAACTGTTTGTTCTACACTGAGGATGTACATTTACTTTCAGTACGAAATATTTGTACCTTTATTTAATTAAAGTTATTACTGTGGTCTATACGTGTTCCATTATTAAACAAGTGTTCTTTGCCAGGATAGCAGGGAAAAGACCCAGATGCAGGTGATTGGTATAGTAAAAAGTACCTTCCTTAGAAGACAGAAATATAAGATCTGATAATATTGGAATGTTGAGAGATAACAGAGATCTGGTGGAAAATTGTTGATAGGAATTTAGTAATGATGTAACTATTCATGTAAGACTATCATAAAGATCCTTTATACCCCCTGAGGGTATATGTCAGGAATTTGTTGATGAATGTCTGGATCCTTTCCAATATATCCTCATCACCATGAAAACTAGGGGACAAATCTGTACATATTAATCCATACGAGACCTGATCAAGGACTTATACAATGGAACCAGAACCTCTTTATTTCCAAGTTAAGGTCCTCTGCATCATTGCCATAATTTGTAATGTCTCCACATCCTATGCAATGTGACCTCTGAATTTCAGATGATTCTTGTCCACCACCACTCCAAGGTCTTTTATCACCTCAACTTCTTCCAAAATTTTCCTGCAAAGTGTATACTTTGCATCCCATTGTTGCCTACTAAATTTCAAAACCTTACGCTTGGCATCATTGAATTGACAGTTCCATACTATTGCTCACTCACACAATCTATTCAAATCCTCCTGTAAGGCCACAACGTCTACATGATCCCTCATCACTCTTCCCAGTTTTACATCATCTGCAAACAGTTGTATATCACTAGTCACTTGCCTCTTTTGAGATAATGCCTCTGCATACATACACTACTTGCTGATACCTATCCAATAGCCATTCACTTATCCAACTCACTACTCTGTCATCTATTCCCATCTGCTTTGTTTTAGTGACCAACTTGTGGCAATCTATCAAAAGCCTTTGCAAAATCTAAGTATGCCACTGTATATGCAGCTCCCTCCCTCCCTTTTAAC